>NC_063356.1:33774211-33783074 GCF_021869965.1 Rhincodon typus | reverse complement strand
CATCAGCCTTCCTGCTCCTCTGATGCTGCTTGGCCTGCTGTGTTCATCCAGCTCTACACCTTGTTAGTTCAAGAAGGCAGCTCACCACCACCTTCTCAAGGACAACTAGATACGGGCAATAAATGCTGGCCAGCCAGCGACGCCCACATACAACAAAAATGAATAATTTTTTTTAAAAGTTATCTACATAAATACTTACACTGAGTCCCTGTCCTACATTACAAAGTTGTTTAATGCAAATCTACACCCAATACCATCTCAATATCTGCTTAACTATAATAATTATCTAAAACTCTTTTGAAGAACTGTTTATTGTGAGATGACTCACATTCCATCCTGTGTACAGGTTATCCTAAAACTATCCTTACATGGTTTGCAATGCACAGAAACACAAACAGCATGGGTTAACTCCCACACTGGCTAAGGTTACCATGAAGGACTCTCCTTCTCAACCGAGGCATGGTGACCCTCAGGTTAAACCAACACTAGTCATCTTTCCCTCTCTAATGAGAGCAGCCTTTTTGTCTGGGGGTCTCTGGCAATTTTACTTTACCATATGCAATGCAAACAGCACCTCAGGGGCAGATATCAGAGTGTGGCAGCAGACTGGCACACAGTGATAAATGGGTGTGCCAGTTCTGCTTTACGAACGCTTACAGGTCCATGGCATCAAAAATAAATCCAGCAGTTACAGTGCTTTCTAATAGCAACTGAAGAACAAGGGACCCCAGAATATTTATTTTCTTCCTTTCTCTATTTTTGTCTTGCTCTGCTGAAAGCCTTGTCTCATAGTGGGTGCTCCCCCCAAATAAATTATGGTTCTACAGGCTGTCTTCTGATAGTGGTATATGGTTCCATTGGGTATCTCATTCAAGTGGCCATTTCCCGAGTGACCTGGTAGAGAGAAAGCAGTCAGAATATTCCACCTTTAATGCAAAATTTCAAGCAGAAAATACAATATTGTACTGAAATCAGGAAGCATATTTTCACACTATTTCATTCTATATGATGGCTCCATCAAAATTTTCAATTCTGAGTTTGGTAGATTATTAGAAAGAGTATTGTAAAAGTGTAGTAAATAGAGTTGACATAAAAATCACCCATGACCAAGAGTCTCTATAATGTCCCTTCGCTGTGCTCAAGCAATTTGTTGCATTCTTTGGAAGATGTTACAAGACTACATGCACATACATCTTTAAAAGGACTGTGGATTGTATGCAGCTGGTTTGTCCCCATGTGGGACAATATCAATTGCTGTACTCTGAACACTCACGCAGCTGAGAGGGAATGCTGTCTATGACCTTAGTGAATAGTGGTATGGGGGCAGAATGACTTACAATTTCATAGAATTCGGCATGTTCCATTAAGAAGTGTGGTCTTGATTAAACATGTAAATTTAATACAAGCATACCAGATAATTTAAAAACATGTTGAGTATTCACATGTGACTATTACACTCTCTGACATAACTGAAAAGATATGGTGCTAGAAACGGACTGGTGAATTTTAACAAAAAAACAAAAGAACTGGTGACCTCCAGCAAAGACAGCACTTGAGGTAACCATCCACATAAATTACAAAGACCATTTTCTTCCAGAGCAGCTCATCAACTGTCTTCCTTCCCAAGGACAATCCACAATGGAATAAGCTGCCAAAGCATATAGTCAAAGCCACATGACTTGAGATCTTCAAAACCCATTTTCAGATTATTTCCATTTAAGAGTTTTTATTATCAGAAAAGCTGTCTCAGCTGATCATGCCTGGTTAGCTTGTGCTAACCATAGAAACACTGGTGGAGCACAAATATTAATTTGTGCTGCTGAAAGAATTCAAGCAGAAGCTGGAGCTCTTCCCTGAGCATTATATAACCATGTTGGTCAAAATCCAAGCAAGTGATGTCAACATATTGGAACAGATATTAAAATAACAGTACACAATTATTTATTGTTCAGCAGTTAATATGCTGTTTTTAGCAATTTGAAATGTTTATGTCACATTACCTCAGTGATAATAACGTATCACAATTGGAACTACATCTTCATTTTACAGAACTTTAAGGATATCTTGACAGAACAACAATTTGCAGCATATTAGCAAGATATCATTTCTTTTTAAATTTAATTCATCCCATTTTAAATATTGTCTTAACAGCAATCCATGTTAACGACAGGAGGAGAGAGAGGAGCAGCAGAAACTCCCTTCCCTGGTTAGAATACTGCCACAGGATTTTAAGCAGCAAACTTCAATTTACCAATTCAGCCAAGGGATTGCACTTCAAAACTGTGCAACAGAATGTCATTCAATTGTCAGCCTAGTTTATGTGCACAAACCCTGCTTTTCCAAATGAGAACCGTCATTGCAATGTCAAGACGGTGCTATCTTTTGAACGCCAGTCAGCATCTACACTGACTGTTGGATCAACTCAAAAAGAAAACTGGTGTCTCTTTTCTTTCACAACTTTATCTTCCACCTTAGTTTCAAACACCTCAGACAGAATCTTATAGGGGCCTGCATGGGAGCAACTCACTGCATCTTTTATGCCTCTGCCAGGCATTAAGCAGAGTTTCACATGAGGCACAGCAAGTTGCCAATTAAGGGGGACTTTTGTTTGTTAAATGCCTTACTTACTGCACATCTCACCTCATTGATAATCAGCTTCCCATCTTACTAAACGCACTGAACAAACTAGACATTGAGAACTTTTTTCACAGAAGCCAGGCCAAGTGTCTGGCAACTTCAACTCACCACTGGCTTTGAGGAGATTCCATGTTGTTTAGCACAAAGCAGCATCTCAGGGTTCGATTTATATGCACCAGCATCCGTCATTCACAGGCAACACCATCTGACATTTGTCAACCTGTCAGGATCCTCTTGGAGGGAATCCATTTGGAGGATTCTGAGGCAGTACACAGCTGTATTGCAAGGTGTGGAAAGGGTGCTGCAAGGACACTTTGACCAGAGGGCAGGTGCTGCTAGCTCATTAGACGAAGCACATCAGGGTACCGACAGCCACGGGCGCAATCTGCCCACAGTTCAGGGATTGACTACAGTCGATCGTCCACCCAGGCCAGTAACACAGTCAGGGGATTGTCCAACTACAGTTCAGGGGATGGACAATGGTCAGTGCTGTAGGGTCATCACAGGTAGTCAGGGAGTTGCGAAGACAGCAGTCAAGAGCCTGGTCACTCTTATCGAGGGGCTTCTTGTTGCAGTCAGACAGAGGTCTTAAGACAAATAAAGCCTTGGGGATCACATAATGATCGACAAGGACGATGAGGGTGGGAAATCACTACCAGAAGGATGGAGAAATTGAGGCAGGAGGTGGGTGGGGGGGGGCAATATAATCCAGACAGAGTGAGCCACATCATGCTGGGTCCTGTATGATTGGAGTAGGCAGTGATCTAATGCCCTGGATGCTAAGGAACTGGGATGTGGCAGCAGACTTTTGAGAAGGAGGATGACAAGGACACTGGGGAGAAAGAAGCTCTCCTCACAGATGACAGAGCTTAGCTTTTAGATGCTACAAGCCAGACAACATCTGGTTGACATAAAAACAGAAACTGCTGAAGAAACTCAGCAGGTCTGGCAGTACCCATGGAGAGAAAGCAGAGTCAACATTTCAGGTCCACTGAGCCTTCATCATAGACCTGCTAACTTTCTCCAACAATTTCTGTTTCTGTTTCAGATTTCCAGCATCTGCAGTCCTTGATTTTATTTCAGAGACTAATTGACAACTTGTTCCAGTAGATGACAGCTGGGTACAGAAGACAATTGTAGAACGGAAAACAGCCAATTGTTACGATGTCAGCATTTGACTTGAATTGTGAGGATGAACTGCAGCTTCTATTCATTTTTTTTTTCGTTTGTGTTCCCTTTTGCTCTCTGTAAAAGCAGCTCACGATTGTGATTACAAGGTGTAGAGCTGGGTGAACACAGCAGGCCAAGCAGCATCAGAGGAGCAGGAAAGCTGACGTTTCAGGCCTAGACCCTTCTTCAGACCCAAACTGTGAGTCTCCAGTCAGCATTGAGGACAGAATTGTGGCAACTTAGAGAGGGTGTTTAGACAGGATGTAGCAAAGGACAGACAAACTGTGTGACCTGGTGGTTAAACAGCAATTAGGGTGAGGGAATAGACGTGTGTTCGTGTGGGAGTGTCAGTCATGTTGGTTCATGTGTCATGAATAACATGTCATCGTGGCTGCTGTGCCGTTACTTTGCTGGTGAGGGGCAGTGTAGATTGCCATCACTCCTCTGTGTGCCCAGTGGCCTTATGAAGATGGTGCTGGCCGCAGGGATGCTAGTCTTTTGATGGATATCTTGTGGGCGGTGAGCAGTCGAGGGAGCAGCACATGGTAAAATGGGTCTAGAAATTAGGGGCACGGTGGGTGGTTAACAAAGAGAATTTGGTAAGATACAGTGAGATATTTCACTCAGCCTCAAGGCGACAATCCCTTCAAAATAAAATTAAACGCACCTAAAACTCAGACAGAAAACCTTAAGATTAAGCCAAATAAAAACCAAAAGAACTGCGGATGCTGTAAATCAGAAACAAAACAAAAACAAAGTTGCTGGAGAAGTTCAGCAGGTCTGGCAGCATCTGTGAAGGGAGAAACAGAGTTAACGTTTCGGATCCGGTTCTGAGGAAGGGTCACCGGACCCGAAACATTAACTCTTGTTTTTTCCTTCACAGATGTTGCCAGACCTGCTGAGCTTCTCCAGCAACTTTGTTCTTGTTTTGTTCTTAAGATTAAGCCATTTGATATCAATGAAACACACTGTCTACTTACTAGTCTTGGTTACCTGTGCAACTGTTACATATACACTATCATTTGGATGAAAATTCACCAGAGAATTAACATGCACCTTCATGCAAAAACTTCAAAGAATGTCTTCGATAGAACCATAAGCACAGCTAGACTGGGTGGCCTACAAGACTGATAAGATTTTGTTTCTACATGCAATATGGTAAGAGTGTGGTATGATATAGAGAGGCAGATAAAAGAAATGCAATAAATTTCAACATGTAGAACAATTATATCAGAAGATTTGGAATGCAACATTGACACAGAATGAAAATTTTCATAAAACATTTTTGCGCCTTTTCAACTCCTCTAAACATCTGGCTCAGTGTCAACTGTTTCAGAATTTCACAGTTTCCATCAGCTCAAAACCTTATGTTATTTACATGTAGAAAGGACATGACTGAATGGGTAGAGAAATGAGAAGAAAGAAAAATACCTTGGATATAAAATGCTTGTCCAGTTTATGGGGAAATGATTACAATTTTAATTCAAATAAGTACATTATTTCCTTCTTTCACCAGTAACCTGCTGCAACCCTGGACATTCATAGCTGGGAGATGGAAATAATGCAATAAATAGCTGATGTCTGGAGATCATTAATTGACGACTATCTCTAATATTAGCGGGAGGCAACAGCGATCATAATTTTAAAAACACACTATTTATGTATCCATTCTGAGAAAGAATTGTACCTGTGCCAGTCATCCTTAATAATTCACAACAATTAGGACAATTTTAGATCAGAAGTCATCCAACCATATTTTGTCAAAATCCCTCTTAAATTTCACCTCCATAAGCCATCTGCTGATGATATTCTCTATCTTTGGAGCATCAGTGTACAAGCAATCTCTTGCTATGAAAACTGTATTGTCCTGGCAGCAAAATTGATATGATGCAAATAGCAAATGTTTGTAGCACCTTCCACAGGAAGCCCACCTGAGTCAAATCCCGAAAGAACTGCAGATGCTGTAAATCAGGAACAAAAACAGAAGTTGCTGGAAAAGCTCAGCAGGTCTGGCAGCATGTGTGAAGAAAAAAAAAAATCAGAGTTAATGTTTTGGATCCGGTGATCCTTCCTCAGAACTGACCCGAAACGTTAACTCTGATTTTTTTTTTCCTTCACAGATGCTGCTGAGCTTTTCCAGCAACTTCTGTTTTGTTCCCACCTGAATCATACAGGAGAAACCACTCCCCACCCACGCCACGCCACCCCACGCCACCCCCCACACCCCGCCCCCCCGCCATACAACTGAAATGCAGCATTGCAGCATCGACTCTGACAGATGTAAATTAGGAAAAGAAAATTCTATCCCCACATAACACAGAGAAATCTCCTTTGAGATTTATAACAACGTTCCCCAACCACCACCATCACCACCCTCCCAAGCCCAATCTGTGATTCTTGGAAGAACCCAGTTTGCTGATCACTGTACTGGATGGTACAAATCCATAGCACTGGTTTGTAGAAACTCCATTCTGTTTCATTAAGGGAGCTTGCTGTCAGGCAGCAAGGCTGTAAGTCACAACTCTCAAGCTCTGCTCTCTATCATACGTCCTCATGGGAGACCATAAACCAGTAACAGCTGGGCAAGTGGCTGATCGAGAACTGGGATCATTTTAAGCCTTAATTCACCAAGGTTAAATTCAAACCCTTGGGATGGACACCAGATTCCAAAGACACGCAATAATGTGTTGTACAACATTCAACAAATCAAGGATTGTTAAATTTCCAGTCCCTTGGGTGAAAAACAAATCTATTGACTTTCTCGACAGTGGCATTTTTCAGAACAAACACTTCGTTAACATGACCCAATACAAGACAATTTGAGGATTTTTTTTAAATTTAGGAAAAATGGCAGATGATGAGAACTGCAAATTGTTATCAAAGTATTTAGAGATACTGCATATCAGCACAGTTCCCTCGATTCAGGATTTTTTTTTTGATTATTGGCCTTAGTCAGGGAGAGAACATCTTCCCCCATTGATAACTATATTCAGAGTTTGATCATAAGACCATAGATTAGGCCATTTAGCCCCACGAGTCTGCTCTGCCCTTCAATCATGGATGATACGTTTCTCAATACCATTCTCCTGCTTTCTCCTTATGACCCTTGTGTAACAACACATCAAGGTTCCTTGGACAGTATTTCCAAACCAGTAAACTCTACCGGATGGACAAGGGCAGCAGATACATGAGAACACTGCAAGTTCCCTTTCAAGCCACACACTATCCTTGGAATATTATTGTCATTACTTCACTGCCATTGAGTCAAAATTTTGAAATACTGTTGCTCACAGCGCTGTCGGTATACCTACACTCCAAGGACTGCAGCAGTTCAACAAGACAGTTCACCACCGCCTTCTCAAAAGGCACTTAGGGATGGGCAAATAATACTAGCTAGCTATCACTACCCTCATCCCCTGAACAGATTGTTAAAAAAATTGAATTGGATAGTGATATGCTTAATGACAGTTTTCATCAAATTTACCACTGAAGTGAGTGGCTATGGTGACTGATGAAGAGATTAAACTCTGTCACTGGGCCGCCAGCTAAAGAAAATCTAATTAAATGGAGATAATGAAAGATGAAATTACTAGCAAAATGAAGTTTTCTTTGATGTGAATGTTGCACATAACTACACATAAATTAACATCAATGAATCACAATCTCTGTCACACTGAGGAAGCTAGCAACAACAACTTAATGTGTTGCTCAGCCCACATCCGTTAACAGGTTTAGAATTTAGAGTCAGGGTTTTTATAGTATGGAAAGAGGCCCCTCGGCCTATTATATCCATGCTGGTCATCAGCATACTTTTACTCCCATCCCAGTTTCCAGCATTTGGCTCGTGGCTTTGTGTCCTATCGCATTTCAAGTTCTCAACTGAAAATTTCTTAAAATATCTTGAGGGTTCTCAGCTCTACCACCTTTTAGGCAGTGAGTTCAATTTATCCAGCACCTTCTGAGTGAAAAAAAAATAAATTTTCCTCAAATCCTCTCTAAACATACTGCTCTTTACTTCAAAACTACACCCTTTGGTATTGACCCTTCTAAACTAGGGGGAAATGTTTCATCCTTTTTACCCTACAGATGCATCTCATAATTTTGTGCACCTCAACCAGGTCCCCGCACAGCCGTCTCTTCTCAAAGAAAACAACTCTCTTCTGTTCTAATTCCATTTTCCAGCACTTGGCCCACAGTCTTGTAAGTTGTGGCGTTTCAAGGGCTCATCGATACATTTCTTAAATGTCCTGAGGGTTCCTGCCTCTGCCATGCTTTCAGGCAGCACTGGAACATAAGAACTAAAAATTCTCTCCTTTTCTGACATGCATTTATTCTGTTTTTTACTCATCACAACAGTTCAGTTCAGCTTGCTGTTTTCAAAAGGATCGCCTGTAAAATCATTTGATACTTTTCATTGATTCCCAGATTATGCTGGCAAAAAACTACATTTTCCAACCACTGCAAATTACCCAGGTGACAGCATTAAACCTGAAGGCTGCATTTCCTGACACTGCAGTGGCAGAAGGAGTACTCACCACATATGTGGTTGCAGTGCCTCTGACATCACAGCTAGAGACCGCAGTTAGCAGTCTGCATCAAAGAACAATGCCTTGGATCCCTGTCAAGGACTATCACAAAACCAGGCCCTTGCTGCTTCACCTGCTACCTTGCTCGATACCTTCCACTCGCTGCCCCTCTGTTGACCATCTGGTTCGCCCTGCTCTCAAACATGGAACACTTGCTGCCTCGCCTACAACCTGTGTCTCTGTCCCTGACAGAAGCAGCAGAGGAGAGGGTGGGGCAACGATGACAGGGCATCAAGTGAACCAGTGACTGAAATAGAGGGCAAAGCAGAAAGAGGAGCAGCGAGTGAAGCACATCAATGGGCAGTGAAGGCAATGGCAAGGGAGCAGCGAGTGAAGCAAAGAACAGGGCAATGACAGGGAATGACAACGGGGAGTGAGTGAAGCAAAGAACAGGGCAGTGAGGGGGAATGACAAGGGAGCAGTGAGTGAAGCAAAGAACAGGGCAGTGAGGGGGAATGACATGGGAGCAG
>NC_063356.1:33758336-33774201 GCF_021869965.1 Rhincodon typus | reverse complement strand
GAGTGAAGCAAAGAACAGGGCAGTGAGGGGGAATGACATGGGAGCAGCGAGTGAAGCAAAGAACAGGGCAGTGAGGGGGAAACAGCAAGGGGGAACGAGTGAAGCAAAGAACAGGGCAGTGAGGGGGAAACGGCAAGGGGGAACGAGTGAAGCAAAGAACAGGACAGCAACTGCAAGGCAGCAACATGCTGTCAGAACTATGGTATCAGCAGCACCAACTCCTGGTCCCAGCACCGTGGCAGGAAATAACAGTGAATTATGAAATACAGTATATAACTGTGAACTAGACCTTTACTTGAGATAATGATTGTGGAAAAGCACTTTACACCATTACATCTTTTATTATTTATCTTTAGATGTGAAATTAATGACGAGAAGTCATCGGCGTTGTGATGCATCAAACGTGCTTCACGGTTTTTCCAAGTTGCAAATCAATTTCCAGCAAAGTAATTGTCATTGAAATGCAGTGACTCATTTTGATGATTTAACAAAGTGGGACTGGAGACGGGTACAAATATACAGACGACTAAGATATATGATACCCCAGCATTAATGTATTGTCCGCATCAATAGCGACTGGAGCTGATGCAGTCTAAAATAGAACACAAGTTGCAATTTAGTCTCTATTGTGCTCACATGAAAAGATTTTGTAATAAGGATCTGCTGTTGCTACAATTTCTAATACTCAGATCCATTTCCAACTACTAAGCCAAATTTGTACGGATTAATGAAAAAATAATTGATTTTTGTTCAAGGGGTGAGGAGTGATTTATTGGAATATTTATTTAACCTATCTTACATAGTATGCTCACCCTGAATGGTTTTCCCAAAAACTAAGGACGTCAGCTGTTGTAAACCTGAAATGAAAATAAAAAACGCTGGAAATACTTAGCAGGTCGGGCAGCAGTAGTGATGGGACAGGCAGAGTTTAAGACATGAATTATCAATGGCCCGTGTAGCCAAATCTGAAGAAGGGAGAAGAAGGGATCAAAAGCAAGAAAGAAATCCCATCAGGTGAACTCCACAACATATTTGCGTTTCTGCAGGAGTTGGAATGATGGCGGGAATGGTTTCCTGCTCAGCTGCAGCAGGTAAACAATCAACCCCCTCGAGAACTTAATTAGGAGTACATTCCCGACAACATCTGCATTTTGCAGCCAGCACATGGATTCTCCAAGTCAGAAGGGTGCCTGCAAAGCCCCCCTGTGACAGACCGGATAGGCTTTGGAATCAGTGACTCCATTCAATGCGGAAGATGCATTTGTAATTGCAAAAAAAAACTTTATTCATTAAAAAATTATCTTTATGTACCTACATAAGTATTAAAGCAGTTCTGTAATCTCTGCATATGAAGAAAAGCATTTGAAATTGACATTGCCTGCAGTTGCAAAGCCCTAGGCATTTCCTATTCATGCAGGACACTATTTAAATACATTTTAAGGCAAAGAGATCCTCACTGTACTTTGGAAGAAAGACGTTAGACAGTGGTCTTTCCCCACTGCGCTTTTGCTGCAGCTGTCCTAAGCTTTAGTGCGTCCCTTAGCACGTAGTCCTGAACCTTAGAATGTGCCAGTCTACAACACTCAATTGAGGTCAACTCTTCATACTGGCAGACCAACCAGTTTTGGGCAGACCAAACAGCATTTGTCACCGAGTTGACGGTTGATGTTTGTCTCGGTCTGTATCCTGCAGAGCATCCCGTGGAGCACAGAGAGCTGCATCACAGAGCTGCTCAGGACAAACCTCAACAAAAACCATTGCATCTCTCTCCTTCGCAAAGGCACATTCCAGAAGGAGATGCAACTGTCATTCCCCCCCACAACAGCTGCTTCGAGGGCAGCATGCGGTGGTGCATTGGGTCCCGGCATAAGTGAAGGATCCCATAGGTAGTACCCTTCTCATCACATGCCAAGCTCCACACACACACACACACACACACACACACACACACAAAGTTAAGGAGCATAAGGCTCTCAGAGAGCTTCCTGCCAAGTATAGCACAGGTTTGGTTGGGGTGAATCACTGATCCCAGAGGACATCTAATCCAGCTGGTGATGACCTTAGATGAGATTTTGGTGGTCAATTTCCAGTTTTCACCCTCTCCCCTTCCACTTACAGATAAGGCTGACCTCATGGATTCACACATGTTGCCTGTCAGAAGCATACTATTGTACACTCCAGCAGGCCTTGGCCAGACAAGGCCTACAGAGCTGAATACAACTTGGCTGGTAAGTGGTCGCTTTCAGGAGTTTTATTCTGTTCCAAGGACTCGAGGGCCTTGGTCAGCTCATCCAGAAATAATAAAAATTGAAAAAACTTTAGATGCTGTAAATCAGGCACTAAAACAGAAGTTGCTGGAAAAGCTCAGCAGGTCTGGCAGCATCTTTGAAGAAAAAAAATCAGAGTTAACATTTCGGGGTTCTGCGACCCTTCCTCAGAAGGAATTGTAGATCTATGGTTGCTGAATGGTATTCCTATTGGTTCTCCAGATTTAAGAGCACACCCATTATTGTCAATTCGACTAGGTTGCCAGAGGAGGTGATCCAGGAATGAAAATGTCACCCTTTGTTGTAGAGTTCTGATGGAAGGTCATTGACCTAAAACATTAAGACTGTTGAATAATATTTGGCGACTTGCTGTAGTACATCTGATATAACACTAACAAAATTGAATCCTGTGTATCAGTAATGGACGGAGTGAATGCTTAAGGTAATGGATGGGATGCTACACACACCCGCATTATTAAGCTTCTTGACTGTTGTTGGTGCTTCAAACATCAGGTGAGAGAGTACTCCATCATAGTCTGACCTGTGACTTTTAGATGGTGAACAGGCTTCGAGGATTAAGGAAGCAAGTTAATCACTGGACAGCTCCTAGTCTCTGACCAGCTCCTGAAATCACAATATTTATATGGTTCATCCAGTTTAAATTTCTAGTCAAAGGTAACGATAGTATCTTTATAATAGGCAGGATCTTTATAATAGGCAATTCAAATCTGATAATACAGTTGAACATTAAGGTAGACGATTAGATTTTCCTTTCTCGGAGTTATTGCCTGTCAATTGTGGAACACAAATGCTATTTATCATCTATTAGCCCAGGTCTGAATGTTTGAAAGTATAGACTGAGGAGTTCTGAATGGTAATGAACTGTAAAACTATCAGTTGTCGTCCTCATTTGTGACCTTATGATGAAGGGAAGGTCATTGATGAAGCAGTTGATACATTGGCCTGAGATGAATGATCTCCAAGGATCACAACATTTGCCCTGATTCCTAATCATTTATGTGTTGCTAGGGCTTCTAAGGCTGCACTCAGTCAAATGCTGCCTTGATGTCAAAGGCAATCATTCTCTTCTCACTTCCAGAATTCAGCTCTTTTATCCATGTTTAAACAAAGGCTGACGTCAACAACCAAGTGGCTATGTCAGTCCCTATTCGAGCATCATGCGTCTAATACATTTTAGCAGGATCCAGTTCAATACTTAAACAAGATTTTGAACGCATTTGAGCTTCATAATACATTGTTGGGATTGTTCTACTTTAACATTAAATTTCAATAGCTAGCATTTAGCAACATATCACTGTTCACTGATACATAAGTGTATTATACTCCTGCATTAACTTCAGTCTATATTTTTGAACTTTTAAATTGGTCAAACACCAAATACTTCAATAATAGCCGTCTTATCTCTTGGTAAGAGCAACAGAAACTTTTAAGTCCATTTTTTTGGCTCAGACTTGACATTGCACAGCATGTGCCCAATTACATAGGTGCAGTTATGAACCAAAATTGGTCAGAAAACCTTCAGTGCGAAACGAAAGGCTGCAAATGCTACAAGGTACTGGGTATTCCTTAAGCTAATATAATGGGTGCCTGCAGCACTTAAAGGGGACATCATTTTAATTGTAAGCAATAGTCACTTAGGGTTTCTCTGATTGGCAAAGGGGTAGAGGATCTCCACGAGTCCATGTTTCTCAGGCACTTCTTGAAGATAATGTAAGCAGAAGGTTCTTATGAAAAAGTCGACAACCTAAACACACTGTTTCTCTCCAGATCTTTTGACTAATTCTAGCATTTTCTGTCATTATTAGTGGAAGGAAAGACCTCATCACCTCAAACGTTGGCACAAAGATATCCAGATAAGTTGCTCAAAAGTGGTGAGCAGAGGTGACACAGACAACAACAAAATTATTGCACATATACCTAACTGTAAAACCAGGAAAAATTTAATGATTTAACTAAGACTGCTAACGTAAGACTATTAACTCAGATATCAAGTTATTCTACTCAAGACTGGGCTGTCTGCAAACCTAACAGTTATACTTCTCTCTCCTTGTCAAATCTCTCTCATATTTTAGATGCCAGCCCCATAATTCTGAATTTCAGGAGGTGTTGAAAGTAGATATTATTAACAAACCCACAGAGTCACATCAAATCACGCTAAGACTCATTGGTTACTTCTAACATGTGCAGTTGGACTAGCTTCAATTGCTCATTGCATTTCACAATAAGCCACTTGAGAGGTAATTTGTAATTGCTGGCTGAACATTGCTAAAATATTGTTTCAATCAAAGATGTTAGCTGATGCTCTGACAGCGTTTCACAAACACAACCATGCATTTTATGAGATTTCAATGTAACTTATTTTATTAATTGCAGACTGGTGATTTCATCAGGTCTAGATGACTGCAATCAGACACCATCTGGCATTTTCCTAGACTAGGCACCGCAAAAGGAATGGCACCAAATGGCGCCACTGCTGACGAATTACAGGATCATGAGTGGGACAAATGGTTTGGTAATGATACAAAAGCAGTTTGTGACCCAATTCACCTTCTCGAACTCAAGCTTTAAAAAACTGCACTGTGGTACTGACTGCATTTCAAATTCAGACTGCTTTTGTTCCAAGCACTATATCTCCTGATGGAGCATCATCACTCTTTCCCTCTGAATGTTAGAGACAGGCACTAAACTCTTGAAATACCCGTTTATAAATTAAATGAAAGCTCTATGAATTCTTATATTAACACTATACAAAGTAATTTCCTATAATCAAAGCCATATGTGTAAATTATATTCTTTAAAATGAATTTTAGTCAAAAGATTAAAGGAGTAAAATATTTACAAGGCACAGATACTCTCCCTTAATTCAATTATATAGTGGCAAAAATAAAAATGCAGCATTTCCAACTAAATATAAAATCTCACCGACTTCAAGGAAATATAGAGTCATACAGCACAGAAACAGACCCTTCGGTCCAACTTGTCTATGCCGAACCAAGTTTCCCAAACTAAATCAGTTCATCCTACCTGCGCTTGGCCCATATTCCTCCAAACCCTTCCCCCATCCTAGGGAAAAATGCTTTGCTGTTCACCTTATCCATACCCATCATGATCCCACAACCTTCAATAAAGTCACCTCTCAACCTCACACGCTCCAGTGAAAAAAAGTACCAGCCTTCGGGCTTCTTCATCAGTCCTGCCATTTCAGATTCAGGCCAATAAGCCTTTGTTGCACTCCCTCTGCAGCTAGAGCATCCCTTGTCAGATAAGGGACCATAACTGTACACAGTACTCCAGGTGTGTTCTCACCAAGGCCCTGTACAGTTTCAGCAAGAGATTTCTGGTCCTGTACTCAAATGCTCTCTCAACACACTAGAACACATTAGAAAGAATTCTGAAGGACAGAATGTAACTGTGTTTGGAGTGATATGGTACGTCAGGGATAGTCAGCATGGATTTGTTAAGGGAAAGTCACGTATGACAAATTTGATCAATTTTTTTGACAACAGAACAAGGAATGAGAATGAGTAATATATCTGATATAGTCTATATGGGCTTTAGCAAGGCTTTGATAAGGTTCCTCACAGCAGACTGGTCAAGAAAGTATGAGCCCATGGGATCCAAGGCAAGGAGGCATGTTTAATTCAATATTTATCAAGAGGGAGAAAGCAGAGGTGATGGATAGAGAATGTGATTTTAATTTTTTTGAAGAAAAAGGTAATTGATAGAGGCAGGAGCAATTTACTTCCAAACATTTCATTTTCAGGTCACTCTCATAAAAGGTGTCATAAATATAGTAAAAAAAAGAACAATTTTAACACATATCTCTATATGTCACTATTTTTAAAAAATGTATTAAAACATCCCAAACAGGGTTGCTACAGTCATGTGACTGGACACGGCAATCTTCCAGAAACTTCTCAAGAGTCAATATCAGCCAGACAATCAACACCCAGGTATTTCCTGATGGGTCTGAAATGTTAACTATGATATTACAACCTGCTGCAGATGAAATAACTCCACAGACACCGGTATCCTGTAACCAAGTCACCCTTTATTTACATGTGGGAAGTCCTTGACACTGATCCAGCTCCATCAGAGCCAGTGACAGAATGTCTGACACTCCTTTCTTTTCTGTCAACCAGGGCTCCCTGACTGGACCAGATTAACAGCTCCAATCAGGGAACTCATATTCTATGAGGTCTACCTAGCTGACCTCATCACAATCACTACAGCAAAGATGTTCACCTCCAAGAAAATTCCTGCATGACAGAATTCCAAGTTACACATCCTATATTGTACTAACTTCTGGATTAGACACTGGTTGGTTATCTGCAATATAAACCTTAGTCTTGAGATAACTGCTCCCTCAGCCCACCGCAAATGAGCTTGGTCTCATCACTCACACAGTACTGAATCTAACTGCATATTTAACTATGCAATATTGAAATTGGTAGTCGAGGGGTCAGTGGTCTTGCATACTACATCCATTAACAATATCAAATCCCTAACTCCAGGCTAAAAGGAAAGGTGTCTGGCCTGTTGGAAGCAGCTAATATCCTGTACTTGTGGTATCTGCAAGTAAAATTTTATTTTATCACTCTTCCTAGAATCTTTTGCCTCCAGCTTAACAGGCAAATTAATCTAACATCTCACCCAAAAGAAAGCACATCCAACCCTGCAGCACACCCCTAGCATTTGCACTGAAGTGCAATCATAAACTATGCACTTAAAATTCCAGAATGTGTCATGAATGCTGACCGTTTGGGTTCAGGAGGTGCCAGTGTTTTTGGTAGAGCCAAACTAAATATCAATCTATAATACTTATATAAGCTACTTAAATAACGTTATGATTTTATGCAGTGAGATCACTCTCTGGTTATTTTTCAGATTGATTCCAAGTTGGATTTTAATTAAAGTCAGGATATCAGCTGGGTGTAAAGTTGCTGGGGGATCTTGTGGGACAAAGTTAATGGAACCTCAATGCCAAGTTCAGCTTCTGATCTCATTTGAAATGTTGTTTTATTTTCCGAGGTCAGAGAACTAAATATTTTACTTATAAATGAGGTATAAAATGTACAAAGCACATCCTTCCATCGCCATTTCTACAGTATAAGACAGAGGAGCAATCTTGTCACTCATTCCTTGGTTCTTTTGCAAGAATCTACTTCCTTGGTTTCACACTTTCAAATACACCAGCATCTCTCATGGCCTCAAATGCCTTCACAGAATCATATTTTTTTAAAAATGTCAGGATATGCTTTCTTCCCGGATTCATCCACTGCACATTTGAAAGTGCCAGCTACTGTAAAATCTAAAGCAAAAGCCGCAGCCAACTGAAACCATACAAGTTTGACCAACAGGCCTTGCATCACAGCAGAAGATACGGTTTATTCTCTCTCTTGTTCTAGTGTGGGCTCTCCTACCAAAGTTACTGAATTGGGGTGTCTCAGGTGCAGCCTGATGTAGTTCCTTGGTTGGGGAAGATAAAACCTTAGCTGGATTTCATGCGTTGGAGTAACAACAGAGAGGAATTCTTCAGAATCAAGTTGGTAGAAGTACTGTGATTGGAGCACAAATTATATTCAGGTCAATTCACCGTCGCACAATTATATATACCTTATTTGGCGAGAATGTAGAAAACAAATCTAAAGATTAAGCTCACATAAAGGGTGAACTCAGAAAAAAGGCTAGCAAAATGTAGGAGTCTAGAAAGAAAAAGGGCAGAGTTGGCAACTCAGTTCTGTAAAGATAAGGTGGCCCACCACATTAAAGTAGAGTAATAGGACCTGGAGGTATAAAAGTCGACCATCAATACGTGAAGTGTGCATAAATTTTGAGATGGCATATTTTATTTGCCTTTCACTTACAATACTGTCATCAAGCTCCACACCTGAATATTAGCCCATTCTCTAGATTGATGATGCAATACTCATAGTACTGAAGTATCAAATAGATGGCATCTTTGGTAATGCAATATTGAATTTACTCTCCATTTATCTATCGAGATTGATGTAGAAGACCCCATGGTATTTTGCAACAAAAACAAAGATTAATATTTATACTTTAACCAGCACAAGAACAGATTAATTGGTCATTTATCTTTGCTGCTCATGGGACCTAGCTGTGCAAAAATTTGCTACCATGTTTGCAAGCATAACAACAGTAGCTGTGAAGCTGTGGAATGACCCAAGATGCTTTGCAAATACAGTCTAGCTCTTATTCAAATATCAATGTTAAGAAGCTACCAGGGAAGAGAGCTGAATCAGAAACCTAGGGTCAGTGTCACCACTCCTTATAATTGGGATCTAAGATATTAGAAGTGTGCAGTTATGGGGCAGATAGCTGTCTTACACTCTGTCCATATGCTTAAACACTGTATTGCTTATTTGTAACAATTCTAAATAACGAAAATGATGTTTTAGAAACAAGTACAAATCTGTTCCTCAGCCCAGTGAGTACAGTAATCTGATGATTTCTTTCAGTCATTCTTGTTCCAGTAACTTAAATTTAATTTGTTGATATGAAGTATTCAAATAGCAGATCTTTGTATGTAAAGTGTGTCCTCACAGTAACATGATGCATAGTAACTGAATAGAGCCAATGGTCTTTGGGTAGAGCTCTCAATTTATGATATCATCGGAGAGTTTAAGTTAGTTTTAGTAAATACTGTATTTATCAAATGAATTTTCAGCACTAGCCAATTTTAGTCGGTGACTTAATACCTGATTGCGCAAACAATCTAAGTTTAGGATTCTTACAGTTGTTAGAGGTTATCCATTTCAGTTTAGATGGAGTGAAAAGGCAAAAGCCAGTAATTAACTTAATTCGCTAGTGCACTTTATCGCATCGATCAGCAGTCATAAATCCATAAAATCTGGCAATGAACTAAAACTGAATTCTTGAACTATTCCTTGTGCCAATTAATTCGACAGATTAATGCTTTTTTTTGCCTTAAATTACGCCTTTCATTTTGGCAAAAAAAAATGGAAGCCTTGCATTTATACAGTACTTTTCAAAGACATTGCAAAGCATCTGTCACTGGACTACTTTTGAATTGTAGTCGGGTTATAGAGTTGGGAATGCAGCTGCCAGTTTGGGTACAGCAGGATCCCAGAAACAGCAATAAGATAATATGTCTGAGAGAGCTTCCCTGCTCACCTTCAAGCAAAATCTTGATGCTGGGTTCAAGTCCCAATCTGATATCTCAGAAGAAAATGACACCTAAATGAGTGGTCCAATTCAGAATACTGCTCAAAAAGTACTCACATTTACCTTCAGCTCAAGATATTTATTTTGGGCAACTATAGCACTGCATCAGGAATGCATTGGCAGGGCATATGCTCATTTAAATTTTAAAATGCACAAATCTCACTGTTTTCTCCTCTCGGTCTCTGCCAATCACTCTTAACAGAGATGGGAGGGTTTCTGCTTTGACATCAATGAGATTATGTTGTCTTGTTATCACTTCTTTATGCAGTATGCTGAAATTAATACTTCAGTTGCAGATAAACTGAGATGATAGTCAAATTGCCCATCCCATCCTGCACCATTAATAGTCTGATATACCACATCCCTGTACCAGGGTGCCTTTATGTTTATCTTACAAGATATAAACACACCATCATTTTAAATTTACATTTTCAGTAACGGGATCCCATTGATATGCTGTAGTATATTTTCTATTATATAATATATATATGCACACAGTGATAAAGTTAATCTAATCCTGTGTAAACTGAGTGTTTGTTTTGTAAACATTTTTTGCAATCACTCTTCTCACAAACAGACGCAGATAAACTCTTATCACATACCACGACTGCATAAAAGTTTGGTTTTAAGTCAACAACAGGCCTATGTCCTTCCTGCGATTGCAATATTACTGACACTTCCTGATTCTTTACCGTGCTGCTTTGAACTGTAATGACAGGAAGTAATGTCTGTGCACTGAATTCATTAACGCTAGAATATGCCAAAACATGCATTCTGTCAGTGTGACACCTGAGAAATTGATTGCATTGGAACAGATCAATTGCTTTGCTTCAAGATAGCTGATAGAAATTGAGTTTTATTTTAAAATAAAATAACTCTGTTCAACAACAATGTTTACAAATGATTAACCTCATCATTTTGTTTAACATAAACTTCCATGGCCTACTGCCACCTAAAATGGTATAACTTTCAAATAATCTAACATTTTTTTGTGTTTCATAAATATTTTCAGTTTTATGCTATTGTTCAAGTCAATTTGCTTGAAGAAGCCATTTCTCATTGACTGTCTTTTCAATACGCATACCAAAGAATGAATTAGGATTCTTGTCACTAATCACATTTTCTTTGTATGGTGTTCTAATATTATCAAACAATATATGACACTGAATTTTGTGATTGGTGTGAGATCCAAAAAAAAATTAAAAATATATTTAATCCCACATACACAAAACCCAAGAGGGAAAACTATGTGCATTAGAAACCTTTGCTTCAAATAAAAACTCTGCCTTTAGCTAGGTGAAAAATTTATTTGAAAATCAGGAATTTTGTTACACATACCATTAAAGAGAGAGAGGGATTATTGATTAATCAATTTGAAATTAACTTCAATGTGGACAGATTAAATGCAGATACCCTTTTTATAACAAAGAGCAGATTTTTTTTTTCTCCCTGATACACAATTGGAACAATGTCAAGACAAATTCTGAGATCAAAGTGCAAGAAACTAGGCACAGCTATGGTCAACGGTTGTGATCGAGGTTTCAAAAACCAATTTACTTCAATGTCACTAAGCAAAATAACACCAGTTATTTATAAAGATGTAAATCAATTTAGTGCTTTTTGATCCCTACAATCATGATCTTGGATGTTAAAAGTGAAGTCCTATTCTTTGTGATAGTTGGGCCCCAGGTCAAACCAGAAATAAAATGTTAACAAAGCAGGCTGTGACATTCAATCTGAAGCTGGTTTATCATTATTTGACAGAAACTACATTATCCATTTATCTTTGTTAACAGATGACTCGTAAATTATCTATTTAGTATACAAGATAAAATTAAAACTCATTTTGTGAAATGGCTGAACGGGCTTACAACTGGAAGAGAGCCAAGGTCAGTAGCCCACAGAATAAATTAAATCCTATGCCGTCAATTGACTGTCATCACATCTTTTTGTCACTCCACCCTCCTGTCTTTAGGCTGTTCTCTAGTAGGATTTCTCTCTTCTGCATATAGTGAAACTGTAATCGTAATTCTATTGGCACTTTTCTGATCAAAATGCTTCAGCCAAAGCAAAAGCTCTTTGTTCTAATTTTCCATTGGTCTATTTGAAGGTTTCACAGTTTTTTTTTAAATCATTACTATAATCAAAATTTATTAAAAGGAGCAGCATAATGGTCATTATAAAACATCAAGAACATATTTTACAGTACATTTATTTTTAAATGATTTTTGGCTATTGATCAACATTGTAAAACTGTCACTGTCACCATCTTGGAGGAAGGGGGTGGTCAAATACTGGAGAAGATATTACAAAATAATTATATTATGCCATTATCTTTACACTACCTTCAGCTGATTAGCAAAAAGCTAATTTGAGTTAGCTATGATCTTAAATCCATGAAAGCAAAGCAGGAATGTATTATTTCTCCCCCATATGATATTGTTTCCATACCTATATAATAATTCCAATTATTCACCATGTTAACTCCTGCATGGATAGAACTCACTCTGATAAACAAAGACTGAACAGTAGAGCTGTGATAAAATGTGCAGAAGTGTATTCTTTGGAAAGAATGTGATGTCAAACGTGCCATAATAACATGGGTGGTGTCATTTAATGCAGTTCCCCAATGACTAAAAAAGGTTATTCGTAGTTCTTTTCCACGAGTCTTTATTTCTTGGAATAATCTATTGTCTCCAAATATTACAGCCAACCAAATTGAAGAGCATGTTATCAATGTCAAGCAAGAACTCAACACCAGTCAACATGAAATTGTTTGCTTTGAAGTCAAAATGACAAAATGGTATAATAGAGTCAATAGATTTAAAAATGCAAATTAATTAAGTTTCCATCACCTATTCTAGCGAGCAATTGAACACAACATCATTGAGCATAGACACAATGGATTACTAAGCGTTTTACTGTCCTGTTATACTATCCTGGCACCGACTCAACGCTGTAATAAATAAGAAGCTGTCTTACCTTAAAGCGACTTTGACACTACAGCCGTCTTGATTAGTCGCCATTATTTTTGTGCAGCGTGCGCTCTCCAAGTTTCATTCAATGAAAGGGAAAATCGCTGACCTACTGAGACGGCAGCGCAGTGTGTTTGAGGTATAAATAAATACAAATAATTTCTTCACAGAACTTGAAGCGTGTCATCCTGCAGCTAACGGGATCGGGACGGTAGCGACATGGTTGCAATTGCAACATCCTGTGTTACATTGTAGTCGCTACAAATCCGCAATGCAACATCTGAAATCAGCCTCCAGCAGCTCAGAGTGCTGATTGCCAGGCAACCGAACCTGCTCCGAGGGGGCGGGGACCACTCTAGAGTGACATCTACACCCACCAGTCACATCCAGACATCCTGGGAATGGGCGGGCACAAGATGATTATTGTCCACTCAGAGTGGAGAGAGCTCCTTGAAACATCAAGATAGTTTGACTCCGTTACAAAAAGGAACTGTTTAGGGGAAGGTTGTCAGCTCAGAAACCCTGCTCCCTTTAAAAGGCATCTGATCAATTCTCTTTTGTGCGTTAATTTTCACTCTCAAAAACGCAGAGATCTCTTTTAATCTCACAATTTATTTTTTAGGAAAGGGCTCCATTTCCAATGCCAAAAAGCATGATCCAGGCAAGGTAATTGTCAAAGGGATCAGTGCCAAAAATCCTTTATTCATTCTTTTGTAGCTGCGGATTAAGAATGTCTTCGGGGCACGTATACATTTGAATTACTGTCGATGCTAGAAAGCCCAGCTGCAATTACTGTCGTCAAAAGAGACTGATGAGGCTATAAAAAAAAGCATCCTTCATAATTCATTTTGTTAAAGCTTCTAATCTAGTACTTCATGATGGGAGAAGGAACGTATGTCCAGGTGTACAATACAGAATGTTTCTTGGAAGATTAGCCTTTTATTGACGTTAATTGGGACACAAATGTAATGAATAGATGCTTTAGTTCTAGAAGCTCGGTCAGAACTCACCAAGACTTCTTTAAGCTTAATTGCAGTTGCACAATGCTGGTTAGTCACACTTTTCTATCTCCTCTTGTCGGTTATCCATTCTTCTTCCAATCTCCTCTTAATGGCATCTCTATCCATTGCTCTGCAAGGACACTTGTGTTGCTTGAAGAGTGAACCTGAGCATGGGTGACATTTCCATTCAAATCAATGAATGGACTTGGCATGTGGCTTCACAACTAGATGCCCCTCACATCACTAACCTATTCATTTAATTACCAAAGGAACTGAGGCCGTTGTTGCTAAGTTCGTAGATGATACAAAGATAGGGTGGACCGACAAGTATTGTAATGGAAGCAGGGAGTCCAAGACAGACTTGGACAGGCTAGGAGAGGGGAAAGAAGTGGCAGATGGAATGCAATGTGTGAAAAAGAAAGGTTATATACTTTGGTAAGAGCAATAGAGGAGTATAATATTTTCTGAATGGGGAAAATCTTCAGAAATCTGAAACACAAAAGGACTTGGGAGTTCTAGTTCAGGATTCTCTGAACCTGTAAGGAAGGCAAATACGATGTTAGCATTCATTTCGAGACGGCTAGAATACAAGAGAAGAGATGCATTACTGAAGCTGTATAGGCTCTGGTCAGACCATATTTGGAGTATTATGAGCAGTTTCGGGCCCCAGATCTAAGGATGTGCTGGCGTTGGAGGGAATCCAAAGGAGGTTTACAAAAATGATCCTGGAGATGAAGGGTTTGTCATATGATGAGTGGTTGGGTACTCTGGGTCTGTACTCTATTAGAAGGATGTGGGGGGTGGTGTGCATCTATTTGAAACTGACAGAATATTGAGAGGTCTGGATAGAGTGGATGTGGAGAAGATATTTCCACCAGTAGGAGAGACTTGGACCCAAGGACCCACCCTCAGAATGAAGGGATAACGTTTTAGAGCTGAGATGAGGAGAATTTCTTCAGCCAGAGGGTGATGAATCTACGGAGCTCAATAATGCAGAACTTTGTGGAGGCCAAGTCATTCGTGCATTTAAGACAGAGATAGATAGGTTTTTGAATAGTAAGGGATTAAGGGTCATGGGGAAAAAGCAAAAGTATGGGGTTGAGAAACATATCAGGTATGATCAAATGCTGGAGCAGACTTGATAGCCTAAAATACCTAATTCTGTTCCTATATCTTATGGTCATTTACAATGCTTCAGTCTGACAATGACATACACTGGCTTGCCTTCAGCAGTGGCTGGGGTTGAGTTCATTTTGAATTCTGCCTTCAATTTTGGGCGCAAACATCAGAAAACATATCCTAAGAAAAATAGAATGTAGAACCCTTTTGCTAAAAGCTCATCAATTAGAAATATTGGGCAGAATTTAATTGGAAATGGGGAGTGGCTAACCTCTGATTTATCAATAGTTCTCATTCAACAAAATTTCCACTGTTGGGGTCCTAAATGTCATGCTGGCCAGTCAAGTGACGTTTGGGTAGTTCCATGTGTTAGGCTCGCCCACAGAATTGACATAACATTCCCACCTGTTCTCCACCCATTAGGGGGATCCCCCTGTTGCAGAAACAAAATCCCAGACATTACCATAAGACCTCAAGATGTAAGAGTGGAAGTAGGCCACTCAACCCATAGAATAAGCTCTGCCATTCAATGAGATCACAGCCTATTTGATCATCCTCCACTCCAATAAAATTCTGTTTATCTCAGCCTTGAATATACATAAGCCTGTTACTGGATACTTTCTGGGGAAGTTCAGCACGTCTGGCAGCATCTGTGAAGAAAAAAATCAGAGTTAATGTTTCAGGTCCGGTGACCCTTCCTCAGAATTGGACCGGAAACGTTGACTCTGATTCTTTTTCACAGGTCCTGCCAGACCTGCTGAGCTTTTCCAGCAACTTCTGTTTTTGCTCCTGATTTGCAGCATCCGCAGTTCTTTCGGGTTTTACTGGATACTTTCTGGTCGCTCCGCAAAAAAGGAAAGGGACACAGAATGAGATTTTTGTTGCTTTCTCTTTGTAGGCTATGTGTTTGTGCTGCAGTTGTCTTGCAGAAACCATAATCGCCTATTCAGGAGCAATTCAAAACTCTGTTATCAAACAATTGTCCCCTAGTTCAGAACCCATCGGTTCCATTCCGCCTGCTTCTGCTCTCACTGTTCCAGGGAAAGCAACATTGTATGCAACTTACAACATGCTCAGTAAACTGGATTTTTAATCTGCAGCTATTTCTTTGCACAGTCCCTTTGGTCTTAGTGGTATCTGTCTTTATAGTTCAAATGAGAAATGTGGGATTTGAAATTCAAAGCCCATGTGATGTAAGCTGCACATACAAAGGACTGACACATTGTATCTATTGACAACAAGGTGCAGAGCTGGATGAACACAGCAGGCCAAG
>NC_063356.1:33741102-33757936 GCF_021869965.1 Rhincodon typus | reverse complement strand
ATGCTGCTTGGCCTGCTGTGTTCATCCAGCTCTGCACGTTGTTGTCTCGGATTCTCCAGCATCTGCAGTTCCTACTATCTCACATTGTATCTATTCATCTGCTTGCAACACGGGAGTCGCTGTGTTCAAGCAATCTCAAAAGAAAGGGTTCAAAATTAGATATGATTCTTCAATAAGACAACATTTGCAAAATGAGTGTATTAAATGTTACAGTGGCAACCAATTGATACGTATCAGTTAGCCTCACTGTATGAAATATATTTGCATGTACTGGAAGCTACATATGCATTTTTTTACATGTATCAACACATAGGGTCCAGTTCTTTGCAGACGGAAAAACATGCACACATTGTGCCCATTTCAACTGGTGATCAAGTGTAAGTTCCGAGTTGCATGATATGAGAGGATTTTAAAATCATCGCTGGATTGTGATTGGACGTTGGAGGATCGTCAGTTGAGCTGAGATGCTATTGGTCAGTATCACAGTGAAGCAGTCTGGGAGCAGTGTCTTCATCATCATCAGAAGATCTTGAGATCATCGCTTGCTCGTGATTCCAAGCTGAATTTGGAGGATCGTCGGTTGAGCTGAGCTGCAGTTGGCGATCTTTATGCCGGCTAAGGCCTAACACCAATTCAGGGATCAGAGCGACAGCCTCTGCTAGCGTTCACGCCCCAGGCCAGGGGTCCTCAATATGGTCAGGGCGACTGTGAAGAAAGTGGAGTGAGGATCACCGATCGAACGGACCTTCTTCGTGAGGAGGGTCCTCCTCGATTGCTGCAGGATTCAAGTAGCCGATATTTTCTGTCTGCAAGATTTCCCCAGAGGAGGGTACTTTGACATGACTTTCAGGAGGGTGAGGCAATGTGAGCGTATCCTGAATTGAGGAGAAAGGAGGTGAAGGTCCTGTCTGCATGCTCTCAGTGGCACCATTGTTTGTTCTCCCTGCACAGAGGAGCCGGGTTGTTACAATCCATACGTACAACTCCCACCTCCAGGCAGCAGATGACCTGACCTTCCTCGGAAGGTATGTACAGCTTGAAGGAAGTAGCACTGACATAGTGGAACCCTTTGGAATCTGGATCAGCAAGCGGCAGGTCAAGGTGACAGTGAAGGTGGACACCAGTGGGAATATCATCCAGCCGCCCGCCAGGTTCGCAATTGGTGGGATCTGAGGCTCCCTGACATACATGGAGCAACTTGGAGTGTGCCAAAGCTGCAGGAGGTTCGGGTACATGGCAGTGGACTGCAAAAATAACCGACTGCAGGAACTGCAAGCAGGAGGGGCACCTGAATAAGGACTGAAAGGTGTCCAAGGGTTGCAACCTGTGTGGGGAAGAAGGCCACCTATACAAGGCTTGCCCCAGACCGTGGAAGGGACACATACACTCAGATGACCAGAAGTGACAACATGTGTCATGGACCCTCAAGGGACAGTAAGGTGTCACCCTCCAGCAAGAAAACTGAAACAAGGGGCATCCAGAAGGAGGGACAGGCCAGAGAAGAGAAAAAGGTGGCCAGTATGGAACACAGCCACTGACACAACCTCCAACTGAACAAACGCAATCAATGGAGGAGGACAAAGCAAAGGAGGTGGGGGAGTGGCTACCTGTGAGAAACAACCAGAAAAGGAAAACAAATCAGGCCCCCACTGGATCACAGCAAAATGGAAAGAGGCAGCTACATGATGGATGCTCCGTTAATGATAAAGACATGCGGTGAGATGGCCACAGCACCACAGGGGAGAAGGAGAGGGGCACCCAACAATCTGGAAATCCTGGACTTCGATTTGGTTGGGGGGAAACAATCGACGTTCCTCTGGCCTGGGTATTCTGCTGCAAGGAGGCAACTTCACCATCTCCGAGGTTAAGGAGGTGGTAAGTGGATGCCTCCCAGTAGCAGACATTATGTATATAAACACTCCCCTGAAACTAATTAAGGTGGTAAGGAGTGAGCAGCTGGCTGTCCTGCAGCACCTCCCACTGCTGCTAGCGGGTCCAAGCCGTTCTAGCCGGAGACTTCAACTGCATCATCGATGCGGATGGACGATCCAGAGGGGCTGACAGGAAACCAGACGCCACATCCAGGTTCCTGATGGAAACAGTTAAAGTCACCAAGCTGCACAAAGTCTTCGGCACCCCTGCAGACGAAGCTCAGTGTAGATGGGCCAGATGCGTCTATCCATTCAAGGATAGATTTCCTGTTTGTGTCCCGCACGTTCTTGGTCAGATTCACCCACAGCAAGTTGATGTTCTTCTCTGACTACTGCTTTCTGCTGGCTGACTGTCACCTACAGGATGACCAGCGGGCTAGCAAGGGAATATGGAACTTGAAAGTGAAACAGTTGACCCGAGAAAACATTGAGAAGCTCAAACAGGATTACACAAGTTGGAGAACTGTGAAGCCCCTCTTTGAGTTTCCAGCAGACTGGTGGGAAACAGTCAAGGGGAATATTAAACATTTTCTTTATCCTCAAAGGCATTCAGAAGGCATGAGAGAGATGGAGAAAACTGTCCAAATTCCAGAAAACCATGCAGAACCTGCTCCTGCTGCATACAAGGGGTGGGGTCAAAATCACGGAGGATCTCCAGTAGGTGAAGCGCCAGCAAGCCTCATTCTTTGCCTCGGAGGCCTCCAAGATAATCTTCCAGTCCAGCGTCCATACTGTGGAACAGGATGAGACATATTGAGGCTCTACCAGTCCCTGGTGTTGCAAAGGGTAGGACTGGCTTTGTTGCTGCAGAATGCTCCAAGTAGTTGGATCAATCCATGTCACCATCATGAAGAAATTTGCAAAGAAAACCACTTTTGATCACAATTTCATCAGGAAGTGGTCAGTGCATAGTGTTCTCGTGACCCTATGCAAAAGGAAAGGGTGGATCCTGTTGGGTTGTTCCCTAAGCATCAGACTGTCAAAGTCATTTGGGAGAATGCCTCATCACTGGAACTTTCCAACAAGCACCAAGACATCACTTGGCTAGCGATGGGAAGAGTACTACCTGTGAGATCCTTCATGTATGCCTGGAGTCTCTGTGCCACCTTACACAGTCCTCGAAGTGTTTGCAGGGGGTAGAGACTGTCACACATTTCCTTCTGGAATGTGCCTCTGCAAAGGAAGTCTGGAGAGAGATGCAATGGTTTACGTAGAGGTTCATCCCAAACAGCTCCCTGTCGCAGGACTCTGTGCTCTATGGTCTATTCCCCGGGACACACACTGAGATAAATATTCACTGTACCTAGAGGACCATCAACTTGGTGAAGGGCACTCTTTGGTCTGCCCGAAACTTGTTGGTCTTCCAGAGCAAGGAGTTGACCTTGGTCGAGTGTTACAGACTAACATATTCCAAGGTCCAGGACTATGTGCTGAGGGATGCATTAAAGCTTCGGGCAGCTGCTGCCAAAGTGCCGTGGGGAAAGACCACCATCTAAGGTCTTTCTGCCTGAGTAGAATGGTGATCCATCCCGTTGTCAGACCCTCATGATGCCTCAGAAACAATAAATAGTACCTACTACCTTGCATAATTAAGAAATGTCTTTGAATTAGTTGTAACTGTCAAGAAATCAAACCCCAATGTTTGTTTTCTTCTCCATATGCAAAAACGGTACAAATCTGAGCTGCTTTAGTAACTGCGTATGCACATAAAGATTTCTTTTTTATGAATAAAGCATGTTTTTGCCAAAAAAAAAGAATATTTTCCATCTGCAGGATTTTCCTAGTGCAGGGTATATGGATGTGACCTTCAGGAGCATGAAGCAACATGAGTATCTCATGAAGGTATTTGAGGAGAAAGGAGGTGAGGGTCCTCTCTCTGTCCTGTCTGTACCACCATTGGTCGTTCTACCTGCATAGAGGAACCAGGTTGTTACAATCCACATGTACAACCCGACATCCCAGGAGGAGATGTCCTGACCTTCCTGGGAAAGTATGTACAGCTTGAAGGAGGCAGCACCAATTCAGAGGACACCTTTGAAATCTGGACCCGCAAATGGCAGGTCAAGGTGGATACTACTAGGAACGTCCTCCACCCGCCCTCCTGCTTCGTGATTGGAGGGAGCTACCTGACACACGTGGGGCAGCTTAGAGTGTGCCATAACTGCAGGAGGTCAGGGCACATGGCAGCAGGATGCAAAGTGACCCTCTAGAGGAACTGCAAACAGGAGGGGCACTTGACTGAGGACTGTAAGGAGTCCAGGAGCTGCAACCTGTGTGAGGAAGCAGGCCACGTATACAAGACCTGTCCAAGACAAGGGTGGTGGTGGCGGGGGGACCTATGCACAAATGGCTAGAAATGGCAACACAAGGACAGTAAGGTGCCACCGTCCAATAAGACAACTGCAAAGAGGGACAATCAGAAGGAAGGCAAACCTTGCAGTAAAAGAAAGGAAGGTGCGCCAGAGAGTGATAAACCAATTGAACCTCCATCTGAAAATACTGAGTCAATGGAGTCAGTGAACAAAGAGACAGGTGTGTGGCAGATAGCGAGGAATAACTGCAAAAGGAGAACTCTTCAATCACACAGGGCCAGCACAGGCCAGTAGCAGAGTGGAAAGAGACGGTTATACAAAGAGTGACTCCTCTTCTGATGAAGATGTACAGGAGGATCGCCACAAACACAAGAAGAGGCAAAGAACCAAGACTGGGGAGGAGATGAGCACCCCCCGCCGAACCAGAAATGCTGGACATGGTATTGTGCTGTGAGGAGGTAACTTCACCATCTCCTGGGTTAAGGAGGTGGTGGGCGGGCACCTCCTCATATATGTACAGAAAGGCTCCACTGAGATAAATTAACATGTACATCCCGGCGGTAAAGAGTGAGTGCTCTCACTGTTGGTCAGTCAGGCCGGAGATTCTTGCTGGAGACTTCCACTGCATTATCAATACGGCTGGATGATCGAAGGAGTGGACAGCAAACCGGATGCCATGAGCAGATGCTTTACGGAATCGATTAAAATTGCTAAGCTGCATGATGTTTTCAGCACCCCTGCAGACAGAGCGCAGTGTAGATACACCTGATCACGGCCAGACAGTCTATCTGCTCCAGGATAGATTTCCTATTTGTGTTCCCACTTGTTCTCGGTCAGATCCATCAATGTCAAACCACCGTCTTCTGTTGGCCAACTGTCACATGCAGGATGACCAGCGGGCTGGCAAGGGAACATGGAAGCTGAATGTGAGAATGTTGACCCGAGAGAACATTGAGGAACTCAAAAGGGACTACAAAGTACAGTGAGGGAATGTTCAATCATTCAACCCTCTTGTTGCCTCAAAATGTATGTAAATGTGCCCTGCATGAGTAAAAAATGCCTTTGTTTGCAACTGCAGGGAAGCCCCGAGGGATGTCAAATTCCAATGTGTTTTTATTCCCTCTGCAAAGACTTACAGACTGTTTCAGTACCTTGTGTATGAACATAAAGACATTTCTTTATGAATAAAGTACATTTTTGCAATAAAAATACTATACAAATTAGAATACTGATCTGGTTCATTCTTCAGGACAATGTCTTGAAAAAGAATCAACCTGCCTTGTTTAAATCTCTAAAAATTTGACAGTTAAATCAATGCCTGTACCAATCAAATTCTACCTGCCAACCAATCAGCACTGTCTCCTCATACTGTATAAAACATTGTAGCTACTTTATGTTAGTATTCTTATGAAAGTCCTAACGAAAAGTTGCATGGCACAGAGTATTTTTTTTAAGCAATACATAAACTGAAAGTTATAATGCTCTATTGCTCATACATGGGCTTGCTCATGAATTTGTCGTCAAGGTAAAATATACACATCAGGATTAAATGAGACAGTCAATCATTCCAACTTTCTTAAAAGAGTGGTGAAGTAAGGTGGAAACTGCTATGCCACTTTGTCACAATTCAGTAAGAAACACCAGAGCTGAATGATAAATTTTGTCAAGGTGCTGAAAAAAGATGTTGGAAAATTCATCTCTTTGCTTCAACTGGACAGAGAAATGCACGATAACATTATAACCAAGTAATCTAATAGCCTGGTTAACTGCAATTGGCACCAACCTATAGGTGAGTAAACACTTTGTCATCAAAGCAGTGCTTATTTAATATTTTTGTTTGATGGAATTATACAAATCAAAAATGAAAGGAAAATACAAAGGAAAATGTTTCGCATGTTTTAAGTAGTAGAAATAAAATCCAAAGGCTACAGACCATGTCAAGTAGTTTCCTTCTCCTCTTCCTACAAAGATTTTCAAATATTCATCTGCCTTGCAGCTAATATCTCTCCAGTTCAAGGAAATGGTAAGAATGACAGTAATTACCTGTCATGATCCAAGCCACTTACAGAGTTAACATAATATGTGAATGAGTTATTTGCTGCTGATTTGTTCATGTGCTCACCTGCATCTTTATATAATCCATTTTGCATAAAATCTTTGTTATATATTTTGAACTGATATTCATGTGTTTCCATTTATGTCTTCAATGAGTTAGAATACATAATCTGAATTTGTTTCACCTGCACAATTTAATATTTTAAATAATTCAGTAGATTTTCCTTTGTCTATTTTGTTTAGGCTGGAGAGAAGAAAGTTTTCAAATAATTCCTAAAAACCAAAAGAACTGCCGTTGCTGTAAATCAGGAACAAAAACAAAGTTGCTGGAAAAACTCAGCAGGTTTGGCAGCATCTGCAAAGAAAAAGTCAGAGTTAACATTTCAGGTCCGGTGACTTTTGGACTGAGGAAGGGTCACCGGACCTGAAACGTTAACTCTGATTCTTTTCTTCACAGATGCTGCCAGATCGGCTGAGTATTTCCAGCAAATTTGTTTTTGTTTCAAATAATTCATCTCCTTCACACTCTTTGCTCTGTTCTCCTGTTAAAATTGTAGTAATAATGATCAAGAATCAATTGTTAAAATCTGCCATATTATAGAAATTTATGTACATCCTTATTAATTTTATACAATTAGAAATAGAAATAAAATGGATAGTTGATTACCTCTAAACAGCACTGATATCCAGTTCTGGAGAAGGGTCACGGGATCTGAAATGTTGATTCTGTTTTCTCTTCACAGATGTTGCCAGACCTGCTGAGTTCCTCCAGCAATATCCATTTTTGTTATTGATATCTCAGTCAGTTACCTTCTCTTATCGATTGTTTCAGCTGAATCTATTAATGGGAAATATTTCTTTTGAATCAGGCTCTTGTTTTATGAAGAATGCATTTCCATTGCAATATTGACCTTGTTGCCAATTTATTCTTGTGTCTTCTCCACATTGGCTGTACACACCTGTTAGGTATATTCTCTTTCTAAGCACACAATTCCACAAACGCTCAAATTCTCCATTTCTCTTTCTTTGAATTCAATGCTAGATGCATTACGATAACAGTGTATCGCTTTGGTGTATTTCATTTCTGGGATTCTTGTGACACAGTGTTAATGTCGCTTCCTCTGAGCCAGAAGGTCTGGTTTCAAGTCCAATCTGACCCGAAGATGTGTCACAGCATATTTGAACAGGTTGCTAAGAATAACTGTTCCTTTTCTGTCCGCAATCCCGATTAGCACCATTACCAATGCTAATCAGTTCATTGTTTAGTGGATTACTGGAATTTAGACAGTCCAAATATATGCAAAGCTCTTTAAGTTTCAGTAAACTCTTCTAATGACTTTGTAAAAATGTTTTTTTTAATTTTAAATAATTATTTATATGATCACTTAAAGCTGAAGTTAAACTTCTCAAAGAATCAATGTGGTCTAAAAAAATACCTCCAAGTGACATTGCCCTTCAAATTGAATTTTTTTTAAAGCTTTTTGATTTTTTGCGACAGGGATCGATAAAAGTCATAAATAATTTTACAAATAATTCGAGAAACAATTATGTGAACATAGAGGTTACTGATTTCAGGTTATGTGGTTGTTAATCTTGCAAAAAAAGTTAACAGAACAGTAAAAGAAAACGATGCCATGAGTCAGTCAACACCAACTTTCCCTCTAGAAAAAACCTGAAATATCTTTGAAGGCAATTGAATTTAGAAAGGCATGTTGTTTTAAAACAAACTTCTGTTGATGTTACTCGGATATGGAAAACACTTGATTATGGAGTCCTGAAGTTTTAGGCTGGTGCCCCTCAGCTATTATGATAAACTAAGCCAGTGCTTTCCATGAAACCTGAAGTTATGGAACTTGTTTATTATCTATCACTTTGAGTGTCTGCTTCTATGTTGTAATGTCAAACAACTGCATATGTTACTTTCACTTCCACATTGCAGAATTTCGCTGCTGCCGAATTAGACATTAAAATGTCTCATTTGCTGACTGAGATCAGCACCACAGATATAAGCCTGTTAGCTCAATCCCAATGCCTGTTTTTTTTTAAGTCAGCTACTGTGACAGCAGGTCTCCAGCTGCAACTGCTCCTCTGTTATTGGAAAATTTAATGGCTAAAAATTGATTCGAAGCAAACCTAATCATCAAATAGCACAGGGATCAATAGATTGGTACTTGGACTTGTTAGTTACTTGAAGGTGGTAAATGAGAATAAAGTTCTTTTTAAAAATGATGAGGTAAGGAATTCAGTAACAAGGTGAGCACATGTCATTGATCACTCGTTACCCTTGGGAAGGTGTTGTGACCATAGAATCCTGACAGTGCAGATAGATGCCATTTGGCCCATTGAATCTGCACAGACTCTCCAAAGACCATCTCAACCCTGTAACCTCGCATTTACCACAATTTATCCACCTAGCTTGCATATTTCTGAACACTGTGAGGCAATTTAGCATGGCCAATCCACCTAACCTGCACATCTTTGCACTGTGTCAGGAAACCAGAGCACCCAGCAAAAATCCACACATATACAGGGAGAATGTGCAAACTCCACACAGTCACCCAAGGCTAGAATCGAACCTGCATCCCTGGTGCTGTGAGGTAGCAGTGATAACCACTGAACCAATGTTAATTAGCCTCCTTTCTTTGCAATTTCCAATCATAACACACACAGACATCTGTCACCATACTTAAAAATCTGCAAGCCAAACCTCAGAGAAATCCATGTAGTTCTCCCTGTAGGGCTTGTCTAAATCAGATTGTGGTACAGCCAAGAATCAGGCCAATGCTGGAGTTTAGCAGCTAAAGACAGGCAGCTTAATAACGTAGGACACTGTAAGGTTTCTACTATTTATTCACCGGGGGTCTTGGATAATTTAGTTATCTGGAATGAAATGAGGAGAATTCCAGTCTCCAGTGAAAAGAACTTCCTGGTTTCAGACTGACTAATCAACAAAGAACTGTAACGAGTACTGCAAGGCTGTCTTGCTCAATCTAACAGTTTAGAAGCTTTAGCAGGTTTGACAAATTGTAATGCAAGTATTAGTTACTATTGACAAAGTGTGTGATATTATTCCACCTGGGCTCACCAGCATCACAAATGCTATTCTTCAGCCAATGTGATTCACTCCACTTGATAGCAAGAAGATGCTAAATATATAGTATTCAGTAAAGGCCATGTACCCTAGCCAACATTTCCTCTAATTTTCTTAACTGCTGCGCAAGCCTCCAAGGCTCATGTGTGGCAGCGACTTTGAGAACTAGAAGTCAATGCCATGACCAGTGTGCTACCTCCATCATCATGTGCAGAAGATCAGACTGTCTGGGTGTGTGCTCAGTATCAGTTTCCCAATGGCCACTGGGCTTTAGACTTCATGAACTGAATTCCAGAGCTCAGGTGAAAGTGATAGCCTTTAATATCAAAACAGTGTTTGAACAAGTGGGACTTCAAAGTGCATTAATAGAAATGAGGTCAGTGGGAATTAGAGGGGAATTGTTACACTTGTTGGAGTCATACATAGCACAAAGGAAGATGGTCATGGTTATTGGAGGTTGTTCATCTGAGAATATACATGTTCCTCAGGCTAGTATCCTATGTTAGATCACCTTCAGCCATTTCAAAGGCCTTCTCCCCATTATAAAATCAGAAAGGGAGATTTTTGATGATGTGCACCATTCAGTACTATTCGTGACACCTTAGATACTGAAGCAGTCTTTGCCTGAAAGAAGCTTAGACTAGTAAGTATTTTTAAATTGATTCACAGGAAGAGGGCATTACTGGGTAGGCCAGTATTTATTGCCCATCTCTTCTTGCCCATCCCTAATTGCCCAGAGGGGGCAATTAAGAGTCAGCCACATTGCTGCGGGTCTGGAGTCACTTGTAGGCCAGACCAGGTAAGGATGGCTGTTTTCTTCCCTAAAGGACATTAGGGAAAGACACAGAGGGAATCACATGAAAGATGAGTTATTTTAATGTTAAGGGGACATTTTAAAAGGATTAAAATCAAAGACACCTCAATGAATGTGCACTTCTAATGGGCAAATAGTGAGCCAGTAATTTCTATGTGGAGCACTTTAAAGTGACAATTTTTCCGACAATCTGGCAATGGATTCATGGTCCTCAGTAGACTTTCAGTTCCAAATACTTATTGAATTCAAATTCCACCATCTGCTGTGGTGGGCTTCAATATTATCTGGGTCTCAGGATTAATAGTCTGGCGATAATACCACTAGGCCATTTCCTCCTCAATTTTCCAGACCTAAGAGCAACCATGGGTGATCTACAGGAGTTAATCAAAGAGTTAATCAATAAAACAATTGAAGTGATATACAAGAATAAAACACTATTATAAAATTCCGGAATTCTCTTCCAAGATATTGGCCTGCTGCCCCTTTCTATCTACAAAACTCTTCTCTAAATATAGGTTTCAATATTTTTGTTCATTTCCACCAATTCACAATTACATGGGACATTACATCGGGGAGATCTCATTGCATAAAAGTGACCAGCATTTGTATTGTTTACATTGTTCCTTTCATTATTGTGCATTTTGTGTTTATAATTGTCACTTTAAAGTGCTCCACATAGAAATTACTGGCTCACTATTTGCCCATTAGAAGTGCACATTCATTGAGTTGTCTTTGATTTTAATCCTTTTAAAATGTCCCCTTAACATTAAAATAACTCATCTTTCATGTGAGAGTAAGATTGATTCCCTCTGTGCCTATTCACAGTGATGATAAATGCACTGTTAGATGAGACAGATGAGCTGTTGTGTTTTATTCTGAGAGGGGGTGACCAACAATGAGTCCCAGCTGCTATCTGCCAAAGCTGATTATATGCAAGGCTGGTCATTTGAAGTAATTGCTACAGGTAAACCTAAACTAATCATAGCAGTGTAAAGTGAATACTTTAACAACAGGCTGCTTAATTTGTGGACTATTATAGTTGTTGAGTTCTGGGTTTACTGTAGGGCATTGAATACAAACTAACAAAGTGCAGGGTTATCTTGGGTAGAATGGATTTATGGGAATCCCCTATAATTTAAAAAAAGTAAATTTTGTTGATGACCAAATGATACTGTTGAAGAAAACAGCACGCAGTGGTATATTTAAACCTTCATCCTTATGTCTAATATTTTTATTTTAATAAGGGACAAGACAGACCAGCCATATTAACAATGAAAGAGGGTGTTGTTTATGCATTACTTCTGATCAAAATTGCACTGAGGTTCAGGACCAGTATTAAATAAATTAACAATAACTAAATAATTCAATGTATCAAATACATTATATATTTGAAAAGCCATTTTCATCTACTGAATGCACATTCTCATCTTCAATATCAATGTCGCATTGTTCTTGAATATTTTGCAGATACTGCATCATATTAATTTTTCTAATAGCATACAGCAAAAAAAAATGTGCATAAAAAGAATCTTATTAGAATGCAGGTCTTTTTCCCGTAAGAGTCACAAAATAACAGGGAATTGCTATCAATGTTGTGTTTGTTTTTGTAATAACTTTGTACCTTTCTCTTATCTCTATAACTTCCCAAGCTGGCCATTTATTCAAACACTTAAAAATTTTAACTAATTCACCTTCATAAATGTTTCAATGCTCTGGCCTCAGCTGTTGTTCATTACATGTGACTTACATAAATCCCTGAACAAATTAGTGTAATGTGCATTGGTGTCCATTATTTTGACATCTCCAGTAATTTGATAGTTTTCCTCAGAAATTTCTGTAATTTTTTTGAATGGGACATGACAGCTTTAGCCAGAGGGACTAAACAATAACTTATAGTCAGTTAATTAACGAAGGATTATATACAAACCTTTGTCTCCTCTGAAGTACAGCTAAGTAGGTACCCTGGATTTGTCTGCAAAGACTACTTCGATGTCAAGAGAGCCTAAAGCCGTTGCAGTTGCATGCTGAGTCTTTTGTTACAGTATGTACATTCTAACAATCTTCTCAGTGGAGAAAGCAGGAGAAGCAGTGCATATCAGCTGTTCCTGACATCTGCTCAATCAAATATCAATAATTTCTCTCAGACTGATTCATTGTCTGAGTAAAAATTAGTTGACAAAATCAATGCTACAGATTTAGCGCACTAAATTCTAAGACATATTTAGCTCAGCAGCAATATCCAAACACTGCCCCAAGAATGCAACAATTGGAAAAGTAAGTAGAATTTGAAACAAACAAATACTTTGTAGTTTTGGGAATTCAAGAGGAAAGGTAAAGTCTGTATCACTTACAAAACGTTTAAATTTTGTCCTTACCTTGTATGGGATATGATCATAAACCACTGCTTTTCAACCATGTTTTTAGTGAGATTTGAACATTAAGTATCTTTATCAATATGTTTGTACCAGTAAGAATTGTAAGAATAATATTCTTGACCTGATTAATACATGGGAAAGTGCTGAATCAAATTGGAGCTTGGAGTTCTGTTTGCATCTGATGAAATTTCCCTTTTGTCACTTTTGTTTTGTTCTTCATTGCTTTCATTTTCACTTTCGTGTTTGACTGTGGACAAGATTTTGCGTTTCAGTTTGGAACCTTGTTGACAATGTCAAGTGTGGGTTTAGATTCCACATTACATGGTGGATAACTACCTGCCAGTGAGTTTGTCTTAAGTGGCCAATAAGTTGCCACAGGGCATATTCACTGTCCAATTAAGAACAAAGTCTTCAAGATAACACCAGGAAAAGACAGGATAGATAAATATAAACTATTTCCACTGGTTGGGGATTCTAAAACTTGGGATCCAGTCTGAGAATTAGGACCAGATAATTTAGGAGTGATGTTAGGAAATACTTTTCCACACAAAAGGTGGTAGAGGTCTGGAACTCTCTTCCACAACGGGCAGTTAATTTTAGATCAGTTATCAAATTCATCCATCGCAGAAATTAGATTTTGTTCAGCAAAGGTATTAAATGATTTGGTCCAAAGACAGGTATATGGAGTTAGGTCACAGATCAGTCATGATCTCATGAATGGTGGAACAGACTCAAGGGGCTGAATGGCTTACTTCTGTTCCAATGTCCTATGATAACTGTGCTGTCAGAGTGTGAGGGTCAGGAGGTGTGCCAGCATTGAAGGAGATGCCTCGTGCCATTGCAGGAGAGGGAGAGGGAACGTGCCTCTAATTTGAGATGTATTCTCAAAGCTTAACAAATTTGAAATAAAAAAAACTGTCCACAACTGTTAGGGCCACGATATGGAGGAAGAAGTCCTCAATAAGAGGTCTGGTCATGTATGTCGGATGGGGTGGGGCTTTGGTGACTGGCTGGAGCACTACTACCAATAACTTTGGGGGCGTGGGAGAGGTTGGGTGGGATGAGGCAGCGCTACAGGTCCAATCAGCCTCTAATACATAGTTTTAATTGGTCTATTAATTAGTTTAATAGGTTTTCCACCATTTCTGGACTGATAACTGTTCCACCCCCAATCTGGCCATCAGCAAAATGGCTCAGGAGTGTGTTGGTGCCAGAAAATGGAATGCCAGATGATGGACCGATACTTGCTGTATCTGATTGAAAATTCCAGACATTTACCAAAACTCGCTTTCACAGCCACGTTTCCTTTTCTGATCATCTGTCACATAGACTTCAAAAGAGATCCCACCTTCATGTTTTGGATCTACTCTGATTTCAGATGACTCCAAGATATTTGTCGTTACTTGAGCCACTGCTCTTATGACACCTGAGATTCTTGCTCATCTTTACATTCTGTCATATGTATGTTCTCAACATTTCTCTTCAACAACACTGGTTCATTATCTAACACTATCTGGTCCACAGTTCCATTTAATCCTTTGCCCCATCTGTTGCTTTAACAAAAAGCATGTTTTCCCTTCTTTTCAGCGATCATAGAATCCCTACAGTGTGGAAACAGGCCGTTTGGCCCAACAAGTCCACACCAGCGCTCCAAAGAGCATCCTACCAAGACCCTTTCCCCTGTAACCCTTCATTTCCCATGGTTAACACACCTAGTCTACACATCCCTGAACACTATGGGCAATTTAGCATGGCCAATCCACCTTGCCTGCATATCTTTGGACTGTGAAAGAAACCAGAGCACGCAGCAGAAACCCCAGGTAGACACGGGGAGAATGTGCAAACTCCACACAGACAATTGCCTGAGGGTGGAATCGGACACAGGTCCCTGATATTGTGAGGCAGCAGTGCTAACCACTGAGCCAGTTATTCATAGACACCAAAATCCCTCCTGATTCTTCTTTTCCTTTACCTTACTCTGACTCCAGACCTGACTCCAATCTCCGTCGTAGGGAACAGACAAGTAAATATCAACTTTATGTGCCCAGTGACTTCCACTGCTACCTTGAGTATATTCAGTTCTTATTCTTCAAGTTTCTAGTTTATATCTGGCCTGTGGTAGAATCAGAAGATATATATTAATGAGACAAGATTTGGTGTTCATGAGGATGATAAAGAGTTATAATTGCTGTTATTGGGCATCTCACTGCAACTGAGCAGAATTTCAACTTGAAACATGGAATTCTGTTGGAAAATCTGACTCGTTGCTCCTGGCATCATCATAGGCCTCACTGGACTTCTCATGTGATTCTCCCAGATTTCTTGCCAAAGCTCATTATATTCAAGATCTAATAAGATTCTGCCTCTTGAAGCCAGTGATTCTGTATTAAATAGGCTTGTTTGAAGCTGGCTGAATGACTTTGATTTAAGGATGGCATCAAAAAAGCTCCTCCATGTAATTAAGGGCTAATTCTATAAAAATCATCAGGAAATGCTTTGGGTTTCGCAATTCTATAATAATAAGTAGATGAATATATGAAAATGATGGTAACAGACATGTCTTACTTTGGCAATAATAAATAAAAGGAAAACCTTCATGTGGTTTTATCATACCAGTGATTACTTTGACAGGAGACCAACTGGAGACAGAAAAGTGACTGTAAAAGCTTTATTCTTCACTCATAAAGTAGATCGTTATTGCAATTAGATTAGCCACTCCATTCTTCAAGTATACTACAATTACCATTTTGAACTAATGCGTTTGTTTGTCCAGGTCTTTCTCTATGAATGTAAAGAGTTCAACAAAATCTAAACTTCTCTTGGTCATCATTCAAATCAATAGAGGCAAATGAAACACTAAATTAAAACCTCAAGCAAAATTCTGGGTAATTAATCCAAGGCGGAGGGGGGAGCGGTGTTGCAATTCTCTGATTATCACAATATTGAGAGTAGATGACATTGAGCAATAGTAAAACACTGAAATAAAGCACACTGGATTTTCTGAAATGGTGTTGTGAATATTCACACAATGTTAAGAATAACAGATATTTCAGGACTAAATGCAATTTACATCAAAAAATAAAAAAATAACATTGATTCTCCTAGCATGACTTTAAATTATATTTTCCATTTTTTTGTCAGTTGAGGCCATCATGGTACTGGTTAGATCTGACTTTAAAGTTCATGAAAGGAATCATTACTTGACAACAGCTACACTTGAATGCCTCTGACATATGTCAGCAGACCAGAAGGATGTGTGAACAAAAACACTACTTCCGATCTATCAGGGTTCCAGTGAATAATTCAGTCCATATTGCCAAATTTCAAAGTATGTTTATGAATAATTGAAAGACCATGTGGACAGACTGATTAAATCCAAACACTTCAGTTTATAAACTAACCTGGAGGCAAATGGAGAGTTTACTAATCCCTTATATTTTGGATATAAGATTTCTTTCATTGATTATAATATTATATTTTCTTTCTGAAATTGTCTAGCACAAATATAGCATACTCCACTAAACAAAATGCAGAAATAGTCCTACGTTTAAAGAGAAATATGTGATATGACAACGTTTATGCTGAAAATCTAATTGATTTCTCAAGCTGTTACACATTTTGGAATTAAGACCTAGCTTGTCCCCAGGTGAAATGAGGTTAGAGTGTACATCTTGACCTAATTAGGCCTTCCACCTTTGATGTCTATCTCCCTTTAAAATAATTAGTATCTCACAATGTGGTCAGTCCCTCAGGAATGGCTGTCATTTTTTACTCCCTTAAGTCCTAGGGGCACAACCTACTGCAAAAAAAAAGACCATTCTCCATCAGACTTGGACAAAACATATAAATCACAAAAAGGTCCTGCTTTTATCTCCATAAACTGCTCATTATTTCAGGATCACAATGGAACTCATGCATTTCTTTGTTACTAATATTGTGACCACTCAATGGGTTTTCCCTATCTCCTCTTGCTTATCCCCTGTCCAAGAAGCCAAGCCTCTCCACAGTCTTTACTGGCCTCATCTCAGCTTTCACGGCTTCTCTGCCATCTCCCCTCACGCCCTCTGTGAGCTCATCGTGTCCATGAAACACACCAGCAACTCCCTTCACGCTATTCCCAATTTACTGTTAACCAACCAACTTCAGTTCCTGTCTCTTTCCTCAGCTACTGAATCCCTGTCATTCATACTTGCCCTCCTTCTGATAAAACCCATCTTCAACTATTTCTAATAACAAAGTGTAGAGCTGGATGAACA
>NC_063356.1:33701170-33740702 GCF_021869965.1 Rhincodon typus | reverse complement strand
TTTCTGAAGAAGGGTCCAGACCCGAAACGTCAGCTTTCCTGCTCCTCTGATGCTGCTTGGCCTGCTGTGTTCATCCAGCTCTACACCTTGTTATCTCAGATTCTCCAGCATTGGCAGTTCCCACTATCCCTCTTCAACTATTTCATTCTTTCAAACATACAGGCAGTCCCTAGGTTGTGAACAGGTTCCGTTTTTGAGTCTGGTCACAATGGTTTCCAGCCATTCGTAAGTATAGGAAATTTTCATATGGCACATCTTTAAAATTACACCCCTGGATGAAATCGCTTTTGTAAGTACAAGCGTTCAAAAGCCTGTTGTTCATATATTGGGGACTCCCTTTACAGCTCCAGATTTCCTTTCTTCTCCAGTATTTTGGAACTTCCCCTCCCAAATCCATTCCCATCATTTCTGGAAATCCACATTTGAATTCTTCCAATCAGGGTTCCCATCTCTGTCACAATGCTAAAGTGACTGTGTTAAAAGTAAATTATCCCTCCTTGGTCCCCTCAACCTGTCTGCAGCCTTTTGCATGTTGACATTCCATCCTATTCCAACACTGTCCTTCAGTGGAACCAGACTCCCCTGGTCCTTGTCTTACTGATCTAGTCTCTGCCAGAATTAGATTCTCTTATGGCTCCCATACTGTTATATCCAGGATTTATCATTGACACCTTTTATTTATCATCCATATAAGATCATATGATCATAAAGCATAGAAGCAGAAGCGGCCAATTCAGCCCGTTCAATCTGTTTTACATTTCAATGAGATCATGGCTGATTTGATAGACCTCAACTTTCCTGCCTTTTCTCTTAACCTTTGATGCCTTGATTACATGCTGTCCCTTGGTAGCTCCATCCAAAAATATAGATGTAATATGAACTTGTATACAGAAGACAGCCAGTTCTATCTCATCTCCATATCTTCTGACCTCTTGATTTTCTCTAAATTGTTAAGGCTGCTTGTGCGACATTCACTAGAGGCTGAGCAGAAATTTCCTGCCATGAAATCTCCCATTTCTACCTGTGACAACAATCTGAAGTTATTCGGATGAACTTCCAACCATGATTCCACACTATCATTAAGACCACTTAATTTTACCTCTGTAACAATTCCTGGTTTGTTTCCATTTTTTAAATTCTTTTGTGAGGAAAGCTAGCATTTGCTCCCCAACTCTAACTGCCCTTAATAAAAACTGAAAGAATTGCGGATGCTGTAAATCAGGAACAAAAACAAAGTTGCTGGAAAAGCTCATCAGGTTTGGAAACATCTGTGGAGGAAAAAACAGTTAACGTTTCGGGTCTGGTGACCCTTCCTCAGAACTGGACTTCCTCAGTTCTGAGGAAGGGTCACCGGACCCGAAACGTTAACTCTGTTTGTTCCTTCTGATCGCCCTTAAATTTGTTTTGTTCATCTGCTGCTGAAACACTTATCTAAGTTTGAATTACTTCTAGATTTGGTAATTCCAACTTATTCCTGGCTTCCTGCATTTTACTCTCTGGAAATTTGAAAACTTTGCATGCATCTGAACTTACATCAAGTTCAATCACCCTTCATCCCTATTCTCACCTATGTTTGTTCATGGTTTTGATTTGATTTTCAAATCTCTCCATGGCCTCGTGCCTCCCTGTTTCTGCAATCTCCTCCATTCTTAATCCTCCGAATTTTCTGCATTCTTATAATGTTGACCTCTTAAGCATTCCAGATTGACTTTGCTTTATTTTGCAGAATAAGCTTTTCTTCATAAAATTTACAAAAAGATGTGATAAAAACATTTCAGATTGAACATTATGGTCAGTAAATACACTTTCACTTTTCTCCAATACAGCATGTTTCATTCTGATATAGCTTGATACAATTGTAAATGCCTCGATTTTTACAATGTACAATCCATGACAGGTATAGAACCTACAGAGTTCAGTACAGTTTCCAGAATTTTGGTGTGACATGGCTAAACCATTGATCTTTCTACCATATCAGCCCCATGCTCAATGCACCCTTCAGCACATAGTCCTGGAATGTGCAATGTCCCAGTGTCCAAAATCTGGTCGAGGACAACTCTTTGCACTGGAAGACCAGCATATTTCAGGAGGACCAAAGAGTATCTTTCACCAAGTCAATGATCCTCCAAAGATGTTTACCCGGCGTATGTCCCTGCTAACAGCAGCTGGAGCAAGTGGCAGTGCCTTCTACTGCCTAAGCTCTGGTATTCCCTTGGTTGCTTTTGTAAAGCTCTTTTCTTCTATAAGATGCTCCTTAGAATCCATTGGTCATTCAGCCTAATATATTTCGACGCAATGCAGCAACAAATCTTGATTGATAACATGCCTGTGAAAGACTTTAGGTCACTTCACCTCTCAAAGATACCATATAAATAGAAGTTGTTGTTGCAGTGTGGTGTCAAGTTGGGTCAGATTGGCAAGGTGGGTGGTGCAGCAGGGCAATTGTGGCAGATAGGTTGGATGGTAGGGTGGTATGTTGGAATGGTGTCAAGTTTGGTATGGTGACAAGGTGGGTAGTTAGTTAGTATAAAAGATGGATGTTGGGTGTGAGGCATGAGCGAATGAGGACTTAAGCTAAGTCAGGTGGGGCCAGGTCATGTCAGGGGCTATCAGAGCATGTTTAAGCTGTCGGGAGAGTGAGTAGACTCCGGTCAGGTTGTGTTGGCATTGGTGGGGGAGATTAGTAGGGGCCAGAGGGTGGGGAGGGAAGCTTGCATGTCTGTATGGTGTGGGAGATATATAATGGTGAGGTTTTGGGAGTTGTGGGTGGGCAAATTCAGGGAGGGAATAGTGTTGGATCTTGTGGGAGAGGAAGATAGCATGCTAGGTGTCTGAGAGAGCTTGTGGGAGTTTCAGTCGTGAGTTGAGGGATGGGTGTCAGTTTATTAGTCATCCAGGAGCTACAGCTGACTTTAATTTCTCTAACATTTTCAGGGTAAAGCTAAATACACCAGAACATTTCAAAGTCTCCCACTGTAATTCAATGTTTGGGACATTTGCAGAGGGCCCAGATGTCAGATAACAGAATTACAAATTTGTGGGCATTTCCTGCATAGTCAGCTGCATTGAGATTTCTGTATGGTCCCAATGGACAATTACAGTCTACATTTCTGCAATGATCATTGTACTGTCAGAGGATCCAGGCTGAGCAAAGCTGCAGAGCCACCAAATGGCTAGCCAGCAGAATTACAAGTTGTAAAAGAATTCTGATTTTATAATTCAGCACAGTATTTTGATGTCATTATGTGTCTGTAGAGAAGCTGGGACAAAATGTATATACTTCACCGCTCTTGATTCTGAAGTACCCTAGCTGTTTCAGCCATTATAATCCATTTGTGTTCAGTTATATTTAACGTTGGCTATCTAATGCTTCCTTGCTCTTCCGAGATTTCATGTTCCATGTGCTGGTACTTCTATGAGCAGGACCATGGAAGGAACTGTAGCTGTTTCTACTCTTGAAATGAGCCCCAAGCATTCCAGTTGTCTCATTGTATTCTTTCCCAAGCTCATTCTTTTTACATCATCCTTGATCCTTTCCATCCTTGGAACTCCCAGTATCTTCCTCTGTCCGATGTTAGTATCTTGCACTAATCAACTTTTCTCATATTCCCAATGAGGATTGTGGATGCATTGAGGAACAATCATTGTTTAGACAACTCAATAGACATGTAAAATGTCTTATATCTGTACAGCAGTTTGGGAGGGTGCTGTAGGGTAACACTTGGCTGATGCATTTCAAAAGTCAAAACAAAACATATTGAATGTAAGTTTACTTCAGAACTGCTTAGACCGAGATAAGACATGAACTGTTTAACTATACAAAGAGGCAGTGATCTATTAAGGATGAATGAAGATTGGGACGTTGTGGGGGAAGGGACATCTTGATAATTGGCACACCAAGATATTGATCTAAAACCTACATGCATGTGCCAATTGCCTGCATGGCAAACTCACTGCACGTTTATTCAACCAAATGGTTCTCTTTGAAACCAATAGTGACTAGTCTTCAGTCCAGTCAAGGATGCTGCTGTTGGTCAGGCCATGCTAGAACCGTCAATCACATGGAAGTGTAAACAAGTCCAGGGACTTTTCCCTGCAACCGCAGGAAGTGCTACACCTGCCCCTACACCCCTATCCCAGGCCCCAAGAAAACCCTCCACAGTAAAGGAGGCTTGGAGGCCATTTTGTGGAACACCTACGCTCGGTTTGTAACAAACGACTGCATCTCCCAGTCGCGAACCACTTCAACTCCCCCTCCCACTCCTTGGACGACATGTCCATCCTAGGCCTTCTCCAGTGCCACAATGATGCCACCCGAAGGCTGGAGGAACAGCATCTCATATTTTGCTCGGGAACCCTGCAGCCCAATGGTCTCCATGTGGACTTCACAAGCTTCAAAATCTCCCCGCCTCCGACCTCATCCCAAGACCAGCCCCGCTCGTCCCGCCTCCTTGACCTATCTGTCTTTTCTCCCATCTATCCGCTCCCCCCCACCTCACTGACCAACCCCCACTTCCTACCTCCTAGCCTCATCCCTGCCTCCTTGACCTGTCCGTAAACCCTCCCACCCACCTGCCCCTGCCTTCCAACTGACCAACCCCCAACCCCCATCCCAACACCCAACCTACACTCACCTTTACTGGCTCCATCCCCGCCTCCTTGACCTGTCCGTCTTCTCTCCACCTATCTGCTCCTTTATCCACCTTCCATCATCGCCTCCCCCCTCTAGTTATTTCAGAATCCCCTTCCCCTCCCCCACTTCTGAAGAAGGGTCCAGACCCAAAATGTCAGCTTTCCTGCTCCTCTGATGCTGCCTGGCCTGCTGTGTTCATCCAGCCCTACACCTTATTATATCAGGGACTTTGTCATGTTCAGTTGTCCACTTAGGGTACTCATGTTCAGGGGATCTGTCCCCAATAAAGTCTGAGGAGTGCTCAGTGGTTAGGACTGTAATCCCAGCACAAGCAGTCATATTGAATAGTGTACAGCCAGTCAGGGAACTGTAAATACAGCAGTCAGGGGTCTGGTCAGTCAGGTCTAGAACCTACTCTCCAAAGTCTGCTGAGGTCCAGCATGAATACAGGCCTGGGGGTCCACTGATTTTTCAAGGAGGGTTCAAAAGAGTCCCTGTTGAGGCAGCAAGGGGATCACTGCCAAAAGGGGTGTGGGATTCAAGGTTGGACAGGGAGTAAAACAGAGGCATTTGCAGAAGTGGGGATAAGGACATCAGAAGCTATGCGAGGGGGTTCTTTGGCCGTGACCTGCACTGTGGCCTCGACAGGAGGGATGTAAAGGAGCGGGGCCTGTGTATTATTATGGGAGCACGGTTCAGGGGACAGGGAGGATAGTTGGAGGGAAGTTCAATGTGTTGGCTCCCCATGTGCAGAGAATAGGTGAAAATTGATTGTCAGGGTAGAACAAAGAACATAGAACATAGAACAGTACAGCACAGTACAGGCCCTTCGGCTCACAATGTTTTGCCGACCTATTATTCTACTAGGATCAATCTACCCTGCATACCCTATATTTTACTATCATCCATGTGCTTATCCAAGAGTCGCTTAAAAGTCTCGAAAGTATCTCATAGAATCCCTACAGTGTGGATACAGGCCCTTCGGCCCAATAAGTCCACACTGAACCTCAGAGCATCCCACCCAGACCCATCACCCTATAACCCACCTAATCTACACATCTGTGAACACTACGGGCAATTTAGCATGGCCAATCCACCTAACTTGCACATCTTTGGACTGTGTGGGAGGAAACTGGAGCACCTGGAGAAAACCCACGCAGACACGGGGAGAATGTGCAAATTCCACACAGACAGTCGCCCGAGGCTGGAATCAAACCCGGTCCCTGGTGCTGTGAGGCAGCAGTGCTAACCACTGTGCCACTGTGATTCCACTACCGCAGCCAGCAGCACATTCCACACACCCACCACCCTCTGTGTGAAGAACCTACCTATGACATCTACCCTATACCTTCCTCAATCATCTTAAAATTATGCCCCCACCCCCCTGCTGTAATAGTCATTTCCGTCCTGGGAAAAATTCTCTGACTATCTACGCTATCTATGCCTCTCATCATCTTGTAAACCTCTATCAAGTCACCTCTCATCCTTCTTCGGTCCAATGAAAAAAGCTCTAGTTCCCTCAACCTTTCCTCATAAGACCTGCCCTCCAGTCCAGGCAGCATCCTGATCAATCTCCTCTGCACCCTCTCTAAAGCTTCCACATCTTTCCTGTAATGAGGTGACCAGAACTGAACACAATACTCCATGTATTGGTTTAACCAGAGTTTTAGAGCTGCAGCATAACCTCATGGCTCTTAAACTCAATTCCCCTGCCAATGAAAGCCAACACACCATATGTCTTCTTTACAACCCTATCAACTTGGGTAGCAACTTTGAGGGCTCTATGGACGTGGACCCCAATATCCCTCTGTTCCTCCACACTGCCGAGAATCCTGCCATTAACCCTGTATTTTGCATTCAAATTTGACCTTCCAAAATGAATCACCTCACACTTTTAGTAGAGTGGGTAATAGGAGATATGGAGATTCTGTGAGGGACCTGGTGACTAGGCAGGGCCCAGTGCTCATAGTAAATACCACAAGCTGTTTCCCTTGCCATCACCTTCCATTCTCCAGGTGCAAAATGCTGCTAGAAAATACCTGTGACAACATCCAGGGTGGGTGGAGGCATTGTCATGGACATCCACATATCATGCACATTTGCTGGGTGCTAGGATATTGAAGGAACAAATACATGAAGCAGCCATTTATAAACATCGAATGCACTTAATTTACTATCATTTCATCTCTCATTTGCTATACATGCTCAGCGAAAGTACTTAGGAGTCAGAGGCTGGTCAGAGGTGATTAGCAACATGCCATTGGTGCTTCCAAATTGAACTTGGGCAACTGAATAATACAGCAGTTAGCACCAAGGATGTTAAAAATTGACAATGCTGTCCAAAGGGGAACTGTTACACATGTAACTTCCAAGTGTGCTGTGTGAGGTGCATGACATTGCTTCATCATCTGTATTGTAAGTATAAAGATGTACTGAACGCAGTGGGAAACGGAGCTTTTGATTTCTGCATAGGGTCAGAATGGGGCTGAAGCACTGCGGGTTCTCCATTCTTGATGACATTGGGTGGCTTCTCAGGTAGTAATTCACTATCACCAAGTTGCTGCACAGACTGAAGCTGAATGTGGATGGATGATGGAGACAAGTCCCTTGTTATCAAGGTGCAGACTGTCTCATCAGTTGGAGAAATGGGCATTGCCCTCGTCTGCTGGATATACTGTTCTGAGACCTGAAAAACTCTTTTGCTACTTCTGTTCCCAACTTTGGCCCTTTCCCTGAGAGTCATAGATGCTGGTGGCAAGTTGGTGGCTGTGGCTACCTTCCTAAGAAGGCCAAGACCGATGCAAGAGGAACAGGATGGGCAGCAAGCCTAAGTACAGCAGTGGGCACCTGGGGAGGATGAGAAGCACCCAGCTTAGGAAGAGAATACTAACACTGGTCCCCTCAGCATGCGTGGGATCCACAGGAGGGCCACATTGTTTTGGCCCTGACTCCATTTCCTGAGACTGAGTAAGGGACTGTGACAGAACTTTGCCAGATGGTGGAGTGAGACCTGACCGCTCCAGGAATGCAAGGCCATTCTCTCTCAGAGGTGACAGCCAGTTTAACCTTCCACACTACTGGACCCTTCCAGGGTGACCTGTATGGGCCTCTCAGTCATGGGAATATGCCAGGCAGTTACTGCTGCCATCTGTGCAAGTTCAGACAGGTTCCTGTAAATCCCACATGATGAGGTCAGTGCTGCAGCCTGGGCAGTAGAATTTGGGAAGATAGTTGGGTTCCTCTGGAGCAGGGTGCCATCAGTTACACTGAGAGGGCTGTATCGCAATACAACAGAATTTATTAACAGGAAGAGCTTCCATTCAATTAATATTCGGGTCATTTGTGATCACTGTTACCACTTCCAAGAGGTGTGTGCGCATTATACTGGCAGCTGCCACCTACCACCCTCTAGTTCTGCTCCTGTCCAGACTCCGCAGTCTGTGTGTGGCAGCAGCTTCAGGAATCAGAAATAAATTTGTTCACATGCCCATCGTGTGAGCTAACCATTTGAGGGAGCATTGGCTGTCATGACTCCTACATCCTAGAGCACTCTTGTGTACCTATTATGTTTGAGGGTCTAGGTGCTTTACAATGATGGTTACAGGGGTCAAAAGCTACCCACTGCAACCATGGCTCATGACACCATTGCGCACTCCGCTGACTGATGCAGAGAGCACGTTGCCTGCCACCCAAGCTTTGACGAGCATTGTGGTGGAGCAGGCAATAGGACTACTGGAGCTGGGGTTACACTGATTAGACTGGTCTGGAAAGGAAGAGAGTTTTCCAGTATAATCCAGACAGTGTACCACATGATCCTGGCATTCTGTGCTCTGCATGGTTGGAGCAGCTAACAATCTACTGGATCTTGAAGTGATGTGTAGTTTTTTGAGGAGGAGATTGAGGACAATAGGGAGGAAGAAAGAAACTCTCCTTGTCCATGATTGAACTCAGTTGCCTTGGGTGTACAGGCCAGACAGAACAGCACTGACACCAGCTTTCAATAGATACAGATAGATGCAGCAGACAATCATGGACTGAAAACATATTCATGGCCACAATTCCAAAATCTGCTTAATAGTGGGGGAGTGAACACTGGCCTCTATTGGTTTTGTTTGTACTCCCTTTGCTGTCTGTAAATAGAACTCAAGTTTGGATCTGTCCTATTGCTTGCCTGTTTGTGATGTTCCCCTAATGAACAATGATAAACTACAGATCTACAGTGGGTGTTCAGGAACAGGGAGTGCTGAATTAGAGAGGCTGTTCAGGTTGGATTTGACTATGGACAGGAACAAAGTGTGTTCTGGTGGTTAAACTGCAGCAAGGATGAGATAGTAAGGTTGTATGTTTGAGGGACTGTCAGCCATGCTGCCTATGTGCTATGAGTTGCTTGGCTTGGTGGCTGCTGTACCATGACTTTGTCGCAGATTAGCAACACGTGTTCAAATAAACGATGGCTTTTCAAGGATTTTTTATTCACCTGTAGGACATGGACTTTACTGTTTGGTGGTTGCCTATGAGAAGATGGTGGTGCTCATAGTGTCATAGAGGTCAACAGCACAGAAAAAGGGGCCTTTCAGCCCAGTGTGTCTGAGGTGGTCAAAATCAAGCACCTAAATATTCCAATGCCTGTTCAAATCTAAGCATGTTTGGTGAATTTCCACAGTTCATCTTGTATCATGCTGCTGCTTCTGAACACTGGTAATGGAAGGATTGAATGCTTGTGGATGTGGTGCCAATCAAGTGGGTTGATTTGTCCTGGACAGTTTCATGCTGCTGAAAGTTGTTGGAGCTGCACGAGACAAATGGGGAGAGTATCATCACACTTCTGATTTGGGGAACAGGCCTTGAAGAGTCAGGAAGTGAGTTACTTGCTTTGGTATTCTGAGCCTCTGACGTGCTGACATAGCCATCGTACTTCTATGGAAAGTTCAGTTCAGTATCTGGTCAATGGTAAAGCCCAGGATGTTGATAGTTGGTTTTTCAGTGATGGTAACACCATTAATGCCAATTGGTAATGGTTAGATCATCTCTTATTGGAAATAGTCATTTCCTGGCACTTTAGTGGCACAAATGTTACTTGCCACTTTTCAGTCCTGTATATGGTCCAGATCTTGCTGAATTTGAACAAGGACTGCTTCAGTATCTGAGGAGTTGCAAATGATGCTGAACTTTGTGCAATCAGCAAACGTCTCCACTCCTGACATTATCATGAAGAAAATATCATTGATGAAGCATTTGAAGAAGGTTGGGCCTAGTCATGACCCTGAGGAACTCCTGGAGATCAGATTACTGCCCTGGTGCAACTATAATGGATACTGGTCTTTCGGTGGATGTCTGCTGAGTGGGAAGTTGTACACTAAACTGCACGTGCTAAGTTGGAGTTGCACTTGCATATGGGGGACCATGTAGGGGTAGGGTAGGTTGTAAATGTGGCGAGTTTGTTAAGAGACAATGAGAGAATTTGTTATGCCATGCAGCAAACTTGGACATAACTTGGACCTTAGCCAAATAGTGTGAGATTCAGTCCATCCTTTACTTAGCATGGTAGGAATGGTGACACACAAGAGAGCTACCGTGTATAACATTCATCTGCATGGGTCCAGCATGAACTGAAAGATGCTGTCAGCACCCTTGAAAATTGCCATTGAGAACTTGGATGTGGGATAAAATTACAAGGACTTGCAACCACAGATCTTCAGCTATTCATCTGAGTGGTTATGTCAACTTTGTGTCCAATTATCATCCATAATTGATTGAAAATTCTACCATTGTAATTGATAAAGTGGGGCATTACAGCTGAGTCTGAACTTTACTTCTGTAAGTCGAAAACACCTTTGCACTTTTCAAAAATGGTCAATAGATTGTGATGAGCAGGAGGAATTTCTTATTCAGAGGTCTGACTGTTAAGCCCTGAGGCAGAATCTTCACAGGTTCTGAATGATGTGGGCTATTGCAAGAAATTTGGGAAAATCTGGTGAGATGCTGAGCAAGGTCCTTCTCGATATCACATTTTCAATCAGGTCCCAGACATTGACCCAAGATTCTTCCTTGTGAGCAACACAAGGCCTATTAACTGAGATAATCACTCATTATCACCCTCATTATTACTTAATCACACCTCATTAATAAGTGATCTCCCATTCGCCCACTTGCCCGGTAGAAACCTGACGCTGAGAATTCCAGATATAAAAGGCAGAGCTGATCCCTGGAGACTGCAGCTTGTTGCTTGCTCCCGCACACCTCCACTTTGGACACCAAGCACTAAAGTTTCGGGGAACGTTCCATAGTTTGTGACCACATGCACATCATGTCGTTGGATGCTAGCATCAGAAATGTACAGCCTCTCCACATCATTATGGCATCGCCAATTCACTTCTGCACTTCATTTTGGAGCTCACCAGCACAGTTCATTGTAATGCTGCTGCAAGGACATTGTGGATGCAGGGACTAGCATCCAGCTCACAGACTGCATGAGGATGGAGCTCAGGGCTGCTTGGTGGTCCACTTAACGTTCACTCCCTCTGTGCTTATCTGGATGTTCACAGCACCTTGCCTCACCTTTTAGTGCTTAGCACCTTCAGCTGCACTTTATAGGTATTGCCTTGCAGTCTGCCGCAGATAGAAATCCAGGCAGCTTGTCACATTTATCATCAGTCAGGGTAATGGACATGAAGCTGTACGCACAATGCTATGTCAATCTCACATCTATAGCAAGCACCTGTCTGCTATCAAATACATCACATGTACAAATAGCCATGTCTCAAAGTTGAAGGGGAGTATTCCTCAGTTAAGTCAAAGGTGGGTGTCATCAATAAGGATGTGTCGGTACAGTCTGTTAACAGTTGTATCCTCGATCAGTCCATGAGCTTGGGCAAGGTCAGATGACCATTTTTGTTAGTAAGATCAGGGGGCCCATTTCACTGCTGTCTGGAATGTGGGTCACGGTAAGTTCTGTATCTCCAGCGCAAGCGCTCAAGGGGATTTGCAGATCCTTAGGCAGCTAGACGCACCGAAATCAGTCACGGGTTGGGTCAGTGATCTGTTGTGGCTACCCATCCAAAGTGGGGGGGGTCGGTCATGGTTAGCATTGGGTGTTAATGAAATGAATGTTTGGGACAGATGTTTTTTATCAGGAGAGATTGTAATGGGAGGGAGTCGTGGGAATCACAGTACTGGGTTTTGGAGGCAGCAACCTCAGATGTAGAGAGGACAAAGGCAGTGAAGGGGGCTATATTTGGCACATAAGGAGCGTGGAGCTAGTAGTGCATGGGAGGGACATTATATACATCACCATCACTGTGGACTTGATGGTGGGACTGTGCAGCTCGATGGTGGGCATAAAGAAACTGTAGTGCCAGTGCTCAGAGGGTAGCAATGAGAATTGGAGTAGCAGTTCAAGCTGGTGGGTGGAAACATGGGGATTCAATAGAGATAGGGTGTCCCGAGGAGTCCAGATAGAAATACATGCAGTGTATAAGTATGAAGTGCAAATGCTGGTCACAAGTAATATTGATCATGTCAATCGTCCTTGAAAATTGCTCACAGACATCTCTGTGAAGCAGATGTAATCACAGGTGAACTTAAAAAGACACCTCAACCTGAACTTTAACTATAATATAACACTGTCTTCTAGGCAATGATATCCTTTGTGGGTGATGGGGGTGCTGGGAGCACTTACAGCCTCCTGCTATCTTTTTATGCCAGGACCAGCAATGCATTCAATGGAGTATGGTCTGATGCCAAACTTCCTCGTGGAGTCATTCCAAGGCCGTCCTTGTTGGAATTCTCCATGTCCCACTGTTTGGGACAGTATGTTATACGGTCATTTGTAAGTGTGGTGAATGCTGACTGTTCACATTAGAAAGGAACCTGTTCTGTTTCTTCTGCTCTCTATACTGGTGCAAGCCTGACTGATGAATCCAGGCACATCAGTATGGGGTTATACAGCTACAATAGTAAGCCCAGGAACAGCAATTGATGCCGATTTGCTTCCCATAACATGACGAAGTTGCAGCTGAAAGGCCTTCCAGGATGCGCAGGAAGGCTAACGTCTTTGATCCTCAATGCCATTTTCTCCGGACGGTGTGATGTGTAGTGTTAGTGCAGACTGCTTATATCCTGGAGCACTGTCATTGAACAATGCCAACTGTGACCTGATGAAATGGGTGGCTATCCTATCCACATTGCCCTCAAAGTCACAGCTACATTGAACTTTTATGTAACTGTTTCCTTCCAAGGGATCACTGGGAAGGTGCATAGGATCTCTCGATCATCTGGCAGCAACGTACCAAACTTGTGTCCATTGATTTTTGTGCCCAATCACATTCGTCGTGTTTCCCCTTGACAATGTCAGTGCTGTAGTCCGGCTGGAGGATTCGGTTTTTCCCAGTGTAGGGCACTATGGACAGTGCACACATGTCACATTGACAGGGCCATATTATAACCTGAGTTCATCAGCATAAAAAGAGCTCCCTTCCTCAATATGCAAATCATCTGTGATCATCAGTACCACTTATTAAAAGTTTGTGCCTGATACCCTGGGAGTTACCATGATGTCTATATCCTTGGGAACTCTCATTTGATGGTGCAGATGTATTACAAGGAAGGTTACTGGCAGACAAGGGCTACCCTCTGTAACCATGGCTGATACCTCCATCATGCACTGCTGGCTGAGTGGACAGTAGATGAACTGCAGCCTATTCTTCAACAAAAGCCAAGGTGAAAGCAGGTGGTAGTTATCATGAAGATGCATGGATTGATCTGGGGGAGACCTTACGCTACAGTCTGGGAGAGTGTGTCACAAATTTTGAGCATGCTGTGCTCTGAACAACTGGAGCAAGCAAAGAGGGGAGGTGATGGAGGCTGATGAACAGGGAAAATCACTGTCACAGCAGGGGATAAGCTCACTGAGCAGGAAGAGCATCACCTTCTGCATGGTATCAGTTTGAGTTTGATTTGTTGTTGTCCCAAGTACCGAGAAACAGTGAAACATTTTGCTTTGCGTGCTATACTGGCAGGTTGTACCACACAAAGTGCATCAGGGTAGCAGAACAGAGTGCAAAATACAGAATTACAGCAGCAGAGAAGGTGCAAAGAAAGATCAGACTTAATATTTGAGAGGTCCATTCAAAAATCTGATAACAGCGGGGAAGAAGCTGTTTGTACATGTGTTCAAACTTTTATATCTTCTGACTGACAGAAGAGGGAGGAAAAGAGTATAACCAGGGTGGGAGAGGTCTTTCATTATGTTGGTTGCTTTCCTGAGGCAGTGGGAAGTATAGATGAAGTCGGTGGATGGATGGCTGGTTACAATGATAGACAGGGCTGTGTTCACGGTTCTTTATAGTTTCTTACGGTCTTGGAAGGGCAGCTGCCAAACCAAGCTGCGATGCACCCAGATTCAATGCTTTCTATGGTGCACCTATAAAAATTGAACAGTCTTTGTGGACATGCTGCATTTCCTTAGCCTCTTGAAGAAATAGAGACTTTACTGTATTTTCTTGACCATCACATCGACATGGGTGGATCAGGACAGATTGTTGGTGATCATCACTCCCAGAAAATGAATGCTGTTGACCATCTCCACCTCAGCACCTTTGATATAGAGAGGGGTGTGCCCTCCACTCCGCTTTCTGAAGTCAGTGACCAAATCCTTCATTTTGCTGACATTGATGGAGAGATTGTTGTCTTTACACCACACAGCTAAGCACTCAATCTATTTCCTGTATTTTGTTTCATCATTATTTGAGATCTGACCAATAACAGTGGTGTTATCAGCAAACGTAAATGGAGTTGGGGAGAAATTTGGCCACACAGTCATGAGTATATAAGGAATATAATAGGGGGATAAGTACGCAGCCTTGTGAGGCACTGGTGTTGAGGATTATAGTGGAGGAGGTGTTGTCGCCTATTCTTACTGCCTCGGTCTATGGGTCAGGAAGTCAAGGATCCAGTTACAAAGCGGGGAGCCAAGACCTAGGTCTCGGAGTTTAGAAATGAGCTTGTTTGGAATTATGGTGTTGAAGACAGAGCTGTAGTCAATAAGTAGGAGCCTGACGTAGGTATCCTCGTTGTTCAATGTTCCAGGGATGAATGTAGAGCCAGGGAAATGGTGTTTGCTGTGGACTTGTTGTGCCGGTAGGCGAATTGCAAAGGATCAAGACAATCTGGTAGGCTAGAGTTGATGTGAGCCATGGCTAACCTCTCGGAGCACTTCATAAATATGAGGTCAGAGCCACTAATTGGTATTTATTGAGGCACACTACAGGATTTTTCTTTGGCACCGCAATAATGGTGGTCTTCTTGAAGCACGTGGGGACTTTAGATCGTAGTAATCGGAGATTAAAGATGTCTGCTAATACTTCTGCCAACTGGTCCATACAGGATCTGAGTGCATGGCCGGAGCACCTTTGGGGCCAATCGCTTTTCTGCAGCGGTGACCGTGGGTACAGGTGCATCCGAAGTTGTTGGGATAAGCGACATTGTTTCACTTTTCTGTTCAAAGCGAGCGTAGAATGCATTGAGCTCATTGGGGAGGGATGTACTGTTGCCCACAATTCTGTTCAACTTCGCTTTGTAGCCTGTTATGTCGTTTAAGCCTTGACTGGTGTCTAACTGCTTGGTCTCGGTCTCAAGCTTAGTTTATTATTGCCTTCTGGCACCTCTGATGGCCTTACGAAGGTCGTACCCAGATTTCCTGTGGAAATCAGGGTTGCTCGACTTGAACACCTCATCCACGGTTTCAGGTTGGGGAACATTCGGTGTAACTTGATTTAATTTATTATTGTCACATGTACCTAGGTACAGTGAAAAGTTTTTTGTTTTGCGTGCAGTGCAGGTAAATCATACCATACCATAGGAAGGTCATAGGGTGTTTGAACAAAGCGAGGAATACAGAGTTATGGCTGCAAAGTAGGTGCACAAAAAGCAAGATCAACATTAAGTTTGAAATTTGAGAGGTCCATTTGGAAGTCTAATAACAGCGGGAAAGAAGTCATGCGCATGCAGTCATCTACACACTTATTAATGAAGTCTGTAATGGTAATGGCATACTTGTTTAGGTTGGCTGCTGAGTTCTTGAATATGGACCAGTCCACCGACTCGAAGCAGTCCTGTGGGAGCCCTTACGGTGCCTGAGACCAACACTGCACTACTTACTGCACTGGGTCCTCACGCTTCAATTTCTGCTTATAATATAAGGCAATAGCATCGGGTGCTACAAACCAGACAGCACATAATCATCACCCAGTTCCAGTAGATCATGATGCAGCGATCTCTTGTTGGCCGTAAAGTTGTTGTGTTCAACATACAGGCAGTTAGTTTCTGTTTCAAGAGGCAAATGCTTCTGCTGATTTTTTGTTTGATTTCTGTTTATTTCTGCTGTTGGTAAATAAAGTAAATGCTTTTGACGTGATTGAAAAGTTTCCTGTATATAATAGCCTCATATTGAACAATAAAATTCTGGGCAACTATGGGTATTAGGGAAAGAACAGCGCTCTAAGATAAGTTGTAGCTAAGGATGGGTGAGTTGTGTGCCCAGATGTTCAATCAACAACTGGGATTGGAATGTATTATTGAATGTGCAAGGAGGCGTCGGTCATGCCACTTATGTGTCATGGGACATGTTGGTTTGTGTCTTCTGTGCCACTACCTGCACAGGGATGGGGAACTCTGGACCAATGTTTGACTGGGTGTATAGTTAACGGGGCAAGTTTGCAATGATCATGCAAGAAGAAAAACCCCACTTGGCCTGGCAAGGAGAAACCCACCATGAAACTTGATAAAAATTACACTTAACCAATTCCTTAGATTCAAACTTAGATGTTTCCTGTTCCAAACATCTATTTTTCATATTAGTCGATGCATTTCCTCATGAAGTTTTAAAGCAAGCTCAATCCTAAATGAAATCAGCACACTGTTTAAGCATTATTTCTGTTGGTAAAAATGGCAAGGAATCAGCAGGCTTACACTTGAACTGCATGAGCAACTTTCCATTCAACTTTTAGCGTCATTTTGGAATAATGTGAACATAGCTAAAAATGAACCAGATTTAACAGTGTAATAAAAATCATAAAATTTAATACGTTTATATTCTATTTAACCTTCCTACAATCTTTGTAGATTTTCAAGCCAATTTTTAACTTGATTTATGTCTAATTATTTTCCTGCTTGATTCTTTCACACTTGTTAATTTATCTACAATTTAAACTTCTTCGTACTACTGATTTGGTTAGCTTGTTGCCCAAATTAATTTTGTTACCACAAATCTGGCAGCTTGTGAAATGTGTAGGATATTTACTGCAGCAAACTGTTTCCTGGTAGTAACTCCTGAATAAGAGTGCACTCTGATCTCTAATGTTCATGGTTAATAAGTATTTAAATTCTGTTGTTATATCTGCATAACCTTTTTTCAAATGTTATATTTTATTGCATCAATCTGCTTCTAAATGAGCATGAGTCATAGGTTTTGCGTAATTATGCATGTTTAGCTGTGGTGAGAACACACAAACTTCACGAGTCAACTGCTGGAAGATTTGTACAAAACGCACAATCTGTTTTTCCATGTGCAAAATGATGCACCGTGGAAGAAAAATAGAAAGTACTGAAGAAGTTAATGAGGGCAACAGTGCATATTCATTTATGTTCCGACACATTAAGTTCTGTTTTAATACAAAGCCAAGCAAATCCTAAGATTGGCCCAGATATGCCCAAGTAGATATTCTTATATGCATTAAGGAAAGGTATAGATTTTAGGAGGTTAAGCGGAATAGAAGCCTAATATATCTTATTCTATTCATTGGTTAGGTGCAGAGGATGCGTATATTCTTCATGAAAGGAGTAAATGTAACTGGTTCAGTCAGTAGTTAAAGGAGAATTTTGTTGGTGATCTCTTTTACTACTTTAAACGTCAATGCATCCACTCAGTCTTCCAAATGGTCCACAGTGAATGACTTCAAGATTTTTTAAAGCAGAAGATCAGTTTATAAAAACAACAGGCTTGAAAACAATCTAGCAAATCAGCTGAAAAAAATACATTTGCGCTTGTTCTAAGAAAGCAAAGCAATCCTTTTAACTAATGTTGCTGGAATGTGTTTGTTTTTCTTTACATGCGACACAGAGAATCCACAGGAGCTTTAAGAGTAGCCATTTTGTTCTAACACCTTTTTTCTGTTGAGATAGAACAGCTTCATTCATTTGTATTGTGATTAAGTTGAAAATATTAAATACTACAGTAAACTTTCTTCTTAATTGTTAGATTGCAACCACTTCTCTTTGCTTTACTTTTACCATTTACTTGAATGCTGTTGGAGAATGCATAATAGCAATGAAATCTCCAAAACAAAATGTTAAGAAATATTGAAATAAGGAATGATAAAATTTAAAAAATACACTGACAAATCCCTGAAAGCAAAAGAAAACAGAACGATGCAAGAGAAAAGAAATAAAGAAGGTAAAATCTTCTAACATTTTTAATAAATTGGCTTTATATTGTACATGCATATACACAGGGGCATTTGAAAACAAAAATCAGATGCAAGTATGCACGGTCAGAATTTATTATTGGATGATTAGATCAATATACACTCTCTCTTACTGGAAAGAAGTGCCTACCACATTTTTTTTTTGTTTGGTCTAGTTCACGCATTGGCTGAGGTTACCATGAAAAATATCTCCTTCTCAACTTCTCTGCTTGCCTGAGGCATAGTGACCCTTAGATTAAATCACCATCAGTCATCTCTCTCTAATGCGAGTGCACCCCTGTGGTCTGGTAAGACTATGGCAACTTTACTTCTTACACCCCAGCCATCTTTCAGCTGCTTTCATGACTTGCCACTAGATGGCAATGCCAAACTTTGAAAAGGGAGGAAAACTGCATGGAAAGAAAGTCGATAACAAGGTGTAGAGCTGGATGAACTCACTGCTGGATGCAGGCTAACCAGTATCATAGGAGCGGGAAGGCTGATGTTTTGGGCCTAGACCCTGCCCAGATACTCAGGCATTGTCAGCAGATGGCAAGTATGATGCAGCAAGCGACAACTTTCTAGAGGAAAACAAGAGAAAATATTTAAGGATGAATGTAAGTCGAAACAACAATCAATTCATGGCATAAAATGTTCTGGAAATCAATGTAAATGAACAGTGAATACTTTCCATGCATTCAAGAGATAGAGTGCGCAACTGTTTTAACACACAAAATGCCGCAAGATATTTATAATTCAATTTTAAGTATGCATTGAAGTTTCATTGAAATTCAAGCCTCTTCTAATAACTTGAAGATAATGCACTGTAGAAAATCACTGAAACTAAAATGTTGGTAATCTTACGAAATATACAGGAACGTATTTGAAAACAGTAATGGTAGAAGCATGTCATTAATAAATATAGTGAGTCTGATAAACTATTTGCAATCCATATAATTGCCTTCCTGTACATTTCTGAAAAGAGATTTTATTCAACAGGTTGTCTTCCTTTCGTTAAGAGGAATTACAATTGGAAGTTTTAGACAATACACCAACTTTGTGCTGCCTGTGTAATAACATATTGCGACATGGAGGCAGTATTAACCATTCACTGGGTGCAAGTCTCAACAGAGCACTCAGAATTATGAGAGATTAGCGCGAGTTGAAGTTAATTCACACAGCCCATGTTGTGATGGGAAGGTCTCTAGGCACAGAGCTGATCAGTTATCTTTGATCTTTCCCACTGATAACAGAAAGTGCTGTTTGAACACAATGTCGAGTCATGCAGCATATAATAAACCGCCATGAATCTTGGCACCAGCTCTACCAAATACTAAGGACCCCTCAGGACTAGTCTAGGCAACTGAAGTGCTGTTTCACCACTAGTGGTTTGTTCTTTCACATGTGGCACTACAACTATCACAATGTACAGGCTGCCCACATGTGTACCAAGGTTGCAATCAATGTTATCACCTCGTAACCACCCTTTCTTTGTCAAGGTGATGCACACACAGCTGGCACAGGGGACATTGGAAGAATGAAGGCATTGTGTTGATGTCAGGGTATTAGGCATTGGTATATATTATATATGCGGTTGCACATCAACTAAACATTGAAAGAGTGGAGTTCCTTCAAATTTACATCTCAGAATTACCGAGCAATGTCCATAAGGTGATGTGCACACAGAAACTGATACACTGCACCATGGGGAAGGCTGCAGCTGGTTTGCATACTCCACCTGGTGCTCTCTGGCTGGTGAGAATTAAATGTAATTAGCTCTCTTTGAATCTCGAGATCCCAAGGTTTCCCTTATAGAACAATGGATAGCAAATTACAAGATGTTGCCATGGCCTCCAACTCGAGCCTGGAAGCTCTATATACAAGTAACATTCATTACCATGGTTTTCTCCATGACCATCGGCAATATGGGCCTTGCCCTGCTCTAAGGTTTCAGTTATAGCTGCAGCAGATTAAAGATTTCAATGAGAATGCCACCATTGCAGATCTAGCATCTCACACATTGTGCCTTAGTAAGGCTAAGCAAGGGAATTTGCTCCTAAACAATGTGGATATTTGTGGCTTCCTGCTGTGTGCCTTCTCCTCTTGCACCTCCTTCCTCCTTAGCAGCTTGTTATGCTCTGTGTGATTTCTATTCATTCTGCAAATCATTCATATTCCTTGGTGATTGCATCATGTCTGAGAGCAACTAGTTTGATGAGAGAACCAAGTTCTTCTGTATCTCCTGGGACATTTTTTCACTTTAAAAGACTGTGCAAAGAAGCAAATACTTCTACAACCATCAGTGTACATGATAGAAATCAAAGAGCAACTAAGCAGAAATGAGTTGATGTTTCCTTTAAATGAAACTACTGGTTGTGATGTGATCTGGGTGGAGGGGGTGTAGTGGAGGGGACAGATGGGGGGACAGTGTGTGAATGGGAGATTGAGGGAGGGATATCTTCCTGCTTCTGGTCAACTGTGTGTGATTAAGACATCATAAAACCATAAAATATCGGAGCAGAATTAGGTCATTTAGCCCATTGAGTCTGCTCTGCCATTTGATTATGGCTGATCTTTTTCTGAACCCCATTCTCCTGCCTTTTTCCCATTACCCTTGATCCACTTACTAACCAAGAACCTATCTATCTCTGTCTTAAATGCACTCAATGACTTGACCTCCACAGCCTTCTGCAGCAATGAGTTCTACGGATTAATCACCCTCTGGCTGAAGAAATTCCTCCTTGTCTCAGTTCAAAAACATTGTCTCTTCACTTTGAGGCTGTGCCCTTAGGTCCTATGCTCTCCTATCAGTGGAAACATATTGTCCACCTTCAATCAATCCAAGCCTCTCACTATTCTGGACGTTTTAATCAGATCCCCTCTCATTCTTCTAAACTCCAAGTACAGACCCATAGTCCTCAACCTTTCCTCATTGGTCCAGCCCTTGATCCATAGGATCATTCTTGTAAACCTCCTCTGGATCCCCTCCAGGACCCTTCCTTAGAAAGGGGGCCCAAAACTCCTCACAATCTTCCAAATGTGGTCTGACCAGAGCCTTAAAAGACCAGAACAGTAAATATCTGCTCTTGTATTCTCGTCCTCTTGAAATGAATGCTAACATTGCATTTACCTTTCTAACTGCCAACTGAGCCTGCATGTTAACCTTAAGAGAATCTTAAACTAGGTTTTTTGAACTTTCGCCCCATTTAGAAAACAGTCTATGCCTGTATTCTTCCTACAAGACTGCATAGCCACATAATTTCCCATATTGTATTCCATCTGCCATTTCTTTGCCCACTCTCCTAGCCTGTCCAAGTCCTTCTACAGCTTCCCCACTTCCTCAACACTACCAGTCCCTCCCTCTACCTTTGTGCCATCTGCAAACTTAGCAACAATGCCCGCAGTTCCTTCATCCAGATTGTTAAAATATAACATGAATCATTGTGGTCCCAACGTTGACCCCTATAGAACTCCACTTTTCACTGGCTGCTACTCTGAAAAAGACACCTTCATCCCCACTCTCTGCCTTCTGCCAGTTAGCCAATCCTCTATCCATGCCAATACCATGGGCCCCTATCTTATTAAGCAGCCTCCTGTGCAGCACCTTGTCACAGGGCTTGTGGAAATCCAAATAGATCATGTCCACCGGCTCTCCTTTGTCTAACTTGCTTGTACCTCCTCAAAGAATTCTAACAGATTTCAGGCATGACTTCCCCTTGATGAAGCCATGTGAACTCAGCCCTATATTGCAATGTACTTTCAAATACTCTACAATCTTATCCTTAATAATGGACTCAAATATCTCATCAATGACCAAATTCAGGCGAACCGGCCTATAGCTTGCTGTCTTCTGCCTCCCTCCTGTCTTAACGGAGGTGTACATCAGCCATTTTACAGTCCTCTGAGACCGGCCCTGACTCCAGTGATTCCTGAAAGATCACCACCAGTGCATCTACAATCTCCTCGGCTATCTCCCTCAGAGTTCTGGGGTGTAGTTCAGCTGGTCTGGATGATTTACCCACCTTCAGATCTTTCAGTTTTACCAGACCTTCTCCTTAGTGACAGCCACTACACTCACTTTTGTTATGGACCAGATCAAACCACTTCAAAATATTTCAAGGTGATAGCCTAGGACCTAACTTTTATCTTATTTAAAAGCAAGTCAAGGTGCTGTGTTTCAGATATGACTCAAAACTACCAGGGTCTAAGCAAAACACACTTTATTCTTACTCTCCTGTTAAAATACAAACAAGAAAAAAATTTGCCATAACTTTAACTCTATTAAAATTCTTAATAAAATATTATTTAATAACTGCTCAGCAACTGTTCTAATATAGCAGCATCCCATAAACATGCACTCGATAAAGGCAAATTCAGCCAAATAGATTTGCCACACTTACAATCTCCTCCAGTCCAGGAGAAAGTAAATTCTGAAAGAATGAATCTAGCAGCAGAGAGAGTTGTATCTAGCAATTTCAAATTCGAAAACCCCCAACTTCAACAACTGAAAGTCAAAATAAATTCCTGGGTCTGTGTGAGCCTGACTCCATCCACACATGCTTCTTTTGTCTAATTTAAAACAAAACAAAGTAATTTACTCTGCTTTCCATGGGGCAGACACCTCAGTACCAGATTAACAATGCCTCTCTTCAAGAGAACCAGGACAGACAAATCCCTCTTAAAGGCACATATCATCACACCTCTGCCCCTGACTCTCTCGAAGTTCTGGTAAGGTATGACCTGCAGCACTGAGTTCCAAAATGCCAACATATATCAAATCACTTTTACGCAAGAGTGTAAGCACATCAAAAACACTGTTTTGGATCTGTAAAGAGACCTAGAAAAAAAATTAGTGCTATAGGTCTTTTGGTCATTTTCTCAGTCATTATCAAACTTTCATCCTCTAAGTGTGCAATATCATCACCATCATTCTTTTTGTCATACTTTTCAATTTTTTAAAATCAATGTTATTCACCTGTGATTGAATCCTTTATGTATGATGGTAATTTTATATTCTCATGTAAAATTCCAGTGAATTGGCAGCTCATTTTACATCTCACCCAATTTTTATTGTTGTTGACTTTGTTTGATTTCATTCTAATTAAACAAAAATCTTGGTTTTGCTCCCAGCATGAGTAACATCTGCTTTTAATGAATATAGTAATCTAATTGCAATTTTTCTTCAGAAACAGAACAATGTGGAACTTTCATCTTCGTCTTAAAAAAGTAATTCTGAATGAATGATTGAAGGATCTGGGCTTTCCCATTCTATGACTGATTATAGATATTGTGCCTTTAGCCTTTGGCACTTTTTATGCATTCTGCCACCGTTCATTTTAATTAGATATAATTTAGTTTGTAAAATTCCTTTTTGCTTCTAAAATCAGCCAAATCAGCTTTGCACTAAACAAAGGAAGACACTGTAAAAGATGTCGCTGCTGTAATTTTGATTCCAAAATAAAACATCTCATTCTACGTGCTATGGCAGGTGGCATATTGCGTATTTACCACCAAAACATCCCCTGTGAATCAATTTTATTGCAGTATAAAGTAAACATTGCTTTCCTAGCAGATGGCAGCCATTGATTAGGCATTCTCTTGAGCTTTGTAAGTTCTGTTGTTTGACTATATGGTAAAATTTTTCAATTGCACTGCAGGGACCTGTGTTAACCAAACCCACATTACATAAGATATATTCTAATTAATTAGATCTACAGAAAAATTGTGACATTTGTCTTAACGTTTTATTCGATACAAACCGTTTTTAATGCATTTATAAGTATTGAAATATTTCCTTCCTGTTTCTTTCGTAAAAAGCCCATATAGATTTGTTAACTCATTCTTAAAATCTTTCCAGCACAAAATATGACTTACATATTTTGATTTGTTCAGCTTTTGTCACCTACACGTTGATCAACTGCCTCCATTTCAGTATACTTCTCAAGTGGATATGTTAAAAGAAGCGTTCAGTAATATATTGGGAAACACAAGCAGCCAATTTACACTTTATTATTTACAAACAGGTCACCAAGGGTGCCAAGAACTGATTTGTTGTACTAAAACTCTCTAAAAAGCTAAAGTTTTCCCAAGATAATTTTGTCCATTTTTTTGTTCTCATTTGATTTTACAGCATATTTTGTCTTTCTGTTCTGCTTAGGAATTTGCCAATAATGGTGTCCATCCCCTAGGATCTGAGCTCTTAATGTTTCCAATTGTGTTTTTGTTAATTTTGTGAATATATTTTCCTCTCTTTTTATACTAATGATTTGTACATATTTAAGTATCTACTAGGTGATTATCTGTTTCTCCTGTAAAAATAACAAATGGTGGATATTTAATATTGGATATTCTCGTCAGTATCTCCAAGGTGTTCCATAAAATGCTTAGAAGTAAAAAGCGATTCCAGATGATCGAATCTGAGCTCGCTGGATGAAATGTGCAAGAGTGGCAGTCTGTCTGCAGGAAGTATCTATGATTCAGCCAAAGTTTACATGTTTCTTTCTGTATGCTCGTAGGTAACTGACAAGTAGGGGCCCAGTTGTTTTTTTTAATCTGGCACGGATGTGCTGAAGAGAAAGTTAATTAGTTGATTTATAACAGGATTCATGAGAATCTGAACCAGGAGTCCTAAGAGGCAGCTGAATGGTTCTAATTGAATTGCTTCTCCATCTTTGTAACAGTATCCAACAATGTGAACATTGGAATGCGGCTAGGAGTTGTGCTGGAGCTAACTGATTTTCCTGTGGTTTGCTCAGCATCTTTGTATTCAGAGAATATAGAACATAGAACAACACAGCACAGTACAGGCCCTTCACCCCATGATGTTGTGCCGACCTATTATCTTACTCTAAGATCAAACTAACCTGCGTACCCTCCATTTTACTGTCATCCATGTGCCTATCCAGGAGTCGCTTAAAAGTCCGTAATGTATCTGACTCCACTACCACCGCCAGCAGCGCATTCCACACACCCACCACTCTCTGTGTAAAGAACATACCTCTAACATCTACCCTATACCTTCATCTGATCACCTTAAAATTATGCCCCCTCGTAAGAGTCATTTCTACCCTGGGAAAATGTCTCTGGCTATCCACTCTATTTATGCCTCTCATCATCTTTACACCTCTAACAAGTCACCTCTCATCCTTCTTCGCTCCAATGAGAAAAGACCTAGCTCCCTCAACCTTTCCTCATAAGACCTGCCCTCCAGTCCAGGCAGCATCCTGGTAAATCTCTGCTGCACCCTCTCTCTAAAGCTTCCACATCCTTCCTAAAATGAGGCGACCAGAACTGAACACAATATTCCAAGTGTGGTCTAACCAGGGTTTTATAGAGCCGCAGCATAACCTCACGGCTCTTAAACTCAATTCCCCTGCCAATGAAAGCCAACACACCATACACCTTCTTAATAACCCTATCAATTTGAGTGGCAACTTTGAAGGATCTATGGATGTGGACCCCAAGATCCCTCTGTTCCTCCATACTGCCGAGAATCCTGCCATTAACCCTGTATTCTGCATTCAAATTCGACCTTCCAAAATGAATCACTTCACACTTTTCTGGGTTGAATTCCATCTGCCACTTCTTTGCCCAGCTCTGCATCCTGCCAATGTTCTGTTGCAACATATAACAGCCCTCCACACTCTCCACAACTCCACCAACCTTTGTGTCATCGGGAAACTTACTAACCTACCCTTCCATTTCCTCATCCAAGTCATTTATAAAGATCACAAAGAGCAGGGGTCCAAGAACAGATCCCTGTGGAATACTACTGGTCACCAAGCTCCAGGCTGAATACTTTTCATCTACTACCACCCTCTGTGTTTTCTATTGGACAGCCAGTTTTGTATCCAGATGGCCAAATTTCTCTGGGTCCCATGCCTCCTTACTTTCTGAATGAGCCAACCATGCGGAACCTTGTCAAATGCCTTGCTAAAATCCATATACACCACATCCACTGCTCTATCTTCATCTATGTGTTTTATCACATCCTCAAAGAATTCAATAAGGCTTGTGAGGCATAACCTGTCCCTCACAAAGCCATGCTGATTATTTCTAATCAAGCTGTGCTTTCCAATAACCATAAATACTATCTATCAGAAACCTCTCCAATAATTTGCCCACCACAGAAGGAAGACTGACTGGTCTGTAATTCCCAGGATTATCCCTTTACCCTATCTTGAATAAGGGAATAATATTTGCAACCCTTCAATCATCTGGTACTACTCCAGTGGACAGTGAGGACGCAAGGATCATCGCCAAAGGTGCAGCAATCTCTTCCCTCGCTTCCCGTAGAAACCTTGGGTATATCCCGTCTGGCCCAGGGGACTTATCTATCCTCAGGTTTTTCAAAATTTCTAGCACATCCTCCTTCCTAACATCAACCTGTTCGAGCATATCAGCCTGTTTCACGCTGTCCTCACAAACTACAAGGTCCCTCTCACTGGTGAATACTGAAGCAAAGTATTCATTAAGGATCTCCCCTACCTCCTCTGACTCCATGCACAATTTCCCTTCACTATCCCTGATCAGCCCTACCCTCACTCTGGCCATCCTCTTGTTCCTCACAGAAGTAAAGAACGCCTTGAGGTTTTCCATAATCCTACCCACCAAGGCTTTTTCATACCCCCTTCTAGCTTTCCTAAGTCCATTCTTCAGTTTCTTCCTGACTACCTTGTAACCCTTTAGAGCCCTCTCTGGTATTGCTTCCTCAACCCTAAGTAAGCTTCCTTCTTCCTCTTGACTAGATGTTCCACAGGTCTTGTCATCCAAGGTTCTTTCACCTTACCATCGCTTCCTTGCCTCAGTGGGACAAACCTATCCAGCATTCGTAGCAAGCGCTCCCTAAACAACCTCCACATTTCTGTTGTGCATTTCCCTGAGAACATCTGCTCCCAATTTATGCTCCGCAGTTCCTGCCTAATAACATTGTAATTCCCCCTCCCCCAATTAAATACTTTCCCATACCGTCTGCTCCTATCCCTCTCCATGACGATAGTAAAGATCAGGGAGTTGTGATCACTATCACTGAAATGCTCTCCCACTGAGAGATCTGACGCCTGGCTTGGTTCGTTGCCATAAATCCAATATGGCCTCCCCTCTAGTTGGCATCTACATATTGAGTCAGAAATCCTTCCTGAACGCACCTGACAAAATGTTGTCGTTGGTTGGTTCACTGAGCTGGTTTGTTGTTCCGTGGACATTTCGTTACCCTGCTGGGTAACATCATCAGTGCAGCTTCCGATGAAGTGCTGTTGTGTTTTCCCGCCTGTCATTTAAACTCTGGTGTCTGTTGAGGTGGATTACCTCACTTCCGGTTTTCCTTTGCAATGGAGTGTATTTGGAGTTGTTTGCGGGTAGCGCTCTGTCGTTTGGCGTAGTTTTCCCATTTTTGTGCCAATTTGAGTGTGCTTCACCCATTGGTCTCTGTGGTTTTAGAGTAGATTTGTAGCTCAGGGTTTGGATGTTGTAGTTGTTTGGTTCACCAAGTTAGTTTGTTGTTCCGCAGACCTGACAAAAATCTGCTCCATCCAAATGATTTGCACTTAGGAGGTTTCGGTCGATATTAGCGAAGTTGAAGTCACCCATGACAACACCCCTATTACTTCTGCACCTTTCCAAAACCTGCCTCCCAATCTGTTCCTCAGTGTCTCTGTTGCTATTGAAGGGTCTATAGAAAACTCCGAGTTTTCGTCAAGAAAAAAGAAACAGAAATTACCTTGCTTAGGAGTAGAGTAGTACTCCAAGCACCTATATGGTTTGATGGTTCTGAAATTTGATTCAACTGTAGTTTTTTTTTCCCCAGTTCAGTCATGTTATGATCCAGGTGATGTCAGTACTGAATAAGTCAGAGCCCAGGCTGAAACCTGGCTTGAAAGGTCATATTTTGTTTTGCTTTGATGCTAATCAAGTGAACTTTCAATGAAGCAAAAGCATGCAATGTTACAGACTTTGTTTTTAACAATAAAACATAAGATTATTAAATAAAATAAAGGTAAAATAGAATCAATCAAATTATTACTTATAACACAAATTCAAAGAGTTTCAAACACATAATAAAAACATGAATCCCAAAACACTCACTCTCAAGTTTCAAAAGAAAACATCTCATACAGTACCCAAAAGTACTCACACCAGAGAAATTTTTTTTTTCCCAACACCTTAGTAGGCTCAAAGTAAGTGGTGAATTTAACTCCTACACTGGAAAAGCTGATAGTTTCTGATTAATCTGTGCTTAAAAGTATTCGGGCTCAATTAACTTCTTCAGGGTTTTGTCTGAACACTTCTGGTTTGGAATTATCATTACCTCCTTACTCTAAGATGATCCAGGTTAACTATATAATCCCCTTCACAGTAGCACTGTTTATACAATCCTATGAAGCCTGAGACTTTGCAGAACTGCCCAAAACAAAGCTTAACTGAAAATGTTTCTCTTTATGGGTGCTTCCCATAATCTTGAAAAGATACTGAGTCTTGAAATTTTTGACAGAACTTGAAGCACAATTGTTTAAATTGCTGAGATAGAGTCCTAGGGTCATAGAGACGTGCAGCATGGAAACAGACCCCTCGGTCTAACTCGTCCATGCCGAACTTATATGCTAAATAAATCTAGTCCCATTTTCCAGCATTTGGCCCATATCCCTCTAAACCATTCCTATTCATATATTCATCCAGATGCCTTTAAATGTTATAATTGTACCAGCTTCGGGCAGCTAATTCCATATGCGCACCACTCTCTGCATGAAAAGGTTGCCCCTTAGGTCCCTTTCAAATCTTTCCCTTCTCATCTTAAACCTGTGCTCTCTAGTTTTGGACTCCTCCACCGGGAAGAAAGCCTTGTCTATTCAGCCTGTCCATGCCCCTCATGATTTTATAAATTTCTATAATTCACCCCTTGGCCTCTGACGGTCCAGGGAAGATAGCCCCAGCCTATTCAGCCTCTTCCTATAGCTCAAACCCTCCAACCCTGGCAACATCCTTGTAAATATTTTCTGAACTCTTTCATGTTTTACAATATCCTTTGTATGTCAGGGAGACCAGAATTGCATGCAGTATTTCAATAGTGGCCTAACCAATGTCTGGAACATCTGCAACATGACCTCCCAACTCCTACACTCAATACACTGACAAATAAAGGCAAGCATACCAAATACCTTCTTGACTATTCTATCTATCTGCGACTTCACTTTCAAGGAATTATGAACCTCCACTCCAAAGTCTCTTTGTTCAGCAACACTCCCCAGGACTTTACCATTAAGTGTATAAGTCCTGCCCTGATTTGCCTTTCCAAAATGCAGCACATCGCATTTATCTAAATTAAACTCCATCTGTCACTCCTTAGCCCATTGCCCCATCTGATCAAGATCCCGCTGTGTTCTGAGGTAAAATTCTTCATTATTCACCGCACTTCCAATTTTGGTGTTATCTGCAAACTTATTAACCATACCTCTTATGTTCACATCCAAATCATTCATGTAAAACAACCTGAGCTAAATGAACGTCCATTAGCCGTTGTCAGTTGGGATGAAATTCATTTTGGTGGATGCATAAATGAGAGACAATAAATGGCAGCTTGATTCACATTTCCCTCAATTTACAATGGAAACAGTGTAAAATGAAGTGTAATGTTTATGTAGTGTACAATCAATACTTCTTAATTTTTGAACCTGCAAACAGGTACTGATCTCAACATCTTTGAGATAGCTGAAGGAGTTCAACTATTTTCAAAGGAACAACTGATTCAAATCTAGATCAGAAACAGGTTGCTGTTGACCAACCAATCAAGGACAACCAGTACAAAAATTACTTGGGTTTTCTACGTTCTGTGGGAACTCAAAGGAAGAAATAGCCCATTGAGATTACCTATGTTGGCATAAGAGATTTGCCTCCCACTGTCAAAAGGAAGGACATCTGAGAGTATACAACAGCAGCGGAAATCTTTTACAGTCTTAACATCACTTAAAAGAAATTCAGTAAACAAGAATCAGTAAAGTTTGCCTGAAGAAGCAAATACGAAGAACAAGAATGAGCAGTACACTTAACTCATTAAGGAAACTTTAACAGAAGTTGCACAAGCAGTAAAATGATATGGTGAACAAATTGATACAGGAACTTTGACATGGACAGCAATGATGTGCCAACCTAAACTCAAGTGCAACATTTCAGTTCTTTGGTTTTCAAAGAAGAATGATCAGTTCCATGGAAGAGACAATGATATGTAAGCAGGGGTCCTATAGTATTATGAAAAGGACATGACCATTTTTAGTTTACCAGGAAGATATCCACAGATGGTGACAGAAAATATCCAGACCACTCAACAAGCTAAAATAAAGAGCTTACATACTAATACAAATATTCACAAATTAAGAATAAAGATTTGCTTAAAAAACTTGAAGATGAGATGCAATTGGTTCAATGGAAGCCAGGCAGGTTCAGGACATAGTTAAAAACTAATTACCAGGCTTAAAAATCTAATAGACTGCTAAAAAGAAAGCACTTTTCCACAGAAGCAACCATCTTCCATGATGGACAATTATGAGATGACAAATTCAGTTTGGTTCTAATAAAATCAGGCCATTTACCTTTTATCGTATCAACCACAATTTTATCATAATCCTATGTGCTAAATACTTGCGGGTTTCTTTGACTCCAGTTGCAAAATGTCCAATTTGTTTTCAGACTTCACATTTAAAGTTTCATATTTAATCCACTTCCGTGCCTAATCTGGAACAAAATCCACCAAGTATAGCTAGCCAAAAGCACACTGTTTAAGAAAACCATTCATATTTTCATAAATCTGTCAAGATTTCTGCATGCTGAAATACATAGAAAACAAGAATTGAATAAGTTGACCACAGAGCAAACCAATTAATTCGTAAATCTGTGAGAAGTAACAAAAAAGTCTCAAGCAGGAGGAAAATCTACTGCTATTTTTTTGATGGATAGAAAGATAATTCAACATTTGTAAATTTTCTGCAAGATTTGTTTTGAAGGGCCAAGAAAATTTAATTAGTATTGCTGTTCTGCAGAGCACCGTCAAGGCTGAAGACAATTGAAAAGTTGAGATATAACTGAAAGTGGTTACTAGGTGACACCCACGCTGAGATTTTAACAGTGTGAAGACCAGTTATAGATGGAAAGCAATACTAACGGAGGTGACAGATCCTATAGTTGTTTTACTGTGGAAAGGAGTGACATCGAATTTATACAATGAACTTCACTAGCTGTAGATCAACAAGGAGGATGCTGAAACAAAAACAAAATACAGAAGTTGCCAGTGAATTAATGATGCACTCAATAAAGATGTTGTGACTGAAGTTGTATAAGAAATATTGATGGAAAATGTCCTCGTTTAACACCTGAATATTAAATAATTGCTTCTGTGGAGAGGATGGAGGCCAATTAGGTGGGTTCCATTACAAGTAATGTTCTTTGCCCAATTTTCAATCATGTGCAGCACCTCTGTTCATTTAACACTGAAATACTAAGGCGGAAAGCTGCAGCACTATTTTTCTTGATGCTTATGAGTTTAAAAAAAATGTAATTTTTTAAAATACAGATTGCACCATATCGTACCTTTGCCTTTAAATTAGCTGCTCTATCCATAAATCTTATTACACGAGGCCCCAAATAAATTACTTAGTGCTAACACACAAAGTTAACAGAAAATGTTTTAAATGATTTATGTCTCCTTACATATGTTACCTTGCATTTCCACAACTTTGAAACATATACAAAGAATGTACATATTCAAAAGTATTATCTGGATATAGTTTTCACCTTTTCTCAATCAGTTCCCAGTTTTAAAGCAATATGCTCAGTCTTTGTGTCTTTCAGTGTTCAACTTGTTACATATTAATGAGATTGAATCAAAGAACTGGTCTTGGCTCTTCAATAAGCAATAGTATTTAAGCTTTCTGGGTACTGAAGCTGCTTACAAACTAGAGTAACAGGCACTGCTGAAATAATGATGGTAATAATTATTGCCCAGTTTTTTTTTTCTCTTTATTGGAACATAATGTTTCTTAAGTATTTCCCTTGGGAATCTGAATTCTCCGTGAATGTTAGCCATGAGAGTGAGAGCCCGTCATTGTGGTTATCCATTTATGGCCATGTTTTGGCAGACAGAAACTATAGTTACAAAAGCTGTTCGCCACTCGTATTCATGTGACACGAATAAGATCCTGTTTCCACTGTACTGGCCAATAAATAAGGTATTTTCCACTTTCATTCGTGAAAATAAAATTGGAATCTCAAATATGATTGCCTTAGAAACAGGAATTGTCCAGTGCACCTATAACATTAACACATATTAGTCCTGAGTATGTAAGACCTTAAAAACTAAGGAGGACGACATCCTCTGTAACTAAATGTAACAAAACCTAATGACCATTATTAATAAATGCTACAAATTTGAATTCTGGCCTCCACTTTTGTTAACAGCATCTGTTTACATCTGTTAAAGCACTGGTTGACTGGAGAGGATCCATTTGATTCTAACACTAACCTTAGAACGCTTATCTGATTAAATTTGCCTCGATTTCACTACAGCCTTATAACTTGAGAAAGAGAAGACTGTCAACCTATCAGTCAGGAGATGGATTTAGATTCTGTATGCCAACAAAAGACAGTCTAGCCATTAATGACACTCTAATATGAATTCAATCTCAGAATCATTGATTATATCAGAGATACACATTTTTCTTCTGTCCTTTTGAACTTTCATTGAACATCAGTTAAAACTGAGTGTGAAATCACATCCCATTCTTTTTAACAATAGGCATTATGGACCTTAAGCATGGATTTTAACTCCTGGGATGAGTTATATTTCTCAGCCAGGGGAAGGAAGTGAATTACCCGATTCTCCACGGTGTAAGGTTCATGAACCTAACTCTCTTGCTTCATCTAAATTAAGCCATTCTCTCAACTGGACCGAGTGGGAAAGTGATATTAGCCATCTGAGAGTTTTGTTAGGGGCCTAAAGACACAGGGCCCTGAAATCAGGTAAGTAGTTAGGAGAAAGATCAGGTTGGCACTGGAGTAGATCAAGCAGATGAGCACCTTGATGGAAGAAGTCATATGGTTTCTGGTGATCTGATGAAACACGAGCTAAAATTGCATTTGAACCCTAATGATATCATTCAAGCCTGATCTGGACATTTACTTCCTGAGACATACTGACTTGGTCAAAAAGCAAACTAAAATTTCAACAAATGAGAAGTCAGTGGAACTGAAGGAGTCAACTTGTTGTGACTATTTTACAATTTACTGGCTGGGTTTCTGCCAGGGAAACAAAAGTTAGAATCAGGTCTTTAGTCTTTTGATTAGAACAAAATCTAAATGGGGAGAGACACAGGTGGAGGTTGTAGACATTGATTATCTTTACTCATACTCTTTCCTGGATGAAGGAAATTTAATTATTATTTGCTGTGAGATTCATTGTTATGATAAATTTGCTTAACTGAATTCTGGAACTCTCACCATCGATAGTGTTAGGGATTAGAGTTATTATGAAAAAAAAGGAAAGTCTGAACTTCCCAGCATAAAAAGGAAGCAAAAACAGAAGTTGCTGGAGAAGTAGTAGAAGAGGGAGAAGTAGCAGGAGTAGTTTATATTTAAATAAACAGGAAGCATGGTGGAGGTGATTTTATAAGGCACGTGGTAGCAAATTGTGTAGGAAAGCTTAATCTGAAGTATTAATCTGAATAAGATGAAGGAACATTCCGTACATGATCAATATTTAACAATTTTTTTTATTCATGCTGGCTGGGCAAGCATTTAATGCCTATTCCTAATTGCTCTTGAGAAAATGGTTGTGAGCTGCTTTCTTGTACCATTGCAGGGCATGTGCTCTTATGGAAGGAATTCCAGGATTTTGACCCAAAGACACTGAAGGAATAGTGATATATTTCCAAGTCGGGATGGTGAGTGGCTTGGAGGTGAACTTGCAGGTGGTCATGTTTCATGTATCTGCTCCCCTTATCATTTGAGATGGAAGTGATCATGAGTTTAGAAGATGCTATCTAGCAACCTTTGGTGAATTTCTGCAGTGCATCTTGCAGATAGGACATAAAAACCGAAAGAACCGCAGATGCTGTAAATCAGAAACAAAAACAGAAGTTGCTGGAAAAACTCAGCAGGTCTGGCAGCATCTGTGAAGAGAAATCAGAGTTAATGTTTTGGATCTGGTGACCCTTCCTCAAAACTCAGGAGGTGTCACTGGACCTAAAATGTTAACTCTGATTTCTCTTCACAGATGCTGCCAGACCTGCTGAGCTTTAACAGCAACTTCTGTTTTTCTTGTAGATAGTACACACTGCCAAGAAATCAGAACGGTATTCAGGATGTCCTGGGTGGTGTCAAGCTTCTTGTGTGTTGTTGGTGCTGCACTCATTCAAGCAAGTAGGCAATATTCCATCAGACTCCTGACTTGTGCCTTGTAAATGGCTTTGGGGAGTCAGGAGGCAAGTAACTTGCTACAGTATTCCTAGCATTTGACCTGCACTTGTAGCCACTGTATTTATATAGTTGGTCCAATTCAGTTTCTGGTCAATGGTTATAATTAGGATGGATTTCAAAATGGAGCTTAGGAGATCAACTCTGGAATTATTTAAAGATTCGGTAATGGGGATCAATAAGGTCTTGTTGAATGGATGAAATAAGACGATCTACACAGCCTTTCTGATCCATAAGAACGTGTGATTCATCATCAAAATATTGTTCAAAATAGAATTACAGCATTTTGATTTTGTAAATATTCCTTTCAGTCAATTATAAATGCAATCATGTATGAGAATTTAGGGTATGAATGAATGCTAAAATACACTGGCAATTGAATTCTAACTGATCGATCTCTCGCAGGTCAGAGTTGATTCACTTATGACAGATGTACATGCAAACATTTGATTAAGAATTTGTGTAAATGAATGGGAGTTATTAGTTACACTTTACAACACGTATAAAGTTAGAAAATAATTAATTTTAATTAAGTTTGTCCTGTAGCAAGTTCAACTGGTATTTAATCATTGTGGTCTACTGCATTGGGTTCATTTGTATATGGAAAATGCAGAGTTCTGGTATTTACAGTTGGCATTACATTTACTTCAATTGTATTATGTGGTGAACATATAATAACACTATGCATCAATGGCCGGATTTCAACATTGTAAATTATTGGTAATAAATATACTTTTAAAACTTGTGGAATTTAATTTAATAGTGGATTATTATAGGTTCTTAGATGTCACCCAAACTCATATTGTGCTATATAATTTAACTGGATTGTCAATATTTAAATAAATAATTGAATAATGGTTTAATGAGAGATTATGTTGCAATGTCTATATAAAATATTTGTGTTTGTTTTTGTCGTAGAAAATATATGTAAATAAATAGACAAGATAAGTTTTGCACTATTACAAATACACCAAAAAATTTTATGATCAACAATTAATGATAAAGACAGGTTTAAATATAAGCATGTTGGTGAAGTTGTGCAAGTAACTCTAATGTTTAGAATCTGAAGTGATTTGGATTGATGGTGAATTTCTTTCAATAACAGTGGCTCACAGGGTTTTGTGATACATTTTTAGGTGTGCACACAAGATGGCACTAGTGATCCACTGTACGGGAAAATTTCAGGATATTTGCGGCTTTAAAGATCAGCCACTTTGGCTGCTTCTGGAATTTTATCTTTAGAAGTCCATGGACTATAACTTGTGAAGATCTGGGATGAAATTCAATGTTGGTGGAGCAGCACATGCACAGTAAGTGAAATGGTTGACCTTTTATATACCCTGTCCACTGAAGGTGAGTGCGATGTCAAATAAGCTGCTGTCATACTGTTGTAGATTTGTACCTACACCACTAAAATTGGTGCTCAGGACTGTTAGGCATTGCTGTAAAGGCGGAAATGAGCTAAGCAGTCCAAGATATATATTTTAAAGATAATTGTGGAATTCCTACACCTTAACCTATTTTGGAGATAATTTACCATTTCTTTGCTTTGCTTCCAGATAGTTTATACCTTGCTTTTCTAGAAGGGAAATCCACTAAAATCTGTGAAGGATACATACTCGTTTGTCTTGTCTTGTATACCTCAAAATGAAGCTCCAGTAGGACCAGTACATTTACTTCCAAGTATTACTAGTTATTTTCCTCAGGTTTGTTCTATTTGATTTGGGTGGGCATTTTCCTCTTGCCCATTTCTAAGATGAAACAATGGTTTGCCCATTTGAAAGTCCTCTGCTCCTTGATAAAGCCGAGATGCTCGACTTTAAGAAACACGGCACCCAACCATGTTTATTCTCAAGACCAAATTTATAATGGAATTGTCAATGACCCCTTCCATCAGTATGCTGATGATTGTGAATAGATCAGGTTGCATTTGTTTTTCTTTTTGTGAACAAGACATAACTTGGACAAAACATTCCTTTGTTGAGTTTTCCAAGTAGCAATGTCTGCAGAGACTATGCTACGTGTGGCAAACTAACTACGACCACATCCATTACTGTCATATAGCACTGCCAGTGACTGCTATAATTACAACTTCATTGACCTTCTAAACTACAAGGCCATTGCTGGTTACCGGAGGAACATACTATGAGACTTGAGACACAGAATAGGTCCCCAATAAAAATGTGTGCTTTTAAGTGACTCAAATTAAAAATTTTGATTTACTTTTGTGGGTTGTCATTTGCAAGGATCAATTTAGCTGTGCTGTTCGGTACTGGATACCTCAATGACTATGGGCAACATCCTGACATCAGTAGCAAAGACTTACACTCCAGAACTAATTGCACCTTTAACCATGCTGTTCCAGTACAGCAACAACAGTGGCCTCTACCCGGCAAAATGGAAAATTGTCCAAGTTATGCCTGTTCACAAAAAGCAAAACAAATCCAACCTGATCTACTTTCAATCATCAGCATACTGATGGAAGGGGTTCTATCAAGTGGCACTTACAAAGCAATAACCTGCTCACTAAAGCTCAGTTTGGTTTCCATCAAGAGCCCATCAGCTCCTGACCTCATTACAGCCTTTGTTCAAACATGGCCAAAAGAGCTGAACTTGGCATCAATTTGATTAAGCATGGCATTAGGGAGCAGTAGCAAAAATGGAGTCAATGGGAATTGGGGGGAGAGCTCTCTGCAGGTTGTAGTCAAAGTAAGATGGTTGTAGTTGTTGGGGGTCTATCATCTGAGTTTCATGGCATATTTTCAAGTGCTCCTCAGGGTAATGCCTTTGGCCCAATCATCTTCAGCTGATTCACTATTGACATTCCCTCCAGCATAATGTCAGAAATGGGAATGCTCACTGATGATTGCATCATGTCAATACCAACTCTTCAGATAGAGAAACAGTCCAGGTTCATATCCAACAAAATCTTGACAGCATTCAGAACAGGGCTGCTATAAGGAACATTAACGTTAAACAAGTACTAGGCAATTGTGACCTCTACAAAAGATAATCTAATCTCCTTTCCTTAATGCTCAATTGTATTAACATCACTGAATCCCCAACATCAACTCTCTGGTGGTTACCATTGACCATATATTGAACTAGTTTAACCATAAAAATACTATGAATACAAGAGCAGGTGCGAGGCTAGAAATTCTGTGACGAGTAACTCACCTCTGGACTCTCCAAAGCCTCTCCACCATCTACAAGGTACAAGTCAGAAGTGTAATGGAATACTCATTACTTGCCTGGAAAAGTGCGGCTCCAACAACACTTGAGAAGACTCCTGCTAGGACAAAGCAACACACATGTTCACGCTTTATCCACTAACTTAAACATTCACTTTCTACCTGACTGATACACAGTGACAAGAGTTGTATTATACACTTGTACTGCAGGAACTTACCAAGGCTCTTTCACGAGCACTTTGCAAACCTGCCCTGTACCACCTGGAAGGAAAAGGGCAGCAGATGCATGGGAATACCAGCACCTGCAAATTCTCATCCAAAACAGACACCAAACCGACTTGGAACTATACTGCAGTTTCCTCACTATTGTGGGATCAAAGTTCTGATTCTCACTCCCTCAAAGCATTTGGGTTAAACTTACAGCAGATGGGTTGCAGCAGGTCAGAAACACAGATTATCACTACCTTTTCAAGGTCAATTAGATGCTAACAAAAAATGCTGACCTAACCAGTATTACCCAACGTTCAATCATAGAAGTGTTAAAAATCTCAAGCACGAATAAAATAAAATTGCAATCAATTGCAATCACTTCCTATGTAGTTATTGCATTTGTTCCTTCAGAATTATCTTTGATCCTTTTGTTTTTTAAACATCGATTTTTGTAAACTGCAGCAATTGGTATTTCAGTGTTTGGCTATTGCTAAATTTATGAACACTGGAGACTGCACCATGAGAAGTACACTCTTTAAATATGCTGATTTTAATATACACTTCAGAGAAAAACATGAGAATTTAATAGCCCTCTGTAGTTTCTTATAAACATCTCACATGCTGTGATACTGGCAAATTGTCAAAAATTTGAAAGAACAGATATTCATAGCTGTCACTAAAAATCACCAGGAGTTACCCTTACATTTATTTGCTAATTTTAACAAAAATAGTACAACAGCGGTAAACATTAAATTATTGATTTCTATTTAATGCTGCCCTGAGTATTCCTACGCTTCCAAAAATTACTTGTCAAAAATTAACAATAAGCCTAGTAAAAGGATGTTTTGAGCTTGTTAAAACATTATCAAGCTCATTAATATGAAAAAAACATACAGCATTCTCCAGCTGCACAGTCATCCAAAAGTGAGTAACTAACTCCTTTTCAGAGTTGGAGTTGGTGATCTGAAGGTCTGAGAATATCAGTACAAAGTAACAAAAGTAAATAACAAAAAGCAAAGTCTTTTTACTTGTTACCTAATGTGAATCTCAGGGACAGTGAGCTGAATGCTTCATAGTGTCAGTGACTGTGAAGGTCAGACTCCATTTCCTTCTATACCACACAGCCATTCAATTCCACCACAGGGGTGTCTTACTCATATGTCAGCCACTTTGGTGACTCCAGTCGAGCAATTGATGCTTGCTTAATGCACAGTAAAAGAACAGCAGATTGTAACTGCAATTAAAAAAATTATTTTTGTTTTGATTTGTGCTTAATTTAGTTTATCTCTCGTGCAATTTGAATTTTTATGCTTTGGTTGTTGTAATGTCCTCTTAATACTTGCTCCAGTTGTAAAGTTTATCACTGGATAAATATGTGTGTAACCAAGTAGAAGCTGCAAGGGAAATACTAAAAAAAACATTTGTTTTAATGGTTCTTTTTTATTTTGTGGGTGGTGGAGTTTAGATCCTTTACTGAAACTTCTGTAAGCTCACTGCTTTTAGTGCAAGGCCACATGATGCTAGCAAACTGACCTATTCCCAATTCCTTCGCCTCCGCCGCATCTGCTCCCAGGATGAGGCAT
>NC_063356.1:33690503-33700770 GCF_021869965.1 Rhincodon typus | reverse complement strand
CTAGGCCCGAAACGTCAGCCTCTCTGCTCCTATGATGCTGCTTGGCCGGCTGTGTTCATCCAGCCCTGCACCTTGTTGTCTCTGAAATTAATTCAAACTGGTTGTTCCTACTCTACTCCAGACATGCTGTTGCTGGAGGGCAACTCCTGATATCACTCACTGATTTGTTTGAACACATAACAGTGGTCATATACATGGCTTTGGAGTCCCTCCCTCATAGTTTTCTCTAACTATTCTCCAAGTGAACTGAAGATGGCTGTAACTACATTTATGGGGTTTGGACCACAAAACCTCAGAAGCATTGGAGTCTTAATTAGCGAAATAAGGAAAGAACTTGCCCTTTATTGTGTTTTTTACATCCTTAATTTGGCTCAAAGCCATTTGCAGCCAGTGAATTACTTTTGAAGTGCAGTTATCGTTGCTCAGCAACAGACCAGCAAATTTCTCACAGTAATGTACCACAAACAGCAGTAAGGAAATGGGTGAAATCTTCTGCACTTAGTCCTTGGCAGGACAACGGGAACATTTTGTGTCAGGAACCTGATTTCCTACTGAGCAGGCTTTGGCAAGGCTCTTTCCTTGACAAAGAGCATTAACATTTTGCCTCCAGTCTCCCTGGCTATTTAGGAAGGTAGGAAACATTATGTATTCATTCTGTATCAAAGAAAGATGACTAATTAAAGGGACCACAGCATGTGTTCACCACATGGACTCAAGGCTGCAAAAACCACAGGAATGGAAGGCAAACCTGGGAAGGATGGACCACAAATCTCTTATTCTCACTTGGAGGCCCTGTTGTGGAATGTCAAAGACTGCAGTGAGGTGATATCTCCAAATGACAGAAGAAAGGAACAATTGATCTGAGCAAGCAAGTAGCAAAGGAAATGAGCAGCTGGAGTGTGGTTCCTTGGAAGCAACAAAACTGAGGGTCTAAAACCCCAGGAGGGTAGGAAAATTAAGTGACATAACACTTGCAAGTGCCTAGTTCCACACTATTGCTCAGTATTGTCTTGAACAGCAGACCTCTGGTGAACACAACTTGTATCTCCATTCATTCCTCTCTCTGGAGGCATCTCCTATTCCCAGCTAAATTGCCAAAGCTGCCACCACTACCCTCCCAGTTGGACTTCACTGGTCATTTCCTTTGCCTTGTGGAGGGGCATGTGGCTGAGGAGAAAGCAGCCAGTGCTACCCTTGATATTTCTTCTGCTGCTGGAGCAGTTGACATTGTCGTGGCTTCTACTCTTGCCAATCATTAGCTGTGAAGGTTAGAGCTGCAGAAGTTGCTCCTGTGCCACATTAGAGGCTGGCAGTTGTGAAGTGCAGCTGTAGATGAGTGAGGTGCCTTCCAGCAAGTTGGCTATCACCTGTCAAATAAAGTAAAAAAAATAATCGAGAAAACAAATGTCCCTCATAGCAGACTCTTACCGAGCCATGGCTGGAGCTCTGTAGTGTGTGTATGATGAAGGCACCGGTGTAAGTTATTCGGCCAACTCATCAAAGACTTCAGAACCTGTCAGCTTCACTGAAATAATGCCTTCCATTATGCATTGGCCTTAGTGACTCTGACAAGGTACAGGCAAAACATAGTTACTGTGGCCTGTAAGTGAAGAAGGAATCCATGATTAAGAGGCTTTAAATTGCCTTTTTAATTGATTCACACATTGTTCCTCCAGACCCAAGGGGGCTCAGAACTTTCACTGGAGAAAACTGGGAGAAGATGGCGTGACAGGGTAGACCTAAACTTCTTTTGTGTTCAGAAGAGCACACCTGCATGTACAAAAACAAAAATGGACCTTGTTGGCTATAAGTGGGCTTCCTTGCTGAGTTGGCCCACTTGTTTAGATCATAGTGGCTCACAGGCAGAACAGCAACGTAGCCTATCTTAATTGTAGTGTATAAAAATGTTCTCTGTATATAGTTTATGTTACTGATTAGACCAAACTCCGTCAAAATTTCAGAAGATAGTCTAACCCTAACTTTTTCTTGCTTTAAAGGCAAATGTAAAGTATTCTGTTCCAGATGCAATTCAATTAGTCAAACTATCAGATTTGAAGCAAAACACGCTTTATTTATACACTACAGTTAAAATACAACAAAAAGAAAGCAATTAGAATAATTGACTTTCTTGGAAAACTTAATAGACTAATAAAAACCGAAAGAACTGTGGATGCTGTAAATTAGAAACAAAAACAAAGTTGCTGGAAAAGCCCAGCAGGTCTGGCAGCATCTGTGAAGGAAAAAACAGAGTTAACGTTTCGGGTCCGGTGACCCTTCCTCAGAACTAATAGACTAATAGATTATTTAGCTACTAAACAGTGACTATTCCAATATAGTAACATCCCATAACCACGCCCTTGACAAAGGCAAATTTAGAAAACAGATTGTCTGGCAAGCAACTCTGACAGCAGGAAGAAAAACATTAAGAGAAAACTCTGAGCGAGAGTGTAGCAGGGGCAGATGTGCTGCAACTTCCAAACCCTGCTGAGACCCGAGCAACAATTGCTACTGGAAAACTACAATTTAAAAAAGAAATCCTGGTTCTCTAAGAGCTTGCCCCACCCATTCAGGCTGCTTCTATTGTTCCAACTTAAAAAAAAAGCCTCACAAGCTGTTTACTTTACTGACTTCCAATTGACAGCTCAGAGCTTTTGTCTTAAAACCTCTCTTCAAAATAAACGATCAAAATCCACCTCTTAAAGCCATAGTATTATCACATCTATTTATAGCTTTCTTTGTCTTCTTGTGTTTTTCATTTTATGCTTATGAAATTTATCACCTGTTCACTTTCATATTTTGGGTGGAAATTTATAAACTTCGGATTTAACAGGTACGGAGATAGCAGCAGTAAGAGACCCAGAAGAGGCTAAAATGCAATTCATTCACTGTTGTTCTGGTGTGTCCTGATTTGTTATCAGTTTTCTAAATAAGCTACTAAAACTTCTGACACTTGTTGTTTGATTCTAAAGATAAAATACAGGAATAGTTTTTCAATAAACAAATCAACTTGTTTCTCTTCAGGTTTTTAATAACTGTTTTCCCCTTCAGTTTTGGTTATGGTGATGCATGCTGGAATATGAAGCAGTGAGCAAATTCTAATTGCATATGTGCCAAAGTGAATAACTGCCATATTCATGCGGTGATCCTGGCATGTTAGGAAGTACTGTGGAGTAGCATTATACTCAAGATTTCCAGAATGTACAGTCTTCATTCACAAATTGCAAACAGTTTTTGAAATAGATTGACAATAATATTCTATATCAATCTGAACCTTTATTCACATTGACATTTCATTGTTGAATCTAGGTGACAAGGATGTTTTCCTTGACATTTTTTCCTGAAAACACCTCAACAATGTAAATAAGACTTCCTGCTCAGTTCACATTTTTATATGCTAGTGGTATGTGAATAGTCCATCTTATCCAGTTATGAGAGAAATTCCATCTGATTCACATGTTTGTTAAAGTAAACAAGACCCTAAAATCACAATTTTATCATGAAGTGAATAACAGCCTGTGATGTTTTGGTGATTGGAGGATAGGCAGGTTCATATGTTGGACTAGGTTATGTATTAAACCTAAGTCAGTCTGCTCTCTTTATTTTATTAGTTGTTTACTATATTATATCCATTATTTTGCTTTGGGTGTTGTAGCAGCAATCTGTACCATTGCTCACCATGCTATTTAAGGCACCATTGGTCACCAGGGGTTAAATGTCTGCCACTATTCTCTCTTCGCGCACAGATCTACAGGAATTGTTTGGTCTGATGTAATGGAGTAAAACCTTAGATTCGAACTGGCTTTGCTCAATGGGTAATATTTTAGAACTTTGTGTCAGGATATGAAAACACAATTATCTGAGAAGGTTGGAAATAGTTCAGTTTGTTGACTATAATAGTCTGCTCTCTGTACCATATATTACATACACTATGTTTTGGAGTACCTCATCAAGCCTTTTTCAAAATCAACTTCCAATCCCATGACTTTGACGACCTCAAAGGACAAGGGCAGCAAACGCAAGAGAACACCACCATCCACAAGTTCCTCTTGAAGCCACATACCATTTTGACTTGGAACGAAATCACTGTTTCTTCATAGTTGCAGGATCAAAATCCTAGGTTTCTCTTCATAAAAGCACTGTGAGTGCACAAACATTAGTCGGATTGTAGCCATTTTAGAAGGTGGCCCATCACCACACTCGCAAAGACAATTAGGGATGGCTAACATAATGCTATACTTGTCAGCAATGCTGACATTCCAAGAAAGAATCACATAAAAAGACTCGCATGTGAGCATTAAGGTATAATTTACATCTGCTTTTGCATCTTGCACTACCTGAGTGTAGACATTTTGTGAAACCTGATAAAGTGTGTTCATAAACCATCAATTTTCCACCAGCAGAGAAAATAAAGGATGTGCTCAATTTTGACACAGGGAAGATGTTTATGAAGTGAGGTTGGTCTTTGCCAACTGTGTAAAATGGTCTCATTTCGAATTCATTTGTTTAGCCACTTTAGGCTTCTACATCATTCTCATCAAACTTCGGCAACTTTAAACAGATCCCCACCAGGCTTTTAGCTACAATGGGTTTGCTCTCCATTATTGCTGTAATGTCACTCCTGTCACTACTCTTACTTTCTTCCTTTGCCATTTTAAGTCAACTTTCCTCTTTCATTGCCAACTTCTGACATTTAAAACTTCTTTTTTTCTCCCTTCTTCTACTAGGGCCTTCCTTCCTTTCTCCTCTGCTTTTAATTGTTATTTGTAATTCAAACTGTTTCATTTCTTTTTCACATTAAAGCTGTTTCATTTGCAGTTAAATTTTAGCCATTTCCAATGATTCGGTTTGCATTCCTGGCAATCGTAAATATAGAGCTATTGCCTCAATTATTGCCCCTTTTCTCACAGATACAGGCAACTCCAACTTCAACTTGCTTGCCAATTCCGAAAGTTTTGCCTTGCTTATGTTCTGTAATATTCCCAGAGCGCCTTCTTCCATCCTCAGGAAATACTTAATGACTAAAAAAGCCATTATTACACAAGGCACACCCTGTTTAAACCACTCAAATACAACACCTGAAAAAGAAACACCAACACTCAACGCTCATTGTCTTTGAGTCCAAAAATCCTAAACCAAACCTGGAATTAGAGATTTTGATCCTGGACAAGCCCCTAATTTGTTATGGACCAGACTAAACCCTCTTCAAATATATTAAGGAGATAGCCTACATCCTAACTTTTTCTTATTTAGAGGCAAGTGTAAGGTACTGTTTTCCTGATGTGATTTGATTGATTATAGCACTCAGCTTTAATCAAAACACACTTTATTCTTACTCTATGGTTAAAATACAAGCACACACTTGGCAAAGGCAATTTCAGTAAAATAAATAGTCTCTTATGCAATATTTCTCGAGTCCACGAGGAAACAACATCCAGAGAAAATTCTGGCAGAGAGAGAATTCAAGCATTTTGCTGTAGCAAAGAGAGATATATGGCAGCTTCAATACCCCAATAACTACTGAAAGCTAAACTAAAACTCTGGTTCAGTGGAAGTCTGACTCCACCCATTCATGCTGCTTCTATTGTTCCATTTTAAAAAAAAAGAATGAAGGCCTCAGAAGTTGTTTACTTTATTCACTTGGAACAGACTGCTTTTCACCTCTGCCTCAATCTCTCTTCTTGAAAAAAAGGACATTGTACGCCTGTTAAAGCCATAGTATTGTCATACAAGCCAAAACATAAAAACTGGTTTAGGGAAATATCCAGTTTATCTCTTTTGCTTGCTAGCATCTAACATCTCATACTTATTCCACTTGTTAAAGAAATAGCAAAATTCCAAAAGTAACAGAATATTCCATTGTTAACACAATGTTTATGACGCTTTTGTTTGTAGCACAGAAACAGAGGGCTATTACTTAGTTCTGCATTTTGGATCCTCAAGAGAAAAAGGATGGGTTCTGTAAAGAGTAGAAGATCTGCTCTATCAGATTATTGTTCAAGTGGTAGTGCTGAATAGCTTACCTGAAAGAAAGGAGAATCCAATTCTTCATCAACTCAAAGTTTGGAGGCATTCCTGAAATGGAATATAAATGAACACTGTAACAATTAGGTGATTAGGAGTAATTTGTCTCCTTTCTTTTTAACCTCACTCTAAGTCACAACGTATGTTTAAAATTTTCTTTTGGTATTATGATGCCAGCTGGTGTTATTAATGGACAACACAGAATCCAGACTGAAAGTTAACTTGATAGATCATATTCTGTTTGCATTTATTTACTGAGGTGGTTTGTCACTGAAACACAAGCATGAAATGCTGCTGCTTTGGTTTTAACAATGAAACAGAAATTTATTAAGCAAAGCAAATTAAGATAAAATGAAATAAACCAAACTACTTACATATAGTACAATTTGAAATATTTCAAAATACGTATTAAAAATACAATACCAACTATCCCTATGCTACTTCACAGTACTCAATCACCAGAAAGAGTTCCCTTCGCTATCACATCTATAGATTTGTCTTAGCTATTTCTTTCACTGTAAACTTTCCAATTTGAGTTCTTCCCTTAAACAAAATAAGTCAATTTCTAACTCTCCTTAACTGAAAGCAAGTTGATATTTTTAATCTTTATTCTGTCCAGTTGTAAAACTCTCACAATGCCAACACATTTCCATTATCCCTCCAGGAGCCTCTCTCTCTCTGATCGTTTTTGAAACATCATGGCTCCAAACTCAAAATAAACGTGATTAATACATATATCAGTCACACATTTTACATCATAGTAACATGAAGCTTCAATTCAGTACTTCAATTAAAGCTGCAGGTAGCTAGATCAAAATAATGGAATCTATTAGAATGTCTTCTTGAGCGAAAGCTGCAGAAACATATGCTGTGGCTTATTTTCAAGAGTGGTCCTATGCCTTTCCTAGTTGAACAGTTTGAGGGTAAACTTTGATGTTCAAGATGTACCTAGCAAATGTGAATTAATACAGGACGTAAAAACTTCTTGATGCTGACTCAGTGGCTGGGTTTCAATGTCTTTAGATAAAAAAGATCATTTAACTGGAGATGATTTTGTTTGTTACACATGGGTCTCAACCTGTGGTCAAATTGTCACAACAACCATTTTAGATCAGTGTTTGGCATTTTAAAAACTCATGTTAGTTGTCTAAGTTGCAGAGGGATCGGGATATCCTACTGCACAAATCACAATATATTAGTACGGAGGTACAGCAATTAATTAGGAAAGCTAATAGAATGTTATCATTTATTATGAGGAGGATTGAATGCACGAGTAGGAAGGTTATGCTTCAGTTATTTAGGACACTGCAAAAACTGCATCTGGAGTACTATGCGCAGCATTGGTTATTTTATTTGAAGAAACATATAAATACATTGGAAACAGTCTAAATAAGGTTTACCAATTTAATACCTGGATTGAATGGATTGTCTTATGAGGGAGGGTTGGATATGTTTGGTTTTCAGAAGCTAGAGTTTATAAGAGGAAGAAGCAATTTGATTGAAACTTATAAGATGCTGACATATGAGGAAAGACTGGACTGACTGGTCTTGTACTTGCTGGAATTTAGAAGAATGAGGGGTATCTCATAGAAGGTTAAAATCCTAATGGGACTGGATAGGCTAGATGTGGGAGGAATGTTCCCAATGTTGGGGAAGTCCAGAACTTGCACCCACAGTCTAGGTGGTAAGCTATTCAGGACCAAGATGAGGAAGAATTTCTTCACTCAGAGAGTTGTGAACCTGTGGAATTCTCTCCATTGGGAAGCTGTTGGGGCCCGTTCATTAGATATATTCAAGAGGGAGCTAGACATGGCCATTGTGGCTAATGGGATCAAGAGGTATGGAGAGAAAGCGGGAATGGGATATCAGCCATTGTCATATTGAATGGTGGTGCAGGCTCGAAGGGTTGAATGGCCTACTCCTGCACCTATTTTCTACGTTTCTATGCTGAGAGATTTTGACAGGGTGGATGTGAAGGATCAACCATTAGGGTCACTGTTTAAAGATAAGGGATTACTCAATTGCAACTGAGATGAGCGTGATCTTTCTCTCTCCGAATGTCATGCGTCTTTGGAACTGTTACTAAAAAAATGGTGGAAGAATTGTCTTTGAATATTTTTAGGGAAAAGTTAGATAGAGACTTGTTAAGCAAAGCGGTGAAATGTTCTTAGTGGTAGATGAGAATGAGGATTTGAGATTACATCAGATCAGCCATGATCTTCATGAATGGCAAAGGGGGCTTGATGGGCTGAATGACCTATTTCTGCTCCTTGTTCATATGTTCATTCGAAAAGTCTCAGGTTTAGCAATCAGATGGTGGAAGTGGAAAATTATCCAAATTTACTACTATCCTAATGACACACTAATAAACAGTAGGTACTCAGGTTGCAGCTATCATATAGAGTGCTAAAACAGCTGGAATTTGAGTTTCTCAGTTAATTTGAAGACACAATCTATGAATGGATTAATAATCATGGTAACAAAAAAAAAGGCATGCTGAAAATAGCACTTCTTTTTGTATCTTTATGCATCAAATCCTAATCCTGCCAGAGAGATGTAAATAACTTCACTAACTGTTGCCATTTTATATTCCTTCAGTTTATGAATAATAAAAGAGCAATCCTTCAAGCACTCTATTAATTTGTCAGTAATGGCCACATGGTGTAGTATTCTGTTACGACAAAGAATAGCTCGTCTTGCGAGTGAAATGTGCCCCACGTAAATGAGTCTTTAGGGAAATGAAATAGGGAATGAAGGCAGTGCTATTCATTTTATTTTATTAAAATGCTGATCTGTGCAATTTAATCTATCCAGAAGAATTTTTATAAGGCTGTTAAGAATAATGTAAAAGCTCACTAAAGATTTGGATACCACTGTAGAAATGCTTCAAAATAATCATGGGCAGAGAGGTGACAGAAATGCAGCAAGAAGCATAATTTTAACTCAAAAACAAAACACTGATTATTGGGCTTCAATAATAATTCACACATTACTTATTTGAAGAGGAAATCTTGAACTGAACAGAATGAACAGAAAACTGAAGTGCAATGAAGTTGAGCTATAAGAATGTACAAAGGTAAGAAAAGATAATTCTGCCAACATTCCCTAGTCATTTGCAGCAAGCTTCAACTTTCTAATGCTTCGTTGTCCGGTTTATACCACTGTGCCATTAGTTTTATTTTTGATTGACTATAAATTAGTTGTGGCGTGCAATTATTTATCACATGAGATGTATTCATTTGTAAAGAAATTATTCCCCAATATGCCTGGTTCCTTAGGATGAGATCACATTCCTTGGAGCTGATCACATTGTTTCTTATTCAGCCTACTGATTCCTTTCACAACTATAAAACCCAGATTATATTTTCTTCTAAGATAACAAGGTGTAGAGCCGGATGAACACAGCAGGCCAAGCAGCATCAGAGGAGCACGAAGGCTGACGTTTCGGGCCGAGACCTGTCTTCAGAAATGGGGGAGGGGAAGGGGGTTCTGAAATAAATAGGGAGAGGGTGGAGGCAGATAGAAGATGGATAGAGGAGAAGATAGGTGGAGAGGAGACAGACAGGTCAAAGAGGCGGGGTTGGAGCCAGTAAAGGTGAGTGTAGGTGGGTAGATAGGGAGGAGATAGGTCAGTCCGGGGAGGACGGACAGGTCAAGGGGGCGGGATGAGGTTAGTAGGTAGGAAATGGGGGTGGGGCTTGAGGTGGGAGGAAGGACAGGTTAGGGAGGCGGGCATGAGCTGAGCTGGTTTTGGGATGCGGCAGAGGGAGGGGAGATTTTGAAGCTTGTGAAGTCCACATTGATACCATTGGGTTGCAGGGTTCCCAAGCGGAATACGAGTTGCTGTTCCTGCAACCTTCGGGTAGCATCGTTGTGGCACTGCAGGAGGCCTAGGATGGACATGTCGTCTGAGGAATGGGAGGGGGAGTTGAAATGGTTCGCGACTGGGAGGTGCAGTTGTTTAGTGCGAACCGAGCATTGGTGTTCTGCAAAGCGGTCCCCAAGCCTCCGCTTGGTTTCCCCGATGTAGAGGAGGCCACAACGGGTACAGCGGATGCAGTATACCACATTAGCAGATGTGCAGGTGAACATCTGCTTGATGTGGAAAGTCTTCTTGGGACCTGGGATGGGGGTGAGGGGTAGGTGTAGGGGCAGGTGTAGCACTTCCTGCGGTTGCAGGGAAAAGTGCTGGGTGTGGTGGGGCTGGAGGGGAGTGTGGAGCGGACAAGGGAATCACAGAGAGAGT
>NC_063356.1:33680077-33690403 GCF_021869965.1 Rhincodon typus | reverse complement strand
GGGAGGGGGTGTGAGGGATGAGTTGCGGGAAATGCGGGAGACACGGTCGAGGGCGTTCTCAACCACTGAGGGGGTGAAGTTGTGGTCCTTGAAAAACGAGGACATCTGAGATGTACGGGAGTGGAATGCCTCATCCTGGGAGCAGATGCGGCGGAGGCGAAGGAATTGGGAAATAGGGGATGGCATTTTTGCAGGAAGGTGGGTGGGAGGAGGAGTATTCTAGGTAGCTGTGGAAGTTGGTGGGCTTGAAATGGATATCGGTTTCTAGGTGGTTGCCAGAGGTGGAGACAGAGAGGTCCAGGAAGGAGAGAGAGGTATTAGAGATGGTCCAGGTGAACTTAAGGTTGGGTTGGAAGGTGTTGGTGAAGTGGATGAACTGTTCGAGCTCCTCGTGGGAGCACGAGGTGGCGCCAATACAGTCATCAATGTAACAGAGGAAGAGGTGGGGTTTAGGGCCAGTGTAGGTATGGAAGAGGGATTGTTCCACGTAACCTACAAAGAGGCAGGCATAGCTTGGGCCCATGCGGGTACCCATTGCCACCCCCTTTGTCTGTAGGAAGTGGGAGGAATTCAAAGAGAAGTTGTTGAGGGTAAGGACGAGTTTGGCTGAGCTATTCTCTTCTCATCTTTTTATCTCTCGTGAAACTGCCTTTTTCGTCCTTTTTCCATGGTTCACTGTTCAAGAACCTGTTTACATCCTTTGATTCTATCCCTGATAATATCATGGATGTAGACTGCTGTGCTATCAATAGTCTTCCATCAGCTAAGAGTATAACTTCCTGCAGCTTATACTGTATAGGTAAAACCAATATACCATAATCCTGTGATAACCTTGCATTTACTACACTGGTCTACTCAATACCTTAGCCATACTTTAAGGATAGACAGTAGATGTCAGCATTGCCAGCTATGCCTACATCCCTTAAAGGAGTAAATGAGACCATTTATTCTCTTAGCCACATCACTCAAAGAAATTTGTTGATAACTTACATAACTAAGGTAGCCACCTACGCATAAAAATTTTTTTTCAGACTGACCAATATCCAAAGGAAAAATTAGGTCTGATCAGAAGGTTCTGAGGAGAAATTCAATTCATAGCTATTGTAGATTTTATATCTCAACACTACGGAGGGATGACATTTGTTTCCATGTGTGCAATAGTTTGTTCACTGTGCTTTTATAGCATCTAGTCCAAGTTTCTGCTCTAGCTAAAGTTTGTTTGTGTGCATGTGGTAGTACTTTAGAACATAGATGACTTTTGCTCATGGCAAGAACCCTCATGCATAGATAGTCAAGATGGGGAGTCTGTTGTGTATTTACAGTTTGATAATCAATCTGTTTGGCTGCATTCTAATACATTGTCTATGGTCATAAACTCCCGAGGTGGGACTTGACCCCATTGATCTTTTGCCTCGGGGTCGGGACACAACTACTGCAGCACAAGACTTTCTCTCCCACTTGCACGCGAAAATCAAACAGCCAGGAGTTGAAAATTTGGTGTGAGGTCACCCACCCATCCCACTGACACCCAAGGCCCACCAGATGACAAATTTAGCTTGGTTTATAAATGATTGAGTAGCCAGCCAAAATCATGCATCAGCTTATTTTACAATCCAAACCAGGGTGCTGTGCTGGTGTCAGGAATCTAATGTAATTTTCAAGTACAAAAGGACAGCGCCTATATGGGGCAAGCTGTATGCTTTGCCTAGATTTATCCTGTCTTGAGTGATCTAACAAGTGGTCCTTCAAAAATTGGGCAAGTGTTTTATTTGGAGTTATATTTTGGAGATCTTCACAATAACACTGCAAACTACTCTCGTTCCTGGCTCGATCCTCTTGACTCCACGTCCTCCTCTCCTTCTATCATGCAAAGACTCAATGTTAGTTGTGAAGAAAAGTCATACTGGATTTGAAATATTAACTCTATTTCTGCCTCCACAAATGGTACCAGACCTGCTGAATTTCTCCAGCAATCTCTGTGCTTGTTTCAGATTTCCAACATCTGACGTATTTTGCCCATATAAGAGACAAAACTATTGGTGACCCTAGAATCACATATAGAATATACTCAAAAGGATGCTAAAGGTTTTATGACAACCCAATAGTTTCACGTTCATTACTATTGATACTATGTTTCTCTTCTAGCCTTTATTAATTAACAGAATTTAAACACCTAGCTGCCATGACTGGAATTACTAGCCCATTAACATGACTATTATGCTACAATACCTTTTTTATTGATTTATTCTTTGGATGAAGGCGTCACTGGCTAGGCCAGCTTTTATTACCCATCCTTAATTACCCAGAGAACAGTTAAGAGTCAACCACATTGCTGTGGGTGTGGAGTCACATGGAGGTTAAAAACCGACAATGGATTCATGGTCATCATTATACTCCTAATTCAAGATTTTCTACTGAATTCAAATTCTACCATCTTCTATGGTGGAATTTGAACCCAAGTCCCCAGAGCATTATCTGGATCTTGGGATAAACAGTCTAGCTACAATACCACTTGACTGTCACCTCCCTTGTCTTTTCTGCTTCATTTCCACCAATATTGTTTTGAATGCAGAGAGAATTCAGTGGAATGATTTAGCTGTCGTATGAACTATTGATTAGGAGTAGGTAATTTTGAGTTTAAAGAAAAGTTGTGTTTTTTTCAGAGATTGATCTCAATTATTCACTAGCTTACTTCAGATGCTAAGGTAGCAATGAGCTGGACCATTACTACCTTGTCTGATTCAGATCAATGGAACATTTTCAGCTAATTACAAAATCAAGAGATCACTTGAGCATTGTTTTCCATTTCTATTGCCTTGATCTGCATCCACTACATTCCTATTTAATGAGAATGGCTGAAAGGCTGCTGCAATGTGTCTACTTATCAATACACTTCACATTAGGTTGCATGTCATAGTCCTTGGAGTTCAGTCCTTTTATACCTAAAACTTGAACATATCTCAGACAGATGTCAAGTTAATAGTTTATAATTGCAGTTTTAAGTTAGAAGTGAAGGTGTTTTGTAATCATAATTTCCAAACCAAGTTGGACAAGGTTATTAGTTAACAGAGTGAAATTATCTATCATTCAGTATGACTTAGATAACCTGAACTATAATTGGACTGTAAAAGATGGGTAACCCTATACTGTTGGAGCTTTCTTTTTGAGTAAGTGAAAATAAATGTGCTTGTATATGTTCTGTCAGGATTTACAAAACCGACCAAAACTATATTTGATTCATACTGTGCTTTATCCGGGACATGTGATCATGGCATTGACTTGTTTTACATATATTTATTAATGCAATGAGCTTAATGGTTCTCTACTTGTATATTCAGCACATATGCCATTACCTGAACAAAGTGTTACAAATGTAGAGTTTGTAAGATTGTTCTGTTTTGGCAATGTCTTCTTAATTTAGGATCAAATCAAGGGGAGGGATCTGACTTGTGCTGAATCCTGTCTAACAGCACATTTCAGTGGTTTGTTTGTTAAAAGTTAAAGTAAGTTCAAATTAAATTATTGGGAAGAAGGTACAAAATATTTACATCTATCGACAAAGACGAGGACATGTAAGATGACTCCATGTAGACTGTTCATCTCCAAGTCACAGGGCTGTGTTAGGAATGTCATGTTTTGTAAAGTTATACTTTAAATTAAATTTTAAATTTCAAGACAGAATGGAGTTGATTATTTGAAGGATAACGAGGTAGCATTTCTACCTGGATACAAGGTCCATATGATTCTTGGTGATCAATGTAAGATTGTCATGATCAGATGGAAGAGATGACGATCATAAGGGTGTTCATAGAATCATAGAATCATAGAATCCCTACAGTGTGGAAACAGGCCTTTCGGCCCAACAAGTCCACACCGCCCCTCTGAAGAGCATCCCATCCAGACTCATTCCCCTAATTTCCCACGTCTAACCCACCTAACCTAAACATCCCTGGGCACTATGTGCAATTTAGCATGGCCAATCCACCTACCCTGCATATCTTTGGACTGTGGCAGGAAACTGGAACACCCAGAGGAAACCCACGCAGACATGTGGAGAACATACAAACTCTACAAAGTTGCCCGAGGCTTGTGTTAATGAGTCTAGAAAATTTTCCTAGCCTTGCAAATATGGAGGGATCTTGTGAGTAACGGTCACTATAAATGTCAGTTCTGGGAGAAATTATCTGAGTAGAAGAGTAGGAAGGAAGCAAACCATCAGGAACTGAGAACAGCTTTAGGGTGTTCTTGGAAAATGAAGTATCTATTTAAGGGATAGTGTAAAGTATAAGTGTGTCCATATGTAGCAAAACCTGGAAAACATTCAGGATTTCATGGAACATAGAACAGTACAGCACGGTACAGGCCCTTCGGCCCACAGTGTTGTGCTGAACTATTACCATACTAAGATCAAACTTCCCTGCATACCCTACATTATACTGTCATCCATGTGCCTATCCAAGAGTGACTTAAAAGCCTACCACTACCACTGCCGCCAGCACATTCCACACACCCACCACTCTCTGTGTAAAGAACCTATCTCTGACATCTCCCCTATACCTTCCTCCAATCACCTTAAAATTATGCTCCCTTGTAATAGTCATTTAACTTTTAACAAACCTATCAATTTCATTGATAAATGGCAAGAAACATTTATGCCACGTAAGTGTCAGGCAACGATTATCTCCAACAAAAAATATCTGATCATTTCCCCTTGGCAATTAATGGCATTACCATCACTAAATCCTCTACAATCAAAACCTGGGCATTACAATTGACCAGAAACTGATCCAGACCAGCCAACCAAATATTGTGGGTACAAGTATCAGCTAAAATTTGGGAATATTATACCTCACCTGCTGACTCCTAAAGCTTGACCACCATCTATGAGGCAAAAGTAAGGTGCACAATGGGATAATTTCCATTTACTTGGATGAGTGCAGATCCAATAACAGTCAAGAAGCTTCACACCATTTAGGACAAAGCAGCCTTCTTGATTAACATCTAATGTACCACCTTAAACATTCATTCACATGATCAGCAGTGCAGAATGGCAGCAGTGTATTCTTAATACAGAATGGTGCAGGACTCACAAAACCTGAGACATATTCTAAACCCCTACTACCAGCAGGACAAGGAAACACGATTGTGGGAGCAACAATAGCTGTGAACACCTCTACCTGCAGGTTCCCTTCCAAGTTACAGATCATCCTGATTTGTAACAGCAACCACCACTCCTTCATTTCTCTGGGTAAAATACGTGTACCACTCTTTCTAATGGTACTGTCACCATACCCACACCATATGGACAGTAGCAATTCAAGAGGTAGCTCATTATAATCTTTGCATGGACAAATAGGATGGGCAACAAATGCCCTCAACCCATTAGGGAATAAATGAAAAAGAAATGAAAATCAATCACGAATGGGAACTTTTCATTAAAAGCAATATATAGCTAAAACTGGAATTCTGAAATTTAAACAGAAAGTACCAGAAAAGTCTAGATGTGATTTACACCACCACAAAGACTCCAAAGGCAAAATTCCCTGAGGCCCTATTCATTGTGGCCAGTGACTTCAACCACGCCAACCTCAAGAGGGCGATGCCAAAGTACCACCAATACATCTCCTGCCCCACCAGAGGACTGAATATCCTGGACGACTGCTACACAACCATCAAAGACACATACTGCTCCATCCCCTGCTCGCGCTTTGGAAAATCAGATTACAGCGCTATGTTTCTCGTCCCAGCTTACAAGCAGAAGCTGAAATGGGGGGATCCTTCATAAAAAGAGGTACAATGCTGGTCCAAGGCTGTGGAAGACTGTCTCTGGGACGGCTTAGAATCGGTGGACTGGACAGTGTTCAAGTACTCAGTGGAAAACCTAGACGAGTATGTCACCATCATCACGGACTTCATTAGCAAATGCATGGAGGACTGTGCGCTTAAGAAGTTAATCCGAGTGTTCCTCAACCGTAATCCTTGGATGAACCAGGAAATCCACTCCCTGCTGAAGACCAGACATGCAGCATTCAAGTTGGACGACCCAGACCTATACAGAAAATCCAGATATGACCTTTGCAAAGCCATCGGGGATGCCAAGAGGCAGAACCGGACCAAGTTAGATGACCAAACCTACCAAACAGATTCCTGCCGCCTATGGCAAGGTCTAAACAACATTACAGGATACAAAATGAAGCAGAGCAAGATAGCAGATAAAGACACATCCCTCCCTAACATGCTCAATGCTTTCTATGCTTGGTTTAAGCAGAATACCTATTCCCTCTGTCACTGCTGCAGGCATCAGATCGGTCTTCTTAGGACTCAACCCAAAGAAAGCGATGGGCCTGGACGGTGTCCCCGGCTGAGCACTCGGATCCCGTGCTGACCAACTGGTGGAGAGATGTATGGTCAGGACTGTGCACACCACCTTCTGTAGTTTCTTACGGTCCTGGGCAGAACAGTTGCCGTACCAGACCATCACTGATATTTTCAACCTCTCCCTCCTACAAGGCAAAGACCCACCTTCTTCAAAAAGACCACCACCATCCTCATACCTAGGAAAGCACATGCAGTGTGCCTTAATGACTATTGTACAGTGGCTCTGACTTCAATAATCATGAAGTGCTTCGAGAGGCCGCTCATGGCCCAGATCAACTCCAGTCTCCCAGCCTGCCTCAATCCCCTACAGTTTGCCTACCGGTGTAACAGGTCCATGGTGGATACCATTTCCCTAGCCCTACATTCATCCCAAGAACATCTGGACAACAAGGGCACCTATGTCAGACTCCTGTTCATTGACTACAGCTCCACCTTCAACACCATTATTCCCTCCAGACTGATCTCAAAACTGTGTGATCTTGGTCTCAGCTCCTCCCTCTGCAACTGGATCCTCATCTTACTGACCCATAGGCCGCAAACAGTGAGGATAGGTAACTGCACCTCCTCCACGATAACACTCAACATTGGAGTCCCCCCACCACAAGGATGCATCCTCAGCCCCCTACTGTACTCCCTGTATACCCACAACTGTGTTGCCAAATTCCAAATGAGGGTCATGTACAAGTTTGCTGACGACACCACCGTAGTGAGACAGATAGCTAACAATGATGAGTCAAAATACAGAAGGGAGATAGAGGGCCCGGTGATGTGGTGCAATGAAAACAGCCTCTCTCTTAATGTTGGCAAAACTAAAGAACTGATCATTTACTTCAGAAAGAAAGGAGGAGAACATGCCTCCATCTACATCAAAAGAACTGAGGTTGAGAGGGTGGAGTGCATCAAGTTCCTCAGAGAAATGATAACCGACAACCTGTCCTGGACTTCCCACATAAATGTGACAGTCAAAAAGGCACAACGATGCCTCTTCTTCCTCACGCAACTTAGGAAATTTGGCATGTCCAAGTACAGCGCGGTGGCTCAGTGGTTAGCACTGCTGCCTCACAGCGCCAGGGACCCGGGTTCAGTTCCAGCCTCGGGTGACTGTCTCTGTGGAGCTTGCACATTCTCCCCGTGTCTGCGTGGGTTTCCTCCGGGTGCTCCAGCTTCCTCCCACAGTCCAAAGATGTGCAGGCTAGGTGAATTGGCCATGCTAAATTGCCCATCGTGTTCAGGGATGTGTAGATTAGGTGGGTTACGGGGGGATGGGTCTGGGTGGGATGCTCTGAGGTGTGGACTTGTTGGGCCGAAGGGCCTGTTTCCACACTGTAGGGATTCTATGATTCTATGATGATTCTGACTCTCACCAACTTCTACAGATGCACCATTGAAAGTATACTGTCCAGGTGCATAATGGTCTGGTATTGCAACTGCTCTGCCCAGGACTGTAAGAAACTACAGAAGGTCGTGTGCACAGCCCAGACCATTACAGAAGCCAACATTCCATCCATGGACTCCGTTTACATATCTTGCTGCCGCAGAAAGGCTTCCAACATCATCAAAGACCCATCGCACCCTGATAATGATCTCCTACAACCTCCTCCATCAGGCAGAAGATACGGAAGCCTGAACACATGCAGTCTGCTGGATGGAATCTCTAACCTCAAATAATGCTGATCTTGCTAATGTTGATCTCACCTCATGTATGTCCTGTGTAATGTAACCTGTATGCCTCTGTCTAAGTCTTTTTGATTTGTACATCTTGCTTGCTATGACCTGCCTGTACTGCTCGTAAACAAAGCTTTTCACTGCACTTCAGTACACATAACAATCAATCAATCTCAGCAGTTCTGGCAGCATCTGTGGTGAGAGAAACAGAATTAGCACTTCGAATCTAATATCACTCTTGCTCAGAGCACCAGGAATTTTCAGTTGTTTCCGAAGTTAAATGAGGGAACTTCTCTGTAGGCCAGAGTTTAGGTTGTCAATAAACAGTGTCTAGTTGATGTTCTTTTGAATTTGTTTGTTATAGTAAAATTCTTAAAACTTGAAATCTCGTCATGTGAATCTTTTGGTCAGTTACTGGAAATTCAAATATCTCTTTAAAAGATATTCTTCTCTATAAAGATCATAATAAGGGGAATGATGTGTGTGAAGATTTTTTTAGACGTACTTGTATGAGGGACGAAAGAAACAATAAAAGACTGAAGCAAACAATATTGTTATAGGATTCTGGAGATAAAAATTTCAAATGGACATTCCATCAAGTTATTTTCTAATGTTATGCACACATCTGAGACTTGGAATTTATGAGGACACACTGAAATAGATACATAATATTAGCAGCGCTCTGGGGTGAAAATGAGACGTTAGCTTCCTACAGCAATTTCTTAGTATGGTTATTCTGAACAAGTTAACAAAGTCAGCATATAAAATTACAATCGTGAATAGGACATCAATCATGGGTTGAATTGGCAGTGTGAAGATGCTTATAAAAGTGACGGGAAACATCATGACTGCTAAGTAGCACAAAAACTTCACATAACTCACAGGAGTGCGATAAGATGTCTTTGCCAATGAGTTATGAAGTTATATACAGTCAATATATTTATTAATTATGCATTTGCCAAGAGAGAGCTGGAGGATCTCCAGACTTGCAGACATTTATGGATCAGCAAGCTGCATTTTGACATTCAGGTTAAATTCTTCCATGTCAAGTTTAAATTCACCATCATTGGCACAGTTGATATTTTTGTAATAAGGTCACAACACACTATGGGAGAAATAATGAATATATTGACCCTAATTGTTGCAAAAATACCCTTAATATTAGACAAAGAAGAAAGTTAGAATTATTTGATGGCTGGGCATTTGAGACAGGAGTCAAAGATGCAGCATCATGAAATCCTCGTAAATCATGATGTAGCAGGTAGCGTGACTTTGACATCAGTGAGAGACAAGACTCCAGAAAAGAGATGTCTTAAATATCACTTGGGAGAGCTATGTTTCATAATCTACTTTGTACAGATATATATACGAAAAGGGAATGGTATAGTATATAAGTCGAAGAGCCCTACTTAGTCATAAGGAACAAGCAGCATTTGGGATAGTGTACATAAGAACATCCACACCCCAGATATGTTCCAGACTGGTTTTTCAATGTGCAGTTAACAGTATTGGCTTAAAGTGCAAGGTAAACACAAAACATTAACTGAAATTCTACTTCCAGCGTAAACCTGTTAGAAGAATGCTAATATACTTTGTACGATCTTTGGAGATGTTCAATGCAGCAGTAACTATATATTATACATTGTACTTTTTGAGTATTTCAGAGAGCCTTTCAAGCTGGTCAGTACAAACAGCATACAATATGAAAAGATTGGGTGAATGCAATGGATACAACCTTGATTGTAAAAGATTTACGTTATTTTTTTTGTGCGATTAAAACTTTTGTCTTTCCCCAACAGAGAAGGTGATGGCCTAGTGGTATTATTGTGAGACTATTAATCCAGAAACAAAGACAATGTTCTAGGGACCCCACCGAGGGGGAATTTGAATTCAATAAAAATCTGGAATGAGAGTCTAATGATAACTATGAAACTATTGTCGTTTGAAAATATCAACCTGGTTCACTGAGGAACTTCAGAGAAGAAAACTGCCGTGCTTACCTGGTCTGGTGTAACTGTGACTCCATTCTCATAGTAATGTGGGTGATTCTTAACTGCCCTCTGGGCAATTACAGATGGGCAGTAGTTTCTGGATTGGCCTTGTAAAACTCACTTCCTGTGATTGAGTTAAGAAAAAGGTCTAACTATGTGGAGAGAGATAGCAGGAACTGCAGATGCTGGAGAATCTGAGATAACACGGTGTAGAGCTGGATGAACACAGCAGGTCAAGCAGCATCAGAGGAGCAGGAAGGCTGACATTTTGGGCCTAGACCCTTCTTCAGAA
>NC_063356.1:33646689-33679677 GCF_021869965.1 Rhincodon typus | reverse complement strand
CTTTCTGAAGAAGGGTCTAGGCCCAAAATGTCAGCCTTCCTGCTCCTCTGATGCTGCTTGGCCTGCTGTGTTCATCCAGCTCTGCACCTTGTTATCTCGAACTATGTGGACGTGTATTTAATTTGTTCCAAATAATTACTGTTCATTCTTTCAATGAAGAACTAAATTACGATAGCTTCACAGTGTGATCTACAAAATAAAAATCCCAACTGTCTATCCATTTTCTGTTCTTTGTCTTTTATCTTATTTTAGGTGATAAATCTAGATTTATCTGAAGTTCCTCAAGTGAACCAGGTTGATATTTTCAATCGACAATGGTTTCATAGTTATGACTCGGTGATAAATCTAGATTAATATATGGCTGCTGGTGAACTGTAACGGGGAAAATTCAGGTAAAGAGATCAGATAATCCTGTAAACTACATGAACTAAGCAAGATGCAAATTCCCTTGTGGCCAATTTGGAGTTTAGCTGGCAGTGAAATAATCATTTGCATGAACACACCAGTCTCGTGCAAAATATTAGCTTTGCAAATAAGCCATGACTGAACCCAACTGGAGCTTTCCTACTGTCAAGCACAGATTTTCTCCCTTCTATGTTGATATGATCTTGAGATCAGAATAATGAGGCTGGAGGGCAAGGAGAAGATTGTAAGCTGGATGGAGATAGAATTGAATGCCCTACTGAAGAGATCATGTGAGACCGAGTGTTAGGTTACCCTTGAGTTTTGGGGGGGATGCAGTACATTTGGTGACTGGCCAAGTCAGTGGCAGTATTAGCAACAGTATTGGTAGTGAGGTCAGAGTGACTGCTCTTGACATCAAGGGGCATTTCACTGAATGTGGCAGCGAGGAGCCATAGCAAAGCTGCAGTCAATGTAAATCACTGATTGGAGTCATCCTTGGTTAAAAAGGGGAGATGGTTTTGTTTGTTGGAGCTTGGTTATCTCAGCTCCAGGACACCTGTGCAGGAGTTCCTCAGGGTAGTGTCCTAAGCCAAACCATCTTCAGTGGTCCTCAACTCATCTTCATTATCAATGATCTTCCCTCCATCATAATACCAGAAGTGGGAACGTTTGTTGATGATTGCACAATGTTCAGCAGCATTTGCAAATTCTCAGCTATCGAAGCGGTCCAAATGCAGAAAGATTTGAACAATATCCAGGCTGAGCCAAAAAGGAGCGAGTAATACAAATGCCAGGTAATGACCATCTCCAAAAGTCTGTCGAGGTTCCTGATCTTACTACTTGGTAGGATAACAAAACCTAACCCTTGATGGCATGACCATCACTGAATTCCTCCCACACTATCAATATTCTGGGGTTACCATTGACCAGAAACTGAACTGAACTAACCATAAAAATACAAGGTTTGGAATAGTACAGCAAGTAACTTACCTCTTGACTCCACAAAGCCTGTCCACTATCTACAAGGCACAAATCAGGAGTGTGATGGAATACTCCCCACTTGCCTGGATGAATGGTTGATACCATCTGGGACAAAGCAACCCACTTGATTGGTACCATGTCGACAAGCATCCACTCCCTCCCCCACCAATGCTCAGCAGCAGCAGTGTGTACTATCCACAAGATTCACCAAAGATGCTTTCACAGCTGTGATTAGAATAATTAGGTGCTTGCTTCAGACTGGTGCAGTCTTGAAGGGCTGAAAGGCCTTTTTCTGCACTGTAGATCTCTATGACATTATGACAGCAACTTCTAAACTCATGACCACCGTCATACAGAAGGACAAGAGCAGCATAAAAATGGGAATGCCACCACCTACAAATTCCACTCCAAACCACTCAACATCTAACTTGAAAATTTAACACTTCTTCACTGTCATTAGGTGAAAATCCTGGAATTCCCTCCCTAACACCATTGTGGGTCTACCTGAAGCACATGGATTGTAGCAGTTCAAGAAGGCAGCTCATCACTACCTTCTCAAGAGGCAACTAGGAACTGGCAATAAATACTGGCCCAGCCAGCAACACATAAATCCCCTGAGTGAATAAAAAAATACAATGGAATAAATTGTTGGCATTGGATTGGGGTATAGTGGTGGTGAGCATGGAGGGTGGAATAATTGTGGACTAAAGGATTAACTATATTCTTTATTCTAAGAATAGTTACTGAGCACATGCATATGGAACTATGTCATTAGAACAGCAAATCAGATGGACCTGGTGCCTACGTTTGTGGGGTTCCAGAGATGCCGTTCTTCTGAAGAAGGGTCCTGACCTGAAATGTGGACTTTCCTGCTCTTCTGATGCTGCTGATCTGCTGTGTTCCTCCAGCTCCTCACTGTGTTGACTCTGACTCCAGCATCTGCAGTTCTTGTTATCTCCAAGTGACTTATAACCCCATAGTGAAGACTGTTCCAAGGATGCTCACCTTGAAGAATTTGTCCTCCTCCCTCTGAAAAGATCTCAGTGGATTTCTCTCTCACTGCAACCCACTGGTAATCTCCTCCACCCTGAAGCTTTTTGACCTGAGTTCTGAAGAAGGGTCCTGACCCGAAACATCAACTTTCCTACTCCTCTGATGCTGCCTGATCTGCTGTATTCCTCCAGCTCCACACTGTGTTGACTCTCTTGTCATCCACTGTATGTGGAGATGTTTAATAAATTCTGCTGCAGTTCACTGTCCTGACTGTAGGCCTGATCTTACTAGTTAGTCGGGTAACCAAATCTACAGAATTGAGGCAATGGGCAAAGAGCACCAGAAGTGAAGTCTAGGGATAGCACAGTGCTACGTGGGAAGCTAGCCCAGCGATCTGAGCCTAGAACGGCTGAAAAGGTTTACATAGAAGCTCAGCACTGACAGGAAATAGCAGTTGATGGAATTCAAAGTCCAACTAGATGTCAAACTACAAGGAGGGAAAGCCAATGTCAAGCAAGAAAGCATGAGAGAAATTCAACAGTGAGATCAAGAAAGCCAAACAACAACTATGAGTAAACATAATGTTTGTACAGAGATGGTGCTGAATGGAGCAACTCTGAATATTCGCCAAGGGAATGTGCAGTAAGCAGAAAAGCACATTTGATGCCATTAAGGAATTCAACCAGTCTGAGTTACCTCCGGGTAGTATTACAGAGGACCATTGATTTTCATGAGAAAGGCCAGTACAAGCAGCATTGGCAGCATTGAAAAGACAAAACAGCATATGTTCAGGCATTGAGGAGCATCCATGAATTCTTCTTGGGGGATATAGAATGGTGCTCAACTCCTCTGATTTTACAAATCCTATGCAGATATCATAATTAATGGCAAGTAAATTAATTTTAAATTGGATGCAAGGGCAGTTGTATTTATTCTTTTGGATGCCTGAAGGAGACCTTCTGTTAGCTCAATCATAAAAGAACAAAAACTAAAATTCAAAAATGACTACAGCCCAGCAAAATGATCATGACTGTCTCAGAATATGGAGTTAAAAAGGGATCTTCAATTGTACAAGAAAGAGGCCTCATAACTCCAATGCAGATTAATTTATAACTAAACTTTTGGCAGGATGAATAACGCCCTACCTGCGTTGCCAGAGGCCCTCGTATGCAACACATCATTGCAAACACGTACAAGGAATGTAAACATGAAATTGGCACACACAGAGAAAAACTTCAAATCTCAATACGAACCCAGAAAATGGTGGAGAGCTATTGCAAGCAGCTAATTAAAAGTTGCCAAGGAATAGAGAAGCTTAAGTCAATATTGCAACATGCCAATATTCAACGTTCAGAAATCATTAATAAGAACAAGTTGCAACCGAATTCTGCAATGAATTCTCATCAGCAAGCCATAGAAATATTCAAGGTCCTTTTCAATCAACAGCTTTAGGAACAAGCTATAAAGTTCCTAGAAATGCAGTATGCCTTGCGGAAGATTAAAATTTGACATCAAAAGGAGTTTGAACAGACTAAAGTTAAAGTACTAGAATTGGAACACGCTAACTACCTTAAAGAACCTTCTGATTGAAAATCCCAGTGATTGGTAATCAGAAAAGATTACAAAAAGAAAAGATTATAAAACATTTCTAAAAGTCCTGAGCAGAGACAGCCAGGGTTCTCACGGATCTTATTAATAATAGAGATCATTGCGTAAAGTCATAGAGTAATAGAACTGTACAGAATTGAAATAGTCCAACTTGTCCATGCTGACCAGATATTCTACATAAATCTAGTCCCGTTTGCCACCATTTCACTCAAATTCCTCTAATCCCTTCCTATTCACGTACCTATCCAGGTGCCTTTAAATATTATAATTGTGCCAGCCTCCACCACTTCCTCATTCCATATATGCACCACCCCCTGCATGAAAATGCTGCCCCTTAGGCCCCTTTTAAATCTTTCCTCTCTCACCTTAGACCTATACCCTCTAATTTTGGACTCCCCCCGCTGGGGAAAGAAAAAGACTTTGTCTATTTACCCTATCCATGCCCCTCATGTTTTTATAAACCTCTATAAGGTCACCCATCAGCCTCTGACACTCCAGGGAAAATAGCCCCAGTCTATTCAGCCTCTCACTATAGTTGAAACCCTCCAATCCTGGCAACATCTATCTTTTGAAAAATGCTTAGAATTGTATAGGGAGATAAATCAATTTGCCATACATCCTGGAGACTACTGTGCAAAACAGGAATTTCAGACAGATTCTGGTCCAGAAGTGCATTTTGTTTTTGAAGACAATATTCTATTTCTGATATTCTTGGCAACAGAGGAGAAGTCTCATATTGAAGTAATTATAAAACTGATACCATTATCTACAGAAAATGAGATTACCATTCTAGGACTTAGCAGGGAGGTCATCATTCTCACAACTACAGATTGTTCTTTATTCTTAGAATGTGGCACAGATGGACTTGAAAGAGAGAAACTTCAGTTTGCTGCATTGCTTTTCAAGGATTTGAGATGGTTTCAGTAACAGTGCATTATCAAACAATCAGATTTTCCTTGATGGGTTGTCACCACTGCATATCCTAAGAATAAGCTGTTTCTGAGGAGCTACTACCCCACTCTATCCCTGTGCTTACGGTTCCAAGATAACATTAAAGGAGCACATGTTTCCTATACGGCCTGCAAGAGAGCTGAGATTTCTGCTGGAGAGTGTTGCTTCAAGCAAGAGAGAATTGCAAGGAATGGGAATGGGGTGTATGGGGTGGATAATGAGAGTAAAGAGTGAAATGTTCATGGTTAATTATGGAATTTGTACAGTGTGGAAGAAGGCTATTTGGCCCATTGAGTTCACATTAACCCTCCAAACAGCGTCAAACCCAGACCCACCCCCTACCCTATCCCTATAAGCCTGCATTTCCCCTTCTAATCCACCTAGCCTGAACATCCCTGGACACTATGGGCAATTTAGCATGGCCAATCCACATAACCTGGGCATCTTTGGACTGTGGGAGGAATCTGGAGCAGTTGGAGAAAACCTACATAGACACGAGAAAAATGTGCAAACTCCACACAGACAGTTGCCCAAGGCAGGAACCGAAGCTAGGCTCCTAGCTCTGTAAGGCCGCAGTGCTAACCACTGCTGCCCATGCTAGTGGTTAAAAGAATTGTTGCAAAACAACTTGAGGGAAATGTGGAGTAAAGCGTTAAAATACCTTTGCTTTTCTGAGCATGTGCGTAATGAGCTATGTCTGGTTATCATGGAGCCTGAGTCTGAAGCATTGCAAAATCTGCTGGCGCTTACCATCCCTTATCCATACTTACATTTAATAAAGCCTGTCAATATTTATTGTCCCATGTGTAGACCTCGCTTCACCACCATTGTGCCAACAAATGGTGTAAGGAGACAGATGCAGTAATCTGCATTGTTCGATTGTCCGGTCACAAAGAATATTCTTGCCCTACCTGACTCCACATTTATATCAGTATTTTATGAGTGCTTTTCTACCAGTGAGAACCGCAATGGGATCTGCATGCTTGGTACAATGCCAGTGCAAATTAGAAATTAACCCTCAAAAATGCACAGGATCCTAAATCAACCATTTTGTCCTAACTTGTCCTCTGCCATGAGTGCTTGTATATGATGGTGGAGCTCCTTTAGCTGGAAATGTGAGTAATTGCCTTGCTCCCTGTGTTGAGAATTGAATGGCATGTTGCTGATTTTTTTGGGCTAGCATGTTTAAGACCTTGGACTTGAGAAAACTGTTCAATTTTAAATGCTCATGCTTATGTCTTGTAAAAGAAAGTAGTACTTTGCAATATATAACCAGGTCACTCACCTTGATATTGCAGCTTAGTTGCTATTAAAATCATAATTTTGCCGAAGAAGTTTTGGCCAAAAAGTTGCGATGTGGAAATGGACTACAGGTAACATCACCCAAGGTCACATTTTCACTGAAAGCTTTTCCGATCACTTATTAAAACTCTTTGAATGCTCCTGAAGATTGTTTTACATGGACAGCTGGAGATACTCCTAAAGAACAACTAATTGGAAAACACTTCAATTTCTCATGTGAATATTTTTATTTGTACTAAAACTCCATAATACAATGGAAACTTTCTTTTCTTGTGAGGATAAAGGGTCACTTGTAAGGACACTAACAGGCCATTATCACGATAAATGTGCAAAACATTTTTGTGTATGGAAACTGATCAGCAAAAATAACTTTTTTAACTGCCATTCATTAAGAAAAACATTAGCCGCTCCCAGTGTTTCCAGTGTTATTGTCCAAAAAGCTTCTTGAAATAGCACATTTAATGAGGGACAAACGGCACAGCTCATTACACTGATTATGGCCCTGCTGATGTTCACTGTGTAGAACAGAAAAATAATTATTCCTTACTAATGGCGAGTTATTTCAGGTAAATCACTTAGGGGATTGTGTGTGCTCATTGTGGTCCACTAAGGCATTTGTGAATTTGTAGGTGTTTTCCAAGTAATACAAACTATATCCAGATGCTTAGCGTCTTAGATTATTTTCAGCAGGAAAGATTAACAAACACTTGAGGCAGGGGTGCAGAAAAACATGCTATTTGGACCTATTAAAACTCAGCTGAACGTTAGATTTTGGGCAGGAGCTCATTTCTGTGGGTGTTTCTGCCAGTTCACTCTTGGAATTGTGACTTAATCATGGATGGTAAGCCTTATTGCCCTAATACCTTGTAATAAATAAAATAATTAAACTGTGGAATGATGCTGTAAGCACAGATACAATTTTCTATTATGTTTTTACTTTTAAATGTGACTCCTATTTGATTTAGGATTTACTACAGTCAACTTAAAAGAGAAAGAATTGAAAACTAATGCTGTTTCTGAAAGGGTGAACTGATAGTTGTCTGGCAATACAGAGCTTTGAATATTTCTGAGAAAAGAAACACGCTGTCAAAACTTTTCTTCTTGATCTCGTCAGAACAAATGTAAATTTCAAAGGAAGCAACATTTTATGTTGCCCAAGTAAAGGGTGCTGATTGGTTGGCATGTTGGCTGTAATTAGTTGGGGCATTGACATGCAGAAAGCATCAATGACCTATTGTTACCCACGTTTTAGTTTTATTCAAAAAAGGTGCGATGTCTAGACATGTTCTTTTTCTCTGCAGAGGACAGGTCCTTGGTGAATGAAAATATATATTTTCTGGTGGAATATATTTTCTGAGGAAGGCTCACCGGACCCGAAATGTTAACTCTGCTTTTTCCTTCACAGATGCTGCCAGACCTGCTGAGCTTTTACAGCAACTTTGTTTTTGTTCGTTTTATATATTTTATAATATGCATAAATGGGTGACATTGCAAAAATGATTCATAATTTTAAATTGTATTTTGTATCATTTTTAGCTCCCTCAGTACTGTTCATTAAGTGCTAGCTAATCATGGAATTACAACTCATTTTCCACATTATGTTCTGAGTTCTGCAAGCTTGTGCTGTTTGAACATGGTCAGGATGTGCTGTACATTCATTGGGATGTACAACCTTACCTTAGCACTGGTAGTAAAATTTATAATTCAATATACTCACTTGTCTTATGGGCAGAATGCCTTTTCATTTGACGGCAGCAACTAATTCATGGAAAATATCACTTGTGTTGCCACTGCATGGTAGCACTGTGAAATGGTTAGCTTCATCTGTTGCTCGAAAGTTTCATATAGCTTATACTCAGAAAAAGTGGATTTTGCGTTCTTCCTCCAACTGTTGATTGAAATAGAGGAATGCTGATGATCAACTAAGGAGAACTATGGGTAGAATCAGCTGGAGATTTCTTTTCCCAGGTTGCTGTGATGCTATGACGTTCATAGGCTCTGGAGATAATCTTGACTACCAGGATGTTTCTCTCCTAACTGTATACCACTTTGATGCACCCTTGGCTAGATCTGTCCTGCTAATGGGAAGGACATACACAGGTCTAGTGATTCACCTGTCTGAGATTTTTTGAGGATGACTACATCAGGCTATTGCTGATCGTGGGCCAGAACTCCCAATTTTGGAAAAAGCACTAAGATGTACGTTAGGAGCACTTTGCCATTTCCACTGAGCATGGTATGTATTTGCTGTTTCTAGTGCTTCGGACAATGCTGAGTCATTGATCCACTTTTATTCTTCTTATCTGCTGTTCTATGTCTATTGTTGCCCAGACCTTAACTTCTCTTTCATCTTTCAGTGTTATATTCACACCATCTATTTCCTGCGTAAAGGCAGATGCAAAGTTTTCATTGCAAACATTTACTGTGAGGTTCATATGAAGTTTTCCTTTGGATCCTTTGGCCCAACTTTATTTCCAACTTAATTTTTTATTCTTTATTATAGAATATCTTAGTATTAATTTTAACGTTGCATACTAATCTTTCCTTCTAACCGCTCTGCCTCCCAGATTAACTTTTTCAATTCCCTCCCATACCTTCCATAATTTCCCTGGTTAAATAACTGAATCTCAATTCTGATATTTTTTCATAAGGTTTATTTTTCTGGTTTATGTTTAATTTTTATTTCCTTAGTAGTTAAAGGTGCATAAGTTTTAGTTGCTCTGCCATTTTCTGTCAAAAGAACATGCCTATTTTGCACTTAAACTATTTCTCACTGAATTCCCTCCATTGATTTGTAACTATTTTACACTGTAATTGCTATTTACAAACAAACTGACCACAGCAATCAGCTGACCATACAAGTTAGCTCAGTTTCATGAAACTAACATTAAATAAATGAAATTGCCTGAATTGAAGTGACCATTTTTATCAAAAAATACCAGAACTGGTTTATTCAGTCAAGCATGAATAAACACACATCTCTTATTTGATTTAGAACTTTATGACAATTTTAATACATTGGTAATGAAACAAATCACCTTTCTCTATGAAGCTTGAAGACAACAAACACAGACATTGAAATACACAAATTAGTTTATATTTCAGGAACCTGCAGAGCAGAGGAGGTGGAGCTGTGACTGCTATACTGTCTGTATTTTTTTTATTTTCTGTATTTTTGGTTATCGACGAAATGGGAAATGACTAAATTATAAATGAAGGATTATTGAAGGATTCTGAAAAAGAGTCATTGGACTCAAAAAGTTAACGTCATTTTCTCTTCACAGATTCTGCCAGACCTGCTGAGCTTCTCCAGCAGTTTCTATTTCTGTTCGTTTCAATTCTCCAACATCCACAATCCTTTGTTTCATATTGTTGAAGGATTGTTATTCTTTTTAAAAGTAAGTTACTTGATATTCATTGTAAATGTGATTTACTCAGCTGTTTGTGCATGCAATGGGGGAAGGTTTAGTTCTGATGAGGCAGAGCCAAAGTGAGTTGTATGAATGGAGATTTGACTGGTAATAAGTAGCTGATTGATCTGCAAGTGATAACCGAGTTAAAGGCCTTCTGCTTGCCAATAACTACGTAAATGCCTCCCAGATAACTGAACAGCCTGAGGGTGTGAATGTTCAGTTTAGAAACATCTGACTTCTGGAAGGGAAGAAGCTGTTTATGCTCTGCAGTGAAAAAGCTTCTCAAGGTCAGGGTAGACAGTTCATTTACTTTCAGCAGTTGATGTAATCTGTTTATTTAAGTTAGTAAGTTAGAGATTGTATAAGCGTGAACCAACCACCCTTTGCCTCCTGCAAGCAAAATAGTTCTTGGAACAGGAAGAGCAGCATCCTAATAAGTCAAAAGGATTATCTCAGTGAATCCTGTGAGCAGGAACCATGGAACTGCCTTTCCCAATTTATAAATTTGATTTGCTGATGAAGGTTATTGTCATCAAAGGGAGTATTATTAATAGTTGATAATTTGGATGGACACAAGTGGTTGAGGAAGGCAGGTCTAGGGGTGGGCAACAAATGCTGGCCCTGCCAATGAAGCTTACATCCCATGAATGTATAAACAATATTTAAGACAGCAGTATATATTTTTCATCTGCGACAAAGGAGAGCTCATCACGATTGGGTAAAAGATTAAGTACAAGAATACATTGCACAGGTTAAATCAGGAAATAAGATTTACAGCTGCTTCCATTTGTATTGCAAAAACCATATGTTTTGCAAGACAAATTTTAAAGAATAGATCAACATTAAATTCTTCCACAAAACTATCACTGGAGGGACTGTCACTTAACTTTGCCTCAGAAGTACTGACTAGGCAAACATTTTACAGGATTGAAAGCATCCATGATCTGTGTATGGTGGCAGACAGCTATACAAGAGACTAATGACTGTCTAACTGGGGAGGCAACTTAGCAACCAACGCTAAATTAAGAGATATTGGCTGTATTGAAGCCAGTTTAAAACATTCTGGATGGAAACAATTTTCTGAGCCTTGAATTCCTGAGATATTCCATCTTCTGGAAATACATGATAAGTTGACTGGAGGGGAAAATTGTGCTTTGGGGAACAGTACCTGACCTCTGTCGCTGATTTATTTCTTCTTTTTTATACATGAACTCAAGTTAGTGCTATGAAAAATCCTGCGTAAAATGTACTATCTACCAGGATTGCTTGATTGTCTGACTGTTTTTCTTCCTTATCCTTTGAATACTGCATGAATAATAATGATTCTCTTCTCAGTTGAAGATCCTGGCTTGATGTGGTATTTATTAGGTTGACATTTTAAACTATCCTGCTGACTGTAATCATTTTTAATGGCTTTTCTTTCAAATTTCAATCTGTTACTGCTAAAGAAAACATATTCTAATAGTCAATAATGTTTAAGCTCATTTGCAGTTGTTGATCTGATTTGTTTGGCTTCAGGTTACTATGCACTAAATAGTTTAATTTACTAATGTGTGTAATACTGAACTTGCAACAGTGTTAAATCATGTGTTGCCATTTAGGCAGTAAATGGGTGCTGGTATAGTGATGTATCACATCAATACTCTCAACAACTATATGATGAATAATCCTGTCAAGTACGCTTTGCAACTTTGCAATGAACTGACCTTTAGTTAATTAAAGATTTTAATTGTGTAATTGTCCATATACAATTAGGCTAGAAAATAAATAGCAGACTAAAATTCATGAAAAGTAAACACAATACTCTTCATTATCATTCACCATCAGATGCCTCATTCAGTGACAGTGAGTCACATTGCTTCCGGTTAGATAACCAATCCTCTATTCAAGAATACGTGTTACCCCTACATATAAACCCTTACTTTGTTAATAACCTTTGAACTGACACCTTTATCCAGATGTATAGGTTTCCCTTTGTCCAGGTTGCTTGTTAGTTCCTCAAAGAACTCTAATAAATTAGATACACTTGCTTACTGTTTCACAAGATCACATTGACTCTGCCTTATTGCATTATGCTTTTCCATATATCCTGTTATAACCTCATGAATAATGAATTTAATCTAGCACTTTCCCAATAGCTAAAAGGCTTGCAGTTTCCTGCATTCTCACCCGTCTTTTCTTGAATAAAGAATTTATATTTGCTGTTTTCAAAGATGGGAACATTCCAGAATATAGGGAATTATACAAATTTACAAGCAATTTATTTCACATCACCGCTCTTAAGATACTAGGATACATCAGGTTCTGAAGACTTGTCAGGTTTTAGTTTAAATCATTTTTTCAGCAAGCATAGAATCATAGAAAATAGGAGCAAGAGTCATCAGTCACTTTGAGCCTGTTCTACCATTCGTAACGATCATGGCTGATCATCTAACTCAATAGCCTGTTCCCGCTTTACCCCATGTCCTTTGAATACTTTACCACCAAGTGCTATAACCAACTCCTTCTTGAAATCACATGTTTTGGTCTTGAATGTTTTCCATAGTGGCAAATTTCACAGGCTCCCCACTCTCTGGGTGAAGAAATCTCTCCTCATCTCAATCTTAAATGGTTTACCCCATACCCTTAGACTGTGACCCCTGATTTCTAGTTAACTCATCCGACACAGAGCTTTTCATGCCAAGTGGGAAGCAGCTGTGTAACATCATCATAAGGTTACACCTGGGTCCTAAAGCACTTACAACACAGGTACAAAATGACCTTGCTGCAACTTTCAGGGTCTATGCTCCAGATCTAGCTGTGCGCTTAGTCATGCAGTTCTACTGTAGCAACAGCATTGACATCAATGTAGAAAATTGTCTTGGTGTATCTTTTCCAAAGAAAACAGGACAGATCCAATCTGGTCAGTCATTGCCCCATCAGCTACTTAGTAATAGAAAGGGTCACTGGGGACAGTGCTGTCAAATAGCATTTACACACCAATAGCCTGTTCACTGATGGACAGTTTGGCTCCTGCCAGACCACATGGTTCCACAGGTCATCTCAGGTTGGTCCAACCACATGTGAAAGAGCTGCCTTCTAGGGGTGAGGTAAGAGTGACTGTCCTTAGTTGTTGTAAATAATAACGTTGGCCAACAATATTATGTCAAATTAAATCATTTGAGTTAAACTGAAGCCACCATGTAAAACATTTAAGAAAGGCATTACAAGGAAAAATAAAAGACAAAGATTAAAATGTGGGACCTGTAACTTGTGGAACTTTTATTTTGTGATAAATTTTGTTTAGCCCATTGGAATTTTCATAACTGAGGAGGACAGATATCGTAAGACCTTTTTTTGGGTGACTGAATAATTCAGTTGATTTTTCAATAAAGCAGGACAGTGTCTGTTGATCCAGGTTTTTCTAAATGGAAGATGTTACCTTAGTGCAGCAGGTTGACACAGAGATTTACCATGATAATAGTGAGTCATATGGATGACTTTAGATAATGCATGGCCATACCAACAGGTTGCACAATCATACACCCCATTTGCAGAATTGCTGAAAGAAGATATCTTTTCTATCTTTTCCTTTCTAGCTTGTAGCTATTCTACCAGGAGTACTGCAATAATGTCTGCCTGTCTGGTGCCATCCTCATGCATCCAATGTAACAGATCTGTAACTACCATGTGATGCCTGTCATCCTTCCACACATAGGTCAGCTCCTCTTTCTATTGCTCTCTACTTTGTTCTTTAAAAGAGACCATTGGAAGGCAAAGTGGAGAGCAGCAATAAGAGGAGTTGATCTCTAAAAATAGTTTTATTCACATGAAAGGAATCATAGAGACACTTATGTCACAGAAGCAAGCTGCTTGGCCATTATGTCCATGTTGCCTTATTTTAAGCAAGATGTGTTGAAGTCAAGAACAAAGAACATTGTTCTGACAGATGTAAAGTTTGGAACCTGTCATTAATGGAAACCCTGCATTTAGTTAATTGGTAGAAAATAAGAGTTAATCAGCAAGATAGAATTAAGGAGATTTTTTAATAAATCAATCTTAAAACTGTGAATTACACAACTTGGTTAATTTGTAAATAACAAACCTTTTCTATCTGAGACGCTAAGACATTCCATTGTTTGCTTTTACTGGCAAATTACTTATTTACCTGTTGCAAATGATGGAAATCTAATTCTTTGGGAGTTGCACAAGTATTTGGGTTCAGTCATATGTGGCATTACATTGCTTTCAATTAAGTCATGTAAAACTTCACAAGATAAAGAACTTGCTAGCCTTTGAATGTGGCTTGGCTGGGAGACAAATATTCATACTGTGAGCTGGCTGCTGCCTCATAACAACCTCTGCAAGTTTGCAAGACGGTTCAAACAGAAACAGATTCAGCGAAGCAGACTTTCTGTGCTTCTATTCAGAATGTTTGTTGAATATTGCTGGAGTCTCAGCTTTTTCCATGGTTACTATGTAGGTAGGAAGTCAACTGTCCAAAATACAGATGACTTAGGGTTGGGCATTCTTAAATAAATGTTCTTTAGAAAAGGTAAAATTAATATATATGGATAGCTAGACTGAAGGGATTTAATTTTGTTTGTAGACTTCAACTGAGCCTCCAAGTGATAAAGAAGTGATAACTGGAAATTTAGAAAAGAATGGTAAAGTTTGGCAGAGCAATAGATTATGAAAGGAAAATCATATTTTTGAGGCTGTTATTTGTAGTATAGATATGGTAGGACCAGTGAATGCAATGTATTTAAGTTTTCAGAAAGGCTTTTGATAACATTCTACAAAGGAAGTAATGAATTAATTTCGAGTGTGTGTGGTTGGAGGGAATATAGTAATATGGATTGAGAACCAGTTAACAAACAGAAAGAAGTGAGGAGGAATAAACAGATCATGGTCAGAGTTCTGAGGAAAGGTCATTTGACCTGAAACATTAACTTTGATTTCTCTCCACAGGTGCTGCCAGATTTATTGAGCTTTTTCAGCAATGCCTGTTTTTATTTCTGAATCACTGCATCCACATTTCTTTTAATTTTTAGATCACTATCAGGATGGCAGGATGTTAGTAATGAGGTAACATGAGGATGCGGCTAGATTCACAACGGTTTACAATCTACACAAATGTTTAACTGTGAGACCCACTTGCAATATTGCTAAATTTGTTGATGACACCAAACTAAGTGAGCATATAGCTTGTGATGACAATGCAAGAAGACTTCAAAAGAGTTTTGACAGGCTAGGTGAATGGGCTAGGATATGTCATGTGGAAAATAATATGAATAAGTATAAAGTTATTCAGTTTCGTGACAAAAACAGAGAGGATATTCCATATATGGTGAAAGGTTAGGTAATGCACTTGTCTAAAAGAATTTGGGTGTCCTTGTCTGTGACTCCCTTCCAGCTAGTTTGCAGTTCCAGCAAGTAATTAGAAATGCAAATTGTATGTTGGCACTTATTTCAAGGGGCTTTGATCATAGAAGTAATTATGTAATGCAACATTTATAAAGCACCTTGGTGAGACAACAGCTGAAGTATTATGTACTGCTTTAGTCTCCTTGTCTAGGAAAGTATATAATTGCCATGAGGTATTTCAACTGATGTTCACCAGATTAATCCCTGGAATGGCAGAATTGCCTTTTAAGGAGAGATGGATGAAACTGGATCTATTTTCCTTAGGATTTTGAAGAATGAAAGATGACCTCAATGAACCTTCGAAAATTCTTACAGGGCATAACAGGGCAGATTTAGATAGAATGTTTCTCCTTTCTGGTGATTCTAAAACCAGGGGCATAATCTCAGGATAAGAAGTTGGCCCTCGAGGATGGAGACGAGGAGAAATTTCTTCATTCAGATGGTGATGAATTGATAGAATTCCTTCATGCAGAGGGCTGTGGAAGCCCAATCATTGAGCATGTTCCAAGACAGAAATTGATAAGCTCCTGGAGACTAATGACATACAGTGGCATTGAGGTAAATGATCTAACTGAATGGCAAGGTAGGCTCAATGGGCTGAATGGCCTGTTCTTATATTTCTAAATGTTGGTGTGCAGTGTGATTTGAAGTAAGTCAGCTATTTCGGCAGCAACTTTTGGAATCATTTTTACGACATTGTATTTGGTAATGCTAAAACATTTATCTATAATGTATCCATAATCTATACACCATCTATAATGATCACAGAATAAAACTTTTACATTTCTCGCATAGAATTTTGTTCATGTCACTTCTGAGAACTATGACTTTTTGTGCCATCAATCAAAAAAGAATATTTTATTTAAAAATGAATAAGATTTGCTATGTTAGCTTTTACTAGCATTGAACAACGAGCTTTCCCATTTACCCAGAATACAGTTGTAATGGTGAAATAGTGGACACTCTATAACAATTAGAGAGTGGACTTTGCTCTATAATCCTGCATGACATCAGATAATGATACATTAGTAACTTTGAAGTTTACTTTTCATCCTACGAATCAAAGGTATGGTCATATTAGCAATAGTAATGGTGAGAAGTGTTTGAGAATGAAATGATATAAATTGTAACTTAGAGAGATTAGTGCAAAGCTGGTTCACCTGACTGATTCCTAGGATGAAGGGATTGTCCTCATAGAATCCCTACAGTGTGGAAAAAGGCCCTTCAGCCCAACAAGTCCACACTGACTCTCAGTGCATCCCACCCAGACCTTTCTCCCTATAACCCACCTAATCTACACATCCCTGAACACTTTTGGCAATTTAGCATGGCCAATCCACCTAGCCTGCACATCTTTGGACTGTGGGAGGAAACCAAAGCACCCAGAGGAAACCCACGCAAACACGGGGAGAATGTGCAAACTCCACACAGACAATCGCCCGAGTGTGGAATCGAACTCAGGTCCCTGGCACTGTGAGGCATTAGTGCTAACCACTGAGCCACCGTGCTACCGTGCTACCTCCTATGATGAGAGATTGGGGATGGACCTAAATTCTCTAGAATTTAGAAAAATAAGAAGCGATCTCATTGAAACAAATACCATTCTTAAAGGGCTGTGATGTTAGATGCTGGAAGAATGTTTGGGAAATATAGAACTAGGGGATCACTGTCTCAGTCGAAAGGATCAGTCATTTAAGAATGAAATGAAGGGGATTATATTTACTTAAAGGGTTGTGAATTGAATTTTTTTATCTTCTCATTTGTTGTATTACAAACAAAGAGCAATACAACTTTGGTACTAAGGGACTGAAGATTTATAGGGATAGGATGGGAAAGTAGACTTGAGGTAGAAAATCATGATGGTATTGAATGATGAAATATGCTCTAAGGCTGAATGGCCTATTCTTATTTGTAATTGTCACTTTCTTATTGTCTTTATGTGTAACGCTATTGTAATTGATTGCAATTACTTCTAAGAAACAAATTGGTTAATCTATTTCCATTGCAGAACATTCTAGATAAACAACTTTTGTGAAGAATAGATGGCTTAGTCGAACACGTCATTCTATATCTTAGACATTACCCATGTGGGGTTATGGGGATAGGATAGTGGGGTGGGTCTGGTGGCTCTTCAGAGGATCAGTGTGGACTTGATGGACTGAATAGCCTACTTCATAGGATTCTGTGATTCTATAATTACCCTGCAAAAAATGGACAACAAAATGGCATTCATTGCAGCCACAGATGGGATGCCACCATGGAATAGTTAACTTATATTCTTAAATCCAAGGTTAATATGGGTCATCATCACTTATAAAAATGAGACTTGATTTTATAATGTGGTACAACATTGAATCTTTTATTGCTCACAGAAAATTAATCATATTCACCAATTAGTCAGCAATGGAACTGATCTAGCTATTTTAATGTAACAAAGGAAAAGCTCAGCCAGTTATTATGCAGATCTGAAATCCAGGAACTGATAATAGAAGGAAAATCCATTTTGACTTAGGTATGCAAGGAAAACAATAATTTACAATTAAATATGTAGAGTTAATGCTTCTTGCTTTGTTCTAATTTATATAATACCCTGTCCTGGAGTATTTGTATGAGAAAAGTATCCCTGTATCTACATGTAAAAGCAGGCTTTTAGGAAGTGAGTTTATGCTATTGTTATGTTTATGCTATAGTTAAGACTATCAGCTTCTCCATTCTAGACAAGAGGCAAAGTAATCAACTGGTCTCCGAGATCTTGCCTCCTATCAACCCTCTTATCCTTCACCCAATCCATAGTCAGTAGTTAAACATATGTCAAGGAATGGGTGTCTGATTTCTCTGCTGGGTAGAAGATTAAGATTCATAGTAGCACTAGGAAGGGTAGGGATCCAACTGTAATATTCTTTGTTCCATTTCCCTTCAATTTCCATGTGCTCGCAGCCTATTTGCCTAGTAAAATGAGGGTAAATCAAGTCAATGATGTTCCTGAGATTTTCTTGAATGATTCTTCCTAAGATAAATGAATGAGGAATAAAATCTCACTAAGCATTTATTTGCTGGTCAATAGACACTTAAATGTATTTGGTAGAAAAATATCCTCAATTAACCAACAATGAGTGCAAAGGTACTGGACTGTGAAAGAGAAGATGGATAAAAAGACATGATCAATAGATGTCATTGTAATTAACTATTGATAAAGTGATCCTTGGACTTTACTGTTTGAAGCAGTAATACTTTAAAATAGAAGTGTGTACATGTATCTGTTCACTATTTTTTTTAATATCCCCATGATTACAGAAATAGATAATATTATCAAATCACTATGGTCATATATAGAAACAATACCATTAGACTGAAAATAGCCTGCTTCTGCCAACTAACAATGAAAGGAACAAAAAATCATTGGATATTTCTAACACAAAAAAAGACACATTCAAATATAAATGGTGAAGGGGCACAGTTTCTTAGGACGGGTGGATGAATGATCCATTACATCCTATTTTTATCCTCTCCGTCTCTATAGACCCATTTATCTTTCAATTCTAAAGAAGTCTTTCTGGAAATAGACACTGTGAAGACCTCTCTGGAAATGAATGGAAATTGGAGGTTAAAAGACAATCTCCATTATCTTCAGTGCTGTTCTTTTCTAAAAAAAAACTAGTCTAACTCTGGAATATATATCAACTGAAAGAGCAGATGTTCCATTTGCTTTTATTATTTGAAATGGGCTTGATAAACATGAATGGCTAATGAAGTGATTGTTTACAAATGTGGATTTGTGGAAAGGGACATTCCTAAGTGTTATTATGAACCAACCACAATTAGCTGGAATTTACCGGGTGCCATTTTCCTCCCCCCTGGTCAGAAAGCTGGGGCAGCCAACCCTGATGGTGGCCTACCTCCAGCAATTTCACACTTGAAGCAATGTTAATTACTTTAAAGTGAAAGTTCCATTCCTTTCTCAACAGGAAATCCTGACTGAGTGAACTGCCATCTGATTGAATGGCTGGAAGCTCCTCAGTTCCAGGAGTGAGGCAGTACTGCAACTATCAGAAGTCTCAAGATGCCAAGGAGGCTAGGGAAGTTGGTGGTCAGTGCAGTGCTACTGCTTCAAGAGCTGAGTATACTAATGAACCAAGTTAATTCCACTTATGCGAGTTTGAAAGAAAACATTTACCTTGCCAAATATATTTATAAATGAATGAACATGTCTCATGTTATTATTGGCTTTGTGAACACGTTTCCCATTTTAACCTAACAGAATTCCACATGGAACATAACTCCAATAGGCTGGGGTATTTCCGAGTAATCATGAAATGCTAATGAATACAAAATTATTCCTAACCATCAAAGTTGGGAAAAGCAATCCACCAGAAAGGTTCTGAGAACTTAGTATCTAACTACCAGCCTGCTTTCAGGAAACTGAATTTTTGCCTTCCACTCAATTAGAATCTCCCTCCTGCTGTTCTACAAGCTCCACGTGGGTCAATGAATGAAGTCAAACAATTAAAAGCTTTTGCCGTTATTAATCTCATGTGCCAGTCGAAAATGTATAAACACACATTAGATTAAAATTGACACGGAGGCTAGTGCAAGCATCCTACTATCAGAATTCTGAAGGATATGTGCCTGGAAGTCAATGATATAAACTACAGCAGGAAAAATTGACTGCATATAATGGCTAAGCCAGCTCTTGCCTTGGTATATTAGCAATGAATTGCAGATATGGCAATCTTGATAAACAAAACAGTGAGTACTCTACCAAGTGGACACAAATGGACATGTAAGAGCGGGACTACGAGTAGGTGCAGAACTCAACGTTATGGTAATTCACAAAGCAACCAAGATATTAATCGCAGCAGAATAAGTCAAGTGTACGCACATTAATACTGACCGCTCCCCACCCCCTTTACCTTCCCCTGCCTTCAAACATACCGATGGTAAAGTATAAAATATTGCCTAAAAGTTCATATTTTACAATGCTAACATCTAAGATCATTTCCATTACATTAGTCTAGTTATTTATATTTCCTCAGGATAAATTACGAAAGCAATGCACATGGGAAAAATTGACATCAAGTATAAATTATATTTTTTAAAAGTTAAATATTTTGCCATTGTAAATAATTGCTTGGAAGAAGTGAAAGGCTAATTTTGCCAAGATACACAATACTGGCTTTCTCAATCATATCTTCCAGTTTACCATTTTCACAAAGTTGGTTTTCTGGGAGCAAAGGTATTGCTAAAAAGTGTAAGCATTTCATCAAGATTTCTATTGTGTAATGACACGTTTACATACTATTTTATTCTGTTCAGATTCAGAATAGAGATGCATCTTCAAATTAACACTAACAAATGTCATAAATGTTTGCAAATGCCATCCAGAATACGTTTTCGAAATTCCAATTTTGCAGTAACGTTCCCCTGTGCTAACCCTGAATAAATATACAAAAGTATCCTTCTGTCATTTTCTTTTATCTTCCCTGATGCCTTCTTGTCCATGAGCCCTATCCTGCTCCCTTGGCACTATCTCACTAAACTGTTAAATATCTAACTTGCCTCCTTAGTTCTGATGTTAATTGATATTGTTCATGGTTTTCTCTCCAAATGTACTGTCTCCTTCTCCTTCAAACCTACCATCTTCACCTCCATCCTCAAAAAAAATGAATTAAAACCTTCAACTTCACAAACTGTTGCCCCATTCTTTCTTTGATACTATCTTTATGCATTCTCCCCGTGTCTGTGTGGAGTTTGCACATTCTCTCTGTGTCTGCATGGGTTTCCTCCGAGTCCTCCGGTTTCCTCCCACAGTCCAATGATGTGCAGGCTAGGTGGATTGGCCATGCTAAATTGCCCGTAGTGTTCAGGGATGTGTAGATTAGGTTGGTCATAGGGGGATGGGTCTGGGTGGGATGCTCTGTGCATCGGTGTGGACTTTGTTGGGCCGAAGGGCCTGTTTTCACGCTGTAGGAGTTCTATGATTCTAGTAACTTCAACTCCCAAATCCATAACAATTTTCCTAGAACTGCACATTTGAATCCATGCACTGAAGTCACTGACTCTGCCACAAAACTGACATAGCTCTTATCAAAGTCACAAATGTCATCTGCACAGCTATGACAAGAGCTCCTCAACTTTTCTACAGTCTTTGACCTGTGGATGATGTCAGCCTCCTCCAAAACCTCTCCGCTGTATTCCAGCTGAGTAGGACCACAATAGTCTGACTCCATTTTTATTCAAACATGGGCAGAAAAGCACTTGGAATGGTTTGACTTCCTGCTGCCACACCATTACCCCGAGTGCCCCCTCAAACTATGTCCTTGATTAGGTTCCTACTTTTCATGTACTTGCTGCCCCTCAGTGATATCATATGAAAACATAGTGTCAATTTCTACATGTATGTTGACCACACCCAACTCGACCTCGCCACCACTTCTCCCATTGTCGCTAAATTTTCAGACTTGTCTGAGCTGTACAAAGAGGTGAAATTCCTTCCATCTAAATATTGGGAAATCTGAAACCATCTTTTTCTTTTCCCACCACAAATGTTGTTCCTTGCTATCAGAAGAACATTGGGAATAGGAACAGAAGTGCACCATTGGCTCCCTGAGACTATTTTGCCATTCAATTGGGGAGGCAATGGCTGAGTGGTATTATTGTTGGACTGTTAACATTCTGGTGACCCGGGTTCGAATCCTGCCACAGCAGATAGTGGAATTTGAATTCAATAAAATTGCTGGAATTAAGAATCTAATGATGACCGTCAATCCATTGTTGATTGTTGGAAAAACCCATCTGGTTCACTAATATCCTTTAGGGTAGGAAACTGCCATCCTTCCCTGGTCTAGCCTATGTATATCTCCAGACCCACAGCAATGTCATTGTTTGGACTGCCCTCTAGGCATTTAGGGATGGGCAATAAATACTGCCTAATTAATGAATAAAGAAAAAAAACAAATTAACTCAAGGCTGATCTTCTACCTGAACTAAATTTTCATTCTCTATTCTCATGTCCGTTGAGGTCATTAGTATATAATAATCATTAGATCTCTGGTTTGAACATAATGACTAAGCTCATAATTACTTGGGGTGGAGAATTCCAAAGAATTACCATCTCTTAATGAAGAAATTCCTCTTCATCTAGTCTTAAATAGCCTATTGTTTCATGTCTTATTCGATGTCTGGTTCTAGAATCTCCAGCCAAGGGAAACAACTTTTGCTGATCCACCCTCTCAAGACCTGGCAGAATTTTATATGCTTCAATGCAATCTTGTCTTAATCTTAATAACTCTTGTATTTACAGACTCAATTTCTCCTCCTGGAGCACTTCTGCTATTCCCAGAAATCAATCTGATTAATTTTTGTTGTATTCCCTCTGAGACAAATACATCTTTCTTTTAGGTCAGGAGACCAAAACTATGCACAATACTCCAGGTGTGGTCTCAGTAAGCACTGTACATTTGCAACAAGGCATTTTTACTCCTGTAATGAAATCCCCCAGCATTAAAAACCTACCTACCATTTGCCTTCCCAATTGCTTATTACTTCATGTGAATGTCTTCACTCACTTTAATAAATTAAAGCTGTTACATAAGTATGAGTTGTTTTCGTCTATAAATCTTATTGGTTATCTCAAAGGAGTAAATTTATCTTGGTTACATAATCTTTCTAGTTGTTTCATCGTTCTTGAGAAATGGCCCAGTATCCTATTTAAACTTCCAATCCACTTATTCTTTCATGCTATTTTCACTGGTGTTGATAGCCAACATACTGGCTCATCACCCAATTCATGAAAGGCAAAGGGATTTCCTTTTAGCAATGACTTCAAGAATTGCGCTTTGAAATTTTCTAAGGCTGATAAAAGTTTCACAAAGCCCATTGGTGGGCGTGGAGGTGAATGGGGTGGGGATATGAATGCAATTGATTTGCATTTTCCCTCTAGAAGCTGACATGTGGGTAACACGGCTTTGAAACAGATGCCTAGTACAGTTCACTAATGTATACAAATATTACTTTCATACGTACATACATCTAGGCTAACATTAATCTGCTTGGTTCGGAAAAGTAGTATGCTTTCATTAATGCGTCATGAGTCAAGTGGTGTGAGTTAAGGTGGAATCTCAGACCTTTATACACTCAGATTACATGCTAAGATACAGTGATGATATCACGAGCATGTATCTTAAAGATACACTGCTATACTAACTGTGAGACATCACACAACAGGAATCACAAAACCCATAGGGTATTTGGTGCAACCTGATTTCAATGTGGATACCTCATTTAATTCTAGTTTTGTGTCTCCAGTGAGTGAACGTGATATTTACTCACATGGTATCATTTCAATGGGACTATTTAAAGGTCAATGGAAAATGTAGAGTTGTTTGGAGCCATAGTAAAATTTGACATTCAAAGGCAATTTTCCTTTTCAGTGACCACTACTTCTTGCAGGAAGAAGGCAATATACCCAAAGATTGGCAGGACAAAACTTGCTGGCATCAAGATAATTAGGTCAGAGGTTGTTGAGGAAATCAGTAACTGGGGCATACCACTCTGTAACTGCTATTTGAAATTTTCCAAGTCTGATAAAAGTTTTATAAAACTTATCAGGGTAGGAGAAGTGGGATGGGGTGGGGATGTGAAAGCAACTGATTTGCATTTCCCTCCAACAGGTCCTATGCATGAAATTGTTTTATATCCTAACCATTTCAGGAAAGATAAGTTCAGTTGCATGTTTACCCACATTCTGCAGCCTTAGTTCTCAGTCTGTCTTGTCAAGCGTTCTCCAAAATATCGCTTCTCAGAGTCACTTAAATTTCGACAATGCAGTACCTGACCTCTCCATTTATCAATACAATACTGCACCTCAAATCAATCTTCACGCAACGTGATGCCACTTTAGTCAGCTCATTCTATTGAAAGCAAACATTTATAGCCATGTTAGAGGCATTTGTGATGTATCTGTCTGTTAGTCACATCTTCCTAATGCACTGTATTCACTGGCTGAACATGTGGCTTACAGGCAGTTAGAGTTTTACCACTCCCCATTGCAGGAGAAGGGAGCAAAAAATATAAGGGAGAGAGAGAGGGCCATAGTTGATCACCATGAAATGCACACCTAACATTGAAGTCCTGGAAATACCTGCATCCCTGATCATTAGAGATAGAGAACACTGCATAATGACAGCAATAAATATCTGACCCACATCTCATACTAGATTCAATCACATTAACTCAATTTCAGCATCGAATGAAATGTAATCATCTTAATTAAGCTAAGTAGCAACCTTTATACTACCCTGTTAATAATTTATATCCATTAATTTTCTCTACCAGAGCTAGCACGTAAAGAACAAAAGCTCAGCGTTAATTCAGATGATAGGCCAGAAGATACATGTGTACCAGGCACCACTGCAGGAAGGAATGTTTTGATGGGCCCTGTTATCAGATCATTAACTTAAAATGTTAACTCTATTTCTTTCTCCACCATAGTTGCCAAATCTGCTAAGTTCCTCAAGCATGTTATGTTTTTATTTCAGATTTTCAGCATGTGTAAGATTTTACTTTCATATTACTGTTAAATCCCCTGTCACTTCTTTTCCATGATTGCTCATCTTGAAATTGTACTGCTCTTCAAAGGGATTTACATTTGTTTCTTTTATCTTGTTTATGTTCATCAGTTTCCATTTCCCTCCTTGTGTTTGATCAGGTATTTTACATAACTTGTTTTCAAAGCCACTTCTCTTTCCTCAGCAATCATCCCGGGGTCCAACTTATTTCATTTGGGTTCCAACTGAAACACTGTCCTTCATGTTTTGGATCAATTCACGATCATAGATAATTCCATGATATTCAGTGTTCCCCAAACCATGGTATTCACCATATCCTGAAATCATCATTCAATGTTGCGCATCACCACATGAAAGCTCTCAGCCTCTTCCTTCAGCCGCACTCATGCACTTTACTTGAAAACTGTTCTATTTCTTCCTTCTCATGTGGAGTGGAATGACAGCTTCAGACTGAACTTTGGGCAATGCCACTCAAAAAGACTGAATGTAGCAGCAGTTTCTATCTGCTTTGTTCTCTAAGGGAAGGAGTGTCACTTTCTTTAGGTTGTGGTATCACCTAGACACTTTCTGCAGTGTGAGGCAATGACATCTCAGAGTTTCCATGAGGAAGTAGGACTATATCAACATGGAAAACAGAGTAAGTTTCCAGAGGATAGATGATAGCCAATTCCTCTATAATTCTCTGATCTGTAGGGCTATTTAAAATGTTGACACATTCTGCAAGAGATTTCTGTCGATAATAAGGGAACAAAGATTCTTGTTCTGTTTTGTTTTGTGTTGAAAGACCAGGTCATTGCTCAGTAATTGTAGCAGAAATTTTTCTTTAGTTAATCATTCACCGTGATCTTCGAGTTCAAAACTTTTCTACAACACAAAGGCTTTTTACTCCATCAAATACATTTATCTGCTGTGCCACTTGTGCAAAACGAATGATTTTCCTTGCAGCCTGCAAAGATTGATTGTATTGTTTCACTGCTACCAGGTGGAGATTTAGCCCAGTAATTACACTGGACTGTCTGAACTATCCCTATTCTTGTAGAATTTGGATTTGTTAAAACTCATTCCGATACACAATTTTTTCAGTTTTGTTAAGGTATTCTGCATCTGTCAGACCTCAAAAGTTTGGTCTTTCAGGCTTTGACAGAAAATCTCTCTGATGTTTCCATGCCTCGCTAATAGTTTTGCCTTGCATCTACTGTTATTTAGTCAGATAAACAATTTTGCACATTGAATATTTACCTTGCATATAAGTTTTTCTTCCCTTCTTGGATAGCTTTTTATTAGCTATATGGAGCGGTTATACTTCTCTTTGATGGACATTTTCTGAGAATTTAAGTTTGTTTTGTGCAAGACAAGCTAACATTGATGTCCTTTCTGCACAATTGTGAAGATGCATTGTGTATAGTTGGCTTGCTTATGTAACTGGGCACCGTCCACTCTTTCCTGAAACTTCAGTGGTGCTGAATTTGTTTTGAAGCTCCAAGATATTTTCCTCTGCATGATTAAATATTGCCTTCCAACTCCATACTCCCAAGTATAACAGATTCTGTCAGTGTCTGTTTCAGTGCTGTGTGACTGTATAACTCTGTGACTTTACTTTTTGATGCATCCTTCCCTGTAGGTGGTCCAGGCTTCTACTACTGGCGGAACATTTACAGCTAACAACGGTTGCAGTTGCTATTACTCTATTTGCTTCTGTGCAATAAGCAGGCAATCTTACTTTTTTTTGATTAAGGACTAACTCTCCTTTAAAGAGAAAGCTGTGTTTTCAGGATCAGAGCCACCTGAATCCAAAGGTACAGGAAGGTTCAGAGTTTCAGACATCAATAAATTAACAACCAGAGTGATGGTTTCTCTCTCGTAACTATATGCTGAAAAAGCAGCACTCTTGTGGCACTGGGGTGATGCCCTATGGGTCTTGGTTCAGGTCCCACTGACCCCAGATAAGTGTCATAACGGGTCTGAATTGGTCATTTAAAATTATTTATCTTATGCTGAAAGAGCAAGCCACTGCCTGGATTGCCCTCTAGTGGCTGGTTGGCACTTTCTTTTCCCTCTGTTTTCAGCTTCGGTTTTGAGAGTTTCTAGGTCTGGAGCATCTGTAATGGAGAGTGGTCATTGACATTCTGAGTGTAGGTCAACATCTTTGGCATCTAACAACTGATGAAAATTTAAAGTCATGCAGGTGACTCCACTTAATAAAGAATCATAATGATTAGGAATCATAAACAAGGTCTCCACATTATCTCTTCCATTGCAGCACAATGAAATATGCTCTTACTTTGATTCTCTCACTTAACTGAATTACAAAGTTGAATGGAACATTGTGTAGGCATTCTTGGGCTCAACCACAGTGCAACATCTGGCAGGACTGATATATCTCCCTGGTATCTAATTTAAAGGTAATTCTCCTGCTGTTTTAAGTGGGCATTGGAGGCAGTCAGGAGAAGGTTCACTAAATTGATCCCAGATATGGAGGGACTGTCATATGAGGAGAGCTTGAGTAGGGTGAATCTGAAAAAAGAACTAGGAGCAGGAGTAGGCATTTCAATCCCTCAAGCCTACTCCACCATTTGATACAATCATAGCTGATCTCATGTTGACCTCAGCTCCACTCTCCTGCTGACTTTCCATAACCCTTCAACCCATTACTGATTAGTTCTCATTATACTGATTGGAGTTTAGAAAAATGAAAGGCGACCTTATGGAAACATATAAGATTCTTAGAGGACTTGACAGATTAGATACAGAAAAGTTGTTTTCCCTTCTGGGAGAGTCTAGGACAAGAGGGCATTATCGCAGGACTTCTAAGAACATTTTTGAAGTATTGGTTTCTGCTGGGTTTGCTCTGCAGAGGTGGTTGTTCCACTAAAAAATGGGATCAGTGAGCTCACACAAAGAGGAAAGAAGGCCAGTGGCTGATCACACCAACACCCCTTCGTTGATATTAACCATTAGTCTGTCTTAGTCCTATGGAATAGACAAATCTGGTGCCAAAATATGTTTTGGAAATTTATTCATGGTGGCTACCTACAGCCAGGTTCAGACATGTTCGCGCAAGTAGACACTTCCAGTTATCAGTATTGAGTAGCTTGGCAATTTCTTTGCCTCTAGAGATGGGGATGCTGAGGTCCATTTTAGGCACTACACTTGCTGAAAATTGGTGAGCGTGACAGAAACCAGAAATCAAAACTGGCATCTTTCTGACCTGAAAGATTCAGTACCACATCCATATCGTTCTTTGTTTCCCCAGACAATAAAACTGGAAAGCTAACTTATTCACACCAACAATGTAAGTGTCATGGTAGATTTTTATTAACCAAATTATTTTCCCTTCAGCGTTATTACATCTTGATATGTTTCTTAATGTCAGAATTCCATTCTGTTTAGGTACTCAGATTTCAACAAAATTATTAAAGGCAATTGTGTGGCAATTGCAGCAAATTAATTTGCAAACCTACAGAATCTATGGCATTAACAATGATTCAAAGACATTTTTGACAAAAAAATGCATGAAACCTGTTGGAAAGACAACTGTATTTATGTGCAGACTGTGAATGTGAAGTATAGGTAATGCAAGGTTAGCTAACAGAATGCAAATTTTAGGTTGGAAAATTTTAAACAGTGGTGTGCCACAGGGATCAGTGCTGAGGCCTGAACTCTTCACAGGCCACATATCTCTAGAGTGCTGAATGGTGGCTAAACTTGCTGTAAACATAAGGAAAGAGGAAAATACTTGATAAGCCAGACCTAAAGATCCAGGTCTTCTGAGGAGTGGCAAACATCATCAGAACTTTCTTCAGATGCTGCTTCCCATTTCTTGCTGGGTCTTCCAAGCCCAACTTTACTGGAAATAAAAACAGCAGCACCCCTTAAAGAGGTCCACTGAATTGGAGTAAAATCAGGTGGGGTTGTGCGTGGATTTTGAGGTGTGGAGTCTGGACATAGCTCTTTTTTACAGCATTAGCTGCTGTGCAGTTAGCTTAAAGGCCCAATGTGAAAGTTAATGAATGGGTGAATGGATAAATGAGTGAGTGGGTAGGGTGTTAGGTGTGTATGGTAAGTGCGTAGTGTAAGTGATGTTGTAGGTCGGTGAAGTGGCAGGTGCATGAGTTGGAAGCTGGGTGAGATGGTAGGTATGTGAGATGGTAGATGGGTAAGATAGTAGTTGGGTCGAGAGTAGCCACATTGTTGGGGATGGTATGGATTTTGGTTGTGCTGACTGGTACTGTCTGAGATGCTTTGACTAGATTCTGTGCCACCAATCCTTTTTCTTAGGTGTGGAGAAAGTTACTAAAACCAAGCAAGAAACGATGACTATACAAAGGCAAAAGAGAGAACAATGTGAGTTTATCACATAGTAGTTAATACCTAGTTATCTTACATCTGAGTTACATGAGAGCCTGTTATGAGATCTCAAGCTGGACTTAAGAGTAAGAATATACTACTGTTTAGCTAACCCAGAATTAGAGTCCATGGTAGGAGTTTCTGAGGAGAAGCAGATTTCCCATAATAGTTGCAAGACCCAATAATTCAGGTGCGTCAGAACTCCCAGGAACTCTCTGGTCTCCAATAATCCAGAAACTGGAAAATGAGGGTAAAAGTCTCTCAAGATATTTAGGCAGGTTAAGTGAGTGGACAAAAAAATTGAGGATGGAATATAATGTTGGAAAATGTGCACTTGTCCACTTTGGTAGAATAATTTAAAAGTAGCATATTGTTCAAATTAATGAGATTGCAGAATACTGAGTTATAGAGGGATTGATTGTCATAGTATGTGAATCATAATGCTTTCCTAATGTAGAAATAACAAGAGATTAGGAATGAAATGGCACATTGTTGCTTATTCAAAGAGGAATAGAATGCAAAAGTAGGGAAGACATGATACACTTCTACAGGCTTTGGTGAGACTACATCTGGAATACTGCATATATATTTGGTTTCCTTCCTTAAGGAAGGATATGAATGTAATAGAAGCAATTCAGAGAAGTTTAACCAAACTGATTCCTGTGATGAAAGGGCTACATTATGAGGAAGATTTGGGCCTATTAGTCCTGTACTCAGTGGAGTTGAGAAGAATGGAGGTGATTTTATTGAAACATTTAAGATCCTAAGGGAACTTGACAACATGGATGCTGAGAAGATGTTTAAGCATAAACTGTCTTTATTTAAAATGACGATGGGGAAAAATATTTTCTCTCAGACCGTTATTTTCTGTGGAAATCTCTTCCTCAGAGAGCAGTGGAGCCTGTGTTATTGAATATTTCTATGGCTGAGTTACATAGCTTCTTGATTGACAAGGGAGTCAAAGGTTGTGCAAGCTAGACAGGAAAATGGAATAGAGGCTACAATTAGATCAGCCGTGATCTCATCAAATGATGTAGTAGCTTTGAAGGGGTCAATGGTTGACTCCTGTTCTGAATTCACACATTTATATGAATGTTCACATGTGTGGATTGCTTGTTGAGTGAAGTTGGACTGCTTTAAAAACAACACTAATTTAATCTAAGAATTCTGATGAAGGGTCTAGGCCTGAAACGTCAGCCTTTCTGCTCCTATGATGCTGCTTGGCCTGCTGTGTTCATCCAGCCCTGCACCTTGTTGTCTCGGATTCTCCAGCATCTGCAGTTCCTACTATCTCTGACTAATTTAATCTATCCTAACATATTTGAAACTTTAAATAATTTAATACATGGTGCCGAATTTTAACTCTGCATAAGTGGACTAGTCTTGAAAGGGTTAAAACTAGGTCCTATTGTGTCAATTTATATCGTAGACTTAGAAGGATAATATAATTCTTTTCATGTTGCCTCAGCATTGTGCTATAGACATGAGGTTAAATAAGTAGGAAAATGTTTATTTTCATTCCAGATTTCTGTATGACCTATTTAAGGAAAATTCCCAATTTAATAACAAATTAGTATCAAATTATTGGCAGTTTATGCTATCAACCAAGCCAGCAGCAAATTGAATAAAACCTGCCTTTTTAACTGGAACTCTGAGAGAAACAAAGGAGAATTTTTGGATTGGATTCAAGTTGAGGTTCCGGACTAAAGGGGCTTCCATTGCTCAGGAAGTTTAATCTACTGTGAGTTTCAATTTTCTTTGGAAAGCTCAAAATCATATTCCTAGGAAAGCTAAATTCAAGATTGATTTTCAATAATGTTTTGTGTATAGTTCATCAATCAAAAATGTTACTCAAAATTCCTTGGGGAATGAATGGCAGAAGGGAGCAATTTTTAAGCATACAGCAGACAGTAAACTCACTATTTCTGATCCAAAATGACCTTGTATGATTTTATGCCTCCAGATAGGAGTTTGATGAAAGGGGAAGCAAGGTGATATGAGTGAGAGCCCTTAAAGGGCTGCAGCAAAGAGTTGATGGGCTGCAACCACTTAAAAAGTAATTGTTCAGATGTGGGATGAAAAATGATTTCATCCTTTCCAAAGACTGAAAGTAGTTTTAAAATACTTGCCAACCTTTCTAAGAGGTTACATTAGTGGCTGCACGTTAAGCAAAGGAATGACTGGCTAACATCAAAGAAGGATGGGAGAAATGGTGACAAGGCAGTAATGTCACAGGATTAGTAATTTAGAGACAAAAACAAAGTTGCTGGAAAAGCTCAGCAGGTCTGGCAGCATCTGTGAAGAAAAAATCAGAGTTAATGTTTTAGGTCTGATGACCCTTCCTCAGAACTATATTGTGTCAGCAATCAGGTCCGGTGACCCTTCCTGAGTTCATGAAACATTAACTCTGATTTTTTTCTTCACAGATGCTGCCAGACCTGCTGAGCTTTTCCAGCAACTTTGTTTTTGTTCCTGATTTACAGCATCCGCAGTTCTTACAGTTTTTATTTAGTAATTCAGAGACCTGGATTAATGCTCAGGGGACATAGGTTCAAATCCTAACATGGCAGCTGGTGGAATTTGAATTCAATTAATTATTAGTTGCTAATTAGGAAAAGCTAGAATTATGAATAGTGCCATGAACCAACCATAGATTCTCATAAAAGCCCATCTGGTTCACTAATGTCTTTTTTCCCAGAAGTGTTCTGAGGAAGGGTCATCGGACCCGAAATGTTAACTCTGATGTTTTCTTCACAGATGCTGCCAGACCTGCTGAGCTTTTCCAGCAATTTCTGTTTTTGTTCCTGATTTACAGCATCTGCAATCCTTTCAGTTTTTATTTAGTATTCACTTATTACAAGTTGACACTTTGAATGGAAAATCCTGGAAAATAGCACAAATTGGATTACCCTGTTGATAACTGAATAGCAAGGGACTACAATTTCCAAAGTTTAGAGATAATTGCTATCATTAAATTGATTCCTGACTTTCATGTTGCAAAGGAGCATAAATATCTGAAAAACTCAATACTGAGGAGTACCTTAAACCCACAATGATGATACCACATGGACTTGATAGGAAAACATTTCAGGATCGCAAAAAAATAAGACTTACCATCCAAATCTTCTTCATAGTCACTGTGACGATGTCTGTCATATCAGTGCAATTTGTACCTAGTTGCTTCCATGCAATAGCTTACGTATTGTCTGACTGGCAAATGGTTTTCCTCTACCATGCTTGACCATGCAGGCCATGTGGATCCCTACCTTAAAAGACGTTGGTGGCAAAAAGCTTACCAAATGGTGAGTAGTAATGAGGATTGCTGATACAATACTTTCGGCAAAAGTAAAGCATGTATACTATTCGGCAAGGCTACGGTAGAAGACAAGAGCTCCTGTGAAGCTCCTTTTGGTTCTTGTGAAGGTTTCTTCTCAAAGACAAATTGTGTTCCAAAATTTCAAAAAATGGAAGGAATGAGTAACATGGAATGGGATTTCAGACAGAATGGTACAGTTACTGAAGAAACACTTGAATACTGCAATAGATTGATTAAAATTTCTTTATGGACAATGTGGCAAATTTGGTCAAATGGTCACCCGATCTAGCCTGCAAGCATTACATCTTGAAATGTATTTTTCTATTGTAGTAATAATAATACTGTACATATAAATTACAAGTATGATTTGTAATGAGAACATCAAGGTTCGTTTTTCTAAGCCATTTTAAGCAAGTTTATCCAAATTGGTAATCAAAGTTTAGAAACTATCACTGGTGTACAGCAATGTGTCAATAGTGTAACAATACTCAGGTTTAAGAAAACTGAAAGGAACATTCTGTGCCCAAAAGTTTACAGAATGACTACAAGTAAACTGTGAAATACTATGAATGTGCTGCAACTTGCAAAGAAAAGCCATCCTCTTCTGTTTGGGATACTTCAAGTCTCTGTTGTGAATTAGAGATAACAAGGTTTAGAGCTGGATGAACACAGCAGGCCAAGCAGCATCAGAGGAGCAGGA
>NC_063356.1:33622184-33636689 GCF_021869965.1 Rhincodon typus | reverse complement strand
TGCTGCTTGGCCTGCTGTGTTCATCCAGCCCTGCACCTTGTTGTCTCTAACAACAGGCAAAGCTTATTTGATGCATTATACAGTGTATGTCAATGTTAAATTGATTTCTGATGCAGTATAATTACTCAATTTGTCCAATTGTACAGCAAAGATTAAAGACAATAGTTGCGTGGTATTTATCCACATTAGCACTTCATGTGGATCTAGCTATCGAGGAATATATTTTCCACATTTAGCATTGTGTTAGTTCCTGTATAAAGCATATGCAAAAGTATAATGTACTAATACCCCTCAGTTTAACGCTATACTAGTGGTTCAGGTGGATGTTAAAGTTTCCAAAATACTATTTTATGTGGTCAAGGCCAGAGCTAAGTAGATAAAAGCAGTTTCCCTGATAATTTCTCCAAATCTTTTTTTTGTAGATCACTGTTGTTTGCAAATACTTTCTGTGCCACTGATACAACAAAAAGTACATGCTTCAAAAATGATAATTTCTGAAACACACTTTGCGGTGTCAGTTAAGATTGTGTTCAGTGCTACTGAAGTATATTATTTACTTGTACTGATGTTTATTTTCTTGATAATATTAATGAATGTCAGGAAAGTATACCCTTATCTCAAATTTAATCAGCAGCCATCCAGATTCAGAGTTACATCAGGTTTTGTAGACCACTGAGTTTTATTATTTCAGATTAGAAGCTGAGAATATGTCACTGGGGAAATATTGGTGTCAACAGGCAGTGAATGATGGCAACATGCAGTTGATATAAGACTATTGTCTTGCTATGATACAAAGACCAGAAAAATCTGCTAAAAATATTTTTAAAAGTTAAATATGTCAGCAATATTGTTGTGTGTGCTGCCACCTGTATATTCTAAGGGTATGTGTTCTTTAGGGGCTTACATGGTCCAGTGTGTGCGAGGGTAACCACCTTCTAGTCTGATAAGAACAGTCTTGTAGAGTAAACAACATTATTGCATCTCTGTAAATATAACAAAAGATTCTACGTTTCTACAAAGGCTATGGGGATGACCATTTTGTTTCTTCATGGGATGCGGGCATTGCTGGCAAGGCTTGTATTTGCTGCCCATCACTTATTGGACTTGAACTGAGTAGCTTGCTAGGACTACTTCTGATGCTTGTTAAGAGTCAACCACATTGTTTTGGCTAGGAGTCACATGTAGGCCAGATCAGGTAAGAACCTCGTCTTAGGTCTGTCTCCTATGAGATCCTACTAAACCCACCACCCAATCCTCATGATAGCATCACAGTGGGTTGTAATTATTGCACTTAGTCAACTATTAACCTTTTCTGATCTTTTCAGTCTCATGTACAAGATTTTCCTCCAAGCTTTTCCCTGAGAATTATTATTGTTATACATTTGTTTCTATAATTAAATTTACCACTGGCCTAACCTTGCAGCACCCAACAGTCTCTACCTTTACAAATTCAGACTATCTGGAAGTTTCACTATTCTAACTGAAAATGTTCTCTTCAGACTTGGAAGAACAGTATTTTGCTAGGTGACGGTTGTTGTCTAAAACTGTCTTCTTGACTGTCTGACTGTCTCCTCTTCCTGGGGCAGGAACATTTTTTCTTTGCAGTATCTTGAATCTTTAGATGTTGCTTAAATCTTCTTAATGTTGTCATCTATGGAGTTATGTGCACCACATCTTCAGTTTGTATCAGTAGATTTTTGTTTTCATTTCGCTGGTAAACCTGTGTTGTAGCTTGTAGATTTTTTGTTTACTTTAACTTATTGATTAGTTTGGAATTTCTCTTTCAGTCTTAACTGGTGAAATCAACTTGTTCACTTCATCAACTGTGTTACCTGAAGATCTACCCCCCCTCTCCACACCGCAACCACTCCCCACCACCCCCCACTGTCCGCCTCCCCGCACCCCCCACCCCACCACCTCCCCACCATCATTGCTTGATGTGATATCCATTTTGGTTATTCAAGATTCTTCTTTGAAAAGTAGGGAGGTACATTATTGTTCCTGAACTTGCCCCTTCCTGTTCACCTCAACATCTAATGTGTGATTTGGATTTGGCATCACCAGTTGTTTACTGTGCAGTGTAGCAATCAGACTCAATTCAGTTCTAAATGCTTCAGATATCTTGGTCAGGATATACTGTTTGATTGATGCCTTTCAGCTTGCATTTCTTCTTGAAGTTCATTGGCACTTGGAATCTGAACTGTCTGCAGAATTGATGGCAGTAGAAAGCTTTTCTGCTAAATCATTACAGTCACAGCTTTCTATTTCATTGATAGTATGAAACAAGTTTTCTTATTGCAAGATAATTATCCTCAGGGATTTATGCATTTTGTTTAAGTTGCACCATGAGCTAACTGAGCACAGTAAAATCTTCTATCAGGTGTTCCTTAACCAACTGTGACTTGATGGGCTGTTTGTTGACATTCTGTTGTTGAACTCCTTCAAGTTTTTCAATGAAATTGCGGTCAATACATACTGTTCTGCTCAGGGGTGAGAATTATTGGTTGTGAAGTACATATATGTTTTCGAGGCCCCTACTGGGGAATCGATTATTGAATATTGTTAGCATTAAGTGTGATGCCCCTGGACCAAAAAGTTGATCTTCAGTCAGCTGTAAACAATGTTTTGCCCAAGAGGACTCACTCTCTGATAATGTTTTAATTTGACATTCATGAGATGCCAATTTTAAGAAATGTCAGCTTACCAACTCTTTTGGTCTATGTCATCAATTTCCACGAGGAAAACATTAGCTTTATCTTCTAGTGGACACTGTGGTACCCTATTTAACCCTTTGAGTGGGTATTTCTTTGGTATTTTGCATTTCTGAAAATGATGTACAGCATTGTTTTCCAATAAAAGCTTTCAGTTTAGTAGCTGAGCACTGTTTGTGACTATGAGGTTTCTTTGCTCCATTGCATTGACAAAGAGGTTTAATGCTTGGTGCCTGTCTTACCCATGACAATGGTTAATCACATGTCTCTTTTGTGATTTTCTACTTCAAGACTTAAGTAGATTCCAGAATCTCCCGTGCCAAGTTTAAACTTCTCCCTTATATTGCATTAATATGATTTTTAATACCATGGCTGGCTAATGTGTGTACATGTTTTATCTTGTTTAAAGACTTTTATTTTGCAGCCATGCCAACTCTCCCACACTTTGCTGCTGTTCTGAAGCATTTTTCTGCTCTGATAATATTGTTTTTCACACATTGCTGGCTTGCCTCCATGATCCCGTCTATGAGCAATTTTCATTGAGGCTTGCTTGGTGGACTGATAGTTACCCCTCCATGAGGAGCTAGTCAGGCCAGTTAAACTGTTTATTGAAGATACTCATTTGTAAGAAGTCATATGGGATTTTTGAGATGACAGACAAGTCCTGGCTGGCACCGAAAACCAACTAATAAACTGAAACAATACTCCCTTGGTACACCAGGTAGCCTTTGATATCTCATTATCTTTAATGTCTCCCCTCCCTCTCCTTCATTTTGCCAGAAAACTACTGCTGTGGTCACAGACCATCAAGAGGAAGGTTTCTCTTTCCACAATCCTGGTTTGGCAGCAATGGTCAGATTTCATTTCAATCCATGAAGGGATACTCTCTTGTTCTGCCACCTACTTTAGCTGCTTCTATATCCAGTTGTGGGTCTGCTGACCTTAGAGTGCTGGAGAGCTAACTAATGGAGCTCCAGACTTGTGAGCCCAATCTTCATCCTTAAATGGATGGGGCTTGAAGATTGCCTCCTCAGAAATTGCCCTCTGGGTCTTGGCACCAGAATTTGTGTATTTGCGACATGCATTTCCTGTTAGTGGCAGGATTTTGGGACACACGGAAAAAAATCAGTCCATTAAATTGTTGGTAACTAACATCAATGGTATTTTCCAAGGTTACACCTGCATATTTTAATGGTGTACATAGAAAATACAACACAGAAAAAGGTCATTCAGGTGAACCAGCCATTATTACTATTTAGCTTTCTCGTGAGCAGCAGTCTTAAATCCTGTCTCCTAACCCTATTCATCAGAGGTCATTTTCCACTGAAAAGCATGAACAATTGTTAAATGTGGCAAGTCAGCTAAAACTTTGACAGAGAAGCTGGAGAACTTGTAACTCTTTATTGTCCATTCTTACAACAAACTATCAAACGGTTGCTTAAACACTAACTTGCTCTCTTGCTTTAAGCAGTAAATCTGGTGGTACATTGCATAACTTTAGTATCTTTAGTATAGGTCAGTACGGATATTACTGAAGGAGGTCTTGCTTGCGCAGTTTAGCTTATACATGACAACAGTTCTATTTCATTGTTGTTGACTCTTAATTGTCCTCATGAGTGGCCTCTAAAACAATTCAAAGATAAGTTATCTCAACAATTACATTAATTTTCAATTTCTCAGAACACATAAGAATGGGCAGTGATTGCAAACATTGTCACTGGGAGACACATTCCAACAATGGACGAAAATACTTTGCTTATTATTCATTAAAATTTGTTTGCATTCTCCTGAAATTGGTTTGAACTATCATTTCATTATTTCTTCATCATCTCAGACTTCCTTCAGCATAAATGCCATACAAATTAAAAATGGAGCTTTTTTTTTTAAAGCTGCTTAGTTCTGATATAAGACCCAGGTCTGTCATTTTTCTTTGCAAGACTAAAGAAACTCGCTCCTCTGCACACATGTCCCCCTTAATACATTTTTCCTGTCTTTAGTCACCGGGCAGTCTTCAAACGTTGTGAATTAATCTTACGGCTCTACTCTATAAGGATTCCAATGGCTGAATGATTTAGATTGTAAGATGTTCGTGAAAACTGGACCAGAATCTGAGCAGAGCATTATAAAAATTCTATTTGTATAATGAACATGCACAAATTATTTTTATGTTTGCTGAAGTTCTCATCATAGTTTTAAGACCTAACAACCTCCTGCATCAATTTTTGAAGCCTTTCAATTCAAATGCAAATTTGTTTAAACTCACATCACATATTTTTCAGAAATATCTGCAGCTCCTTGTGTTGTTGATTGATGATGGCTCCCTGGTCTCAGAATCAGAAGGCAACGGGCCCAGGCCCAGGCCACAGCCCATTATGCAGCTCTGTTCTCTTGGGATCCGTCCAGTGAGGATGCGCGCAGGGCATTGTGGGAGGACATGCCACAGGTCAGCCCAGGGGACACCAGGATGCTCGATGCTTCCGTCACTTTAGAGGGGCTGACTGGCACCCTCACCAGGGTCTCAAGGGGCAAGTCTCCAGGGCTAGATGGACTGACCATGGAATTCTTCTGGGATGTCTGGGAGTTGGGGGGCGGTGCGACTATGCATGTATCCTGGAGGGATGTTTTGCTGTAGGAGGGCTGTCCCTTTCTTGGTGCATGGTTGTCATTGTCCTGCTGTCAAGAACTGGCATCTAGTGTGCCTCCTCTGCGCAGATTACAAAACCTTTTCCAGGATCTTGTTATCTCACCTTGGATCCGTGCTGGACCACATAATCCACCTTGACGAGTCCCAGGCCAGAGGAACCATGACAATATCCATCTGGTCTGGGACTTGATCCATTTATCCCAGAGGACTGGTCTGTTGAGCCCCTTCCTGTCCCTTGATAGGAGAAGGTATTCGACAGGATTGATCACAAGTATCTGCTTGGGACTCTGCTAGCATTCAAGTTTGGGACACAGTTCGTCACGCAGATACAACTTTTGTACACTGCCATGGAGTGCCTGATTAAAGTGAATTCATCCCTGATGATCCTTCGCTTTAGGAGAGGAGTGCTTCAGATCTGCTCCTTGTCTGGCCAGCTGTTCCCTGTGCAGGAAGCCTTACCTGTGCCTTTTGTGAAGGAGGTTGCTGGGGCTGGCTCTTGCTGGTTGGGCATGGGGGGAGCAGTTCTTTTGGCTCATGCCGAAGACGTGCTCCTCGTGTTGATTGACCCAGCTGACCTGGGGAGGATATGTGACTGCCAGGTGATGTACTCAGCTGCGTCTTCCACCAGGATTGAATGTTCCAGGATGCTGGTCAGTCCGTGGCAGCGGATTCCTTGCTGGAGGTGTTATGGGGATTCAGTTGGAGCACCACGCGTCTTCTCTGCTGGGGGGGGGGGTTCTACCTCAGCCTGGCTGAGGAATCCTCACCAGCGATTTGACAGGAGCTGGAGACCAGCCTTGCCTTGCCTAGACTGCTGGACAGGACGGCTCCAAGTCCTAGATTACAGGAGCCGAGTGCAGGTCATAAACCAGCTGGTGGCCTCTAAGCTGTGGTACCAGCTGGTCCTTTTACCCCCTCATTCTGGTTGTGTCACAAGATTCCAGAGGATGTTGGTTGGCTTCTTCTGGGACAAAAAGATGCACTAGGTCATGGCAGAGGTTTGGAGTCTACCCACTGATGACGACGGTCAGTCGCTCGTGTGCCTTCACACTCAGGTGGCAACACTTTGCCTTTGGACCCTGCAGGGACACCTTTATGTTGAGCCTCCTCCTAGGTAATGTGTCCTGGCGATGTGTTTCTTCTGTTGGATGCGTGACTTCAATTACGACTCACAGCTCCTGTTTATTGATTGCGAGGGTCTTCATGTCTCTGCTGCCTATCTTTTACCAGGACCTGGTTAATGTATCGAACATGGTCGCCTCGCATTGGGTCTTCCCACTGTCAGGGGTTGTGGCTATCGTCAGAGACCCAGTGCTCAAGAATCCGAACCTCTGGCATCGCTGGTTTGAGCGGCTGGCAGAGGGGAGGGCCGTAGGCATGAGGGTGATCATAGTCGTGGATGAACCCCCTTGAAATAAGGGCCAATGTTCCATTAGCCTTCTGGATTATCTGCTGTACCTGTGTGCTAGCTTTCTGTGTTTCGTGCGCAAATACCCAAGTTCCTTTATATTGCAGCTTTCTGCAGTTTCTCTCTATTCAAATAATATTCTGTTCTTTTGTTCTCCATTCCAAAATGAATAACTTCACATTTGCCCACATTATACTCCATTTGCCAACTTTTGACGACTTAACCTATCAATATCTCTCTGTGAACTGTTTGCATCCCTCTCACAAACTGCCTTTCCACTTATTTTTATGTTGTTGGCAAATTGGGTCAGGAAGTCGAGGATCCAGTTGCAGAGGGTGTACTTAATTCCTTCCTATATTCTTTAGTATTAATGGGATGTTCAAAGTATCTTCCACTGCCATGACTGATGTAAAATATCTGTTTAACTCCTCTGCCATTTCCTTGCTCCTCATAACCATCTCCCCAGATTCATTTTCTAAGTGGCCTATGTTCACTCTGAACTCTCTCTTCCTTTATATATACTTAAAGATGCTCTTATTGTCAGTTTTTATATTCTTCACTAGTTTGCCCTTGTAGTTTACTTTCTATCACTTTTTAATATTTTTAGTCCTTGTTTTCTGGATTTTGAATGCTATAACTCACCTTTGCCTCTTCATTTGCTTTTTCTTTCAACTTAATAAATTTCTTAACTTCCTTGGTTAGCCATGATTGGTTTATCCCTTTCTTAGATTCTTTCTTCCTTACTTGGATATATTTTTCCTGAGGGTCATGAATTACCCACTTAAAAGACTGTCACTGCTTGCTTACTGTAATTCCTGATAATCTATCTGCCCAGTTGACTTCAGCTAACTCTATCCTCATTTCATTATAATTCCGTCTCTTTAAGTTAAACATAATTGTTTCTGACACAAGTTTTTTACTCTCAAATTGAATACTAAATTCTATCATGTTATGATCATTCATTCCTTGGGGATCATTTACTCTGAGGTCATCTATTAAACTTGCCTTGTTACCCATTATCAGAGTCAAGATTACCTGCTCCCTGACTGGCTCCATGACATATTGCTCTAGTAAACTATCCTTAATGCACTCTATGAAGCCGTTGTGTAACTATCCTTTCCTATTCATTCAGCCCAAATAAAATGAAGATTAAAGTTGCCCATATCATTGCTCTGTTGTTTTAACATTGTCCTACTATTTGTTGATTTGTAGCCTATCCTACACAGTGGCGACCGTTTGGGAGTCTGTTCACTAGTTCTACCAATGTATTTTATCCCTTGCTGTTTTATTGCCTCCACCCAAATGAACTCTACATCTTCCAAGCCTAGATCATCTCTCACAACCGTCCTCATTTAATTTCTTATTAACAGTGCTACCCCTCGACCTTTTTTACCCTCCAGTCTTCCTGGAAGGTCAAATATCCCTGAATGTTAGCTCCCCCAGCTATTTTTTAAAAGTTCAGGATATGCATTTATGTGTACAACCAATGACGGTATAAAATTAATATTTTAGATCACACATCATCATAACAATGCACAAACATAGAATGCATGCAGTTAATTTATAGAGAAGAGCTTCAGAATGTTAAAGTGAAATATACAAATATTGGACAATGACTAAAATATATGAACATTGACAATCCAATCTAGAATATTATTTAATGTGAATAGACAATTTATTCCTATAACATGGAAACATTTGGAAAGTCAATGGGAGGAAAAAAAATCAAGGCATTTCTCTGCAGGGAAAGCCAATAGGACATATTGGAGAAATATAATCTGTTTGCCATGATTTCAGTGCCAAATGAACACAATATAAGGTTGGCATTTTCTATTTTATTAGAATACTGTAAATCAACCATATGGTTTTCTCATTCATAACAATCAAACATTTAAAGATGCTGGAATGAATTTTGCAGATATTCTATGACAAAGAACACAGCTGTTGCAAAAATGCAGAGTACTTCAAGGGTTAGGAGAACGGAGTCATTCTTCACTAAGTAGATATTACTGAAGCAGGCAACCATTTTCCATTTTGCACATTTTATAAATCTTATATGTTTGTCATGTTTAATATAGGGTCTGATCAGGTTACATGTATATTAAAATATTCACATGAATCAAATGTAACGCACAATTTCTTTTTAAATTCCCTGCAGATGCAACAACAATGTAAATCATCAGCAGAAAGGATCTAAAGACAGCATGACAATTACTGGCATTTTCTTGAACTCCTCGTTCTCTAATGGAACTTCTCGTAAGAAGATTTTTCCTCTATAAACTAGAATTTACTTTCTTATTGATAATCTGCCCTTCACAAGGTTGTGAACATGTATGATTAATTGTCCTTACGTGTAGTGTTCTACTTATAACTTCAACCAGAGTGTTACACAAGAATGCCCTGCACAATAGATTGCTAAAATACTAAGTGCAGCTCAAATTTATTACCAGCCATAATAACTAATAATATTGCTTTATGATTAAATGGTAATATGAACACAAACATACTTTGTCAAATGGTATTAAAGATACAATTAATTCAATTGTGAGAAAAATGTACCAAGTTTTTCTCAATTGGACTTAAAACTTCATCTAAGATTAGGCAGGATTTTACTAGGGTTTGAACAATATGGGCTTTGGCAGTATTTGTAGCAGAATTGAGTGAAAAGTCTAGCCAGGTCTATTTTGTTTTCTTTTTTTCTCAATAGGAACCTTTCCCACAGTACACTGGCTGTGGCCAGCCAACTCAGAATCAGTCCCCTGAATGGAGGAGATTCTAAATTCCCTGTTTATTGTTTTATTTTGGTTACTGATGTTGTACAGCAGTAGTGTTCCTTTCCCCCACAGCAACCGTGTTGTGTGTGTGTAAGTGCAGGGATTCAGTGAAGACATCACTGTGCAAATAATTTTAATCAATATTTCCACCACCAGGAAAAACACCCATGTGGCCAGGGAACCAGTAACAAGCAAACCCGATAGAGGCAATGCTTATGTGAAAAATGTGAAAGGGGAGGGCTCAATTTTGGGAACAACTCACTGCATCTTTAATGCATTCTCTGAGTGGGGAGATGAGTTTCTTATTCGGCACTGGTGAGTTACAAATTCAGTGACAGTAAAGCTTGATAAAAGCTGCATTAAAGGCATGTCATTAATTTTCAGCTTCCTATTTTATGAAATGCAATGAACAAGCAAGATAACAAGGGTTTTTAACATGGAAGCCAGTGTGGGTACCTGGTGGCTTTAGCTCGTTGTTGGCTGTGACCATTTTCCATGTTGGACAGCACCAAACAGCATTTCAGGATTTATGGCCACCAGCCAAATGTAACCCTCATCTGCATCTGACATTGACACTTCACTTTTGTCAACCTTTTGCGATTATCCTGGAAGTTCTCCATTTGCAGGACTTTCACAAGCGCAGACTTGCATGGCAGGGCACAGTGTCAACTAACACTGAAGGCTGCTGCAAGGATACGTTGCTCACAGGGACAGATACTCAGCTCATGGATTGGACCAAGTTATATATCAGGGTCAACAGTATTTATAAAGGGGTGATATGGTAAATTGTGGATGGGAAGGTTGGTCACACAGCAGGAGGAGGGGTTGTGGTTTGTTCTGAGGTCAGGTGCATGGTGGCTTCAAGGGAGTATAGGCGCGCCTGGCATATATTTGAGTCTGAAAGCCAGAGAATGGTTTCAATGTGTTTATTAACAGCATGCTTTGTGGAGTGCCATGCTTCTAGGAATTCTTGTGTAAGCCCACGTCAACCCGACGACAACTGCTCACCCAAACTAAGGACCCACTCCCTGCCATGGACAGGACCAATGCTATCTACAAAATCCCCTGCAGAGACTGTGAGATACAGTACATCGGACAAACAGGAAGGAAACTAACAACAAGAGTACATAAACACCAACTGGCTACAAAAAGACACGACCAATACTCATCTCAATCCACATGGACAAGGAGAACCACCACTTCGACTGGGACAACACCAAGATCCTGAGACAGGCTAGGCAGAGACAGGCACGAGAATTCCTGGAAGCATGGCACTCCACGAAGCATGCTATTAATAAACACATTGAACTCAACCCCATATACATTCCACTACGAAGGAAAACCGGAAGTGAGGCAATCCATCTCAACAGACACCAGAGTTTAAAAACCAGGCGGGAAAACATACCGACACTTCATTGGAGGCTGCACTGAGGATGTTACCAAGCATGGTAACAAAACGTCTGCGAAACAAGAAACCAGCTTGGCGAGCCAACCAACCCCAACAACCTCAACACATTGACTCCCTATTTGCTGTACAGCTCCCTGCTCCAGACATCAATGACCCCCTCATTCAAACAGCACTTTTGAACACAGAGGTCAGGGAAAGAGAGGGCGTTGGGTAGGCATAGTGGAGGTGGAGTGCCTGGCAACCTCAGGTGTGTCCTGAGAGTGGGTTTCTGAGAGGCCTGCATGGGGATCTGCCTCCTGGTACCGCCCTGCCTCCTTGTGAGAATGTGGCCTCTGGAGTGCTCACCAGCTTCCTCATGCCCCTAGCACTATGGCTTTGGCCCTGAGGACCAATGGCTGGGGTGCAGATTTTTGTGACTCTCTAGCAGACCCTGAGGGTGTTGGTCTTAGTTGTTGAATGCAGCCACCAACCTGCCCATTCTGCAGCTTTGGACAATGTGGGCCATTGCATCCCACATTCCCGTCTGGCACTCCTGTACCTCCCTGTTCATGAGGACAAAGTCCCTGATTGGCAAAACTACTGGGGCATCTCCTGCCTCTGGTGGCACAGATGCCTGGTCACTTGGCAGTCCTCCGAATACCAATGATCTGAGCATTTCTTCCCTGGCAAGCTGTGGAGCTGTCACAGTGAGGTGCTTACCAGTAAGTACTTCCAAACTTTCTAAAAGTGATGTTCCTACCAAGGTTTCAGTATCTGAGTTGATAGAGGGTGTAGGAGGCAGCCTTGCCAATGCCTTCTGTGAGGCCACCATGCTCTTATCCTTAGGGGTCAGGGAGGTGGTTTCTGGCAGAGCCAGCAGTTTGACTGCCGAGGTGGTGGATATCTCACTGGAATCTGCAAAACACAATGAAAAGAAGACATTGTGACCAGTGGTTAGAAGTAGTGTGCAATGAATGACACTCAAAGCAGTGTTACTGTGAGAGTAACAGTGGAATGAAGACTGGTAATTATTCAGTTGGCAGAAGCTGTATGTCCTGGTACCCTGGCAGGAGCAGTTCCAATCTTCTCTATTGAAGGCCTGGATTCTCTACTCATGCAGGTTGAGGAATCTAATGTCAGGTGATGTTCCACTTGTCTCGTCCCTTTCAGCCCTGATAATGGGCTGCCTTGTCTCATGATGAATGAAATGGAGAAACTGAGTGAGATGAAAGTTGGCATCATGGCTGTTACTGCTGGTGCAGGGGGGGAAAAGTGGTGAAGTTTTCTGAGGAAGTGCATAGGTGGCACAGGGGTCATTTAAGGTTAGTTGTGTGGGATGTTATGGGAGTTGAAAGCTGGTGATGGAAGATGTTGCAGACAATAGTGAGAATGGCAGAGCATGAGCATTGTTGGGATGTGGGTGCAATTGTCGAGATAGAGTGAGTATGAAATAATGAAGAGAATAATTGGGTGCTTATCCTACTACAGTGGAGGGCATTGACTTTTTTGCAGGGCTGCTAGCTGTTCCTCTGGCCTACTGAGAAGGCACTCATCCGATTAGTGGCCTTGGACTTGACTTCCAGGCTCTGGTGGTGTGGCCTCTTCTGCCGCTCCATTTTTTGCATCATCCCTCTACTAGGGCATCCAGGTCCTGTTGGAGAATCACTGCAACATTTTCCTCTTCTCTGGCATGTTCCAAATCTGTCCATCTGAGCAGCATAACTTCAGAATGTCACGTCTTTTAATTACATGCCAGTGCCAGAGATGCTGGATTCCAGTGGATATCCAGTGAGTGGATAATTCCTTTGCACATGGCAAGATCAGGATAGAATTGGACATGAGGGATACCATATAGTGGGATAGGTAGTTAATAAGATGGGGTGGTAAGATATGGCCAACAATCTTGCTAGGCCTCAGGGAAGGAAGTTTTCAAAACACGACTTAACTGATACTTAGCCTCAAAATCATAACATTCAGTCCATAAGTTTTATATGACAACCTATCGAATATTGAAACATGGAAATGAAGTATTGAACTTAAAAAACATTTCAGCTTTGATATGTCTGTGCGTGAAAACCTTTGCCCTTTCACCTGTATTCTCCCATTCCAAAAAGGTCATTAGATAGACAAAATTGGCTCCCAGGCAAACAGTCAGAGCTCAGTAGCAATACTTCTATCTCTGTAGATTTGAGCACATAAATTAACACTAATATCACAAAGCAGTAAAAAGAAGTGCTGCATTGTCAGAGGCATCATCTGTCTGTTCCAATGAATGTGAAAAGTCTCATGGTGCTATGGATATTAGAGAGTTCTTGGTGTCCTCTCAATCAATAGCACCAAAAACAACTTACCTGGTCATTTATCCCATTGTTGTTTGAGGAATCTTAGTGGCATAAGTTGTCTTTGAAATACATTATAAAGAGAATTTTAATTTTATTGACAGACAGCAGCTTCGGGAAATCTTGAGGTCATGACGTATATAAATTCAAGTGAATTATTTTGCAATTCAAGACAATTTGAAAAAAATACAGTTTGAAAAATGCACATTATTTAGATATAATACTCTGCAAGAAGTTAAAACATATTTTGATTTGCATGAGGATCTGTGATGTGATTATGCAAATACAAAAGATAAAGCTTAATTACACAAACAAGAACACAAAAAATACACACTCGGTAGCCATTACAAAAACAACAGCTGCCATTTGAACTTCGACCACAAGTAAATCTCCTTGTTAGCAATGTTAATGGTAGTTAGAGTCTGTTGTATTGTTTATAGTAGAGATACTAGACATTGCAGAGTAAAATGCAACAATAACTCCATAGCATACTAAATGTTCTTTTGCTGCAGACAGATCATAACGTTCCATGAATTTGAAGCTATTGATGGCACCTCCAATACATGTAGAGCATTTGTTAGTGCCAATATATATTTTTTGAAGAAAGACAGGCAGACGTTCAGTATTCACGACGAGGCAAAATTACAACAGTCCCATAGATCTTAAGAGGAAATAATAATTTCTTATCACTGTTGTTTACAATTACAAATGTTGGTGGACAAAAGGTGGGGTCCTGCTCTGGTGGTCATGGGTGGGAGGGCTTTATTCATGTACAATCCATGTTTCTTTCCATTAAGAATTTAAATACAATTTTGAGTGTTCAGCAGTTATTCACTATATGTGTTTCTATCAGGTGATAGACACCAGCTTTTTTTGTGAATGTGGTAATTGGTTTAATTAATAAATCCAACATTATGACAGTGTAGACACACACACAGGTATCCTGTGCTATACAGTTATATTCACCCATCACATGATGTTTGTTAACTAGGTTCCTGTCCTCTAATGCAATCATTTAAAATGTCCTCATCTAATAAGCTTTCCTTATCTCTGCAATCTCCTTCAGCCCATTAGCACTAATCAAATATCTTGTTGGAGATAGTAGGAACTGCAGATGCTGGAGAATCCGAGACAACAAGGTGCAGGGCTAGATGAACACAGCAGGCCAAGCAGCATCATAGGAGCAGAGAGGCTGACGTTTCGGGCCTAGACCCTTCATCAGAAAAGGGGGAGGGGAAGGGG
>NC_063356.1:33581104-33607184 GCF_021869965.1 Rhincodon typus | reverse complement strand
CCCTTCTTCAGAAATTTCTGAAGAAGGGTCTAGGCCCGAAACGTCAGCCTTCCTGCTCCTATGATGCTGCTTGGCCTGCTGTGTTCATCCAGCTCTACACCTTGATATCTCAGATTCTCCAGCATCTGCAGTCCCTACTATCTGTGAATTAATCATCTTCCTTTCCTGAAACAGCCAATAATGTAAAGTGTAGATTATTTGACAGAATATTCACAGCTAACTTTTGATGAAATTATATGTGCTCTGTAGTTTAAAAATGGCAGTAATATTGGCAGATAAATGAAGGAAACGACACTTATATGTCACTCATAGATTTTGCCAATCTTTCAGTGGTCAATCAAGACAATCTCAGAGGAAAGTCCCAGTGTACATAACAAGAATTTATTATCAGTTCTACTTCTTTAAAAAGGGCAAACATTTAAAGAGGGTCCTTGAGGTGTCACCATTTCTTTAGTATGTGAAGGTATTGCGTGATGTGACACATGTCATTCTGATGAGAATTCTGTTCTGTGCAGAGTCAGCTGGTGCATCGGTAGAAGTGCTAAATTTAGCACTAATTCTCTGGAGTTTTAAAAGGAAAAGAATCAGGCACGTTATACTGTTCTGGGTTTGAATGAATCCAGCTTGCATGTGCTCCTGTGCAGATTACACCCCAAGAGCAGGATTACAATCAGCTATAATTCTCCTGTTTCCCAATATTCCTCCAACACCTGCCGTGTAGGCTCACGCTTGAAGAGTTTTGACATTTGATTGATGGTAAAAGGGATTCCGGTGATTGTGGATCCATTAGCTGCAAAAGGCAACATCTTTAGCAGGGAAGAAAATGAACAAACACCTCAAATTTTTAGGAATTTAATAATACCATTCATTGGTTATCATGATAACACCAACAATATCAACAATGACAACAGTGTATAGTACCTTTAACATAGGAAACCATTCCCCAGTGTTTAATGTTGTATTTAACAACATGATTTGACTCTAATCCAAATACAATGATTTTAAACAGATGACCTAATGTTTTGTCAAAGCTATGGCTTTAAAGGTGGATTTAAAAAAAAGACAGAGAAGTAGAAATGTTTAAAGATGGAATGCGAAAGCTTAAAGCCGAGGTATTTAAAGACACTGGCACCAATCAAGTGAACAAATAAAATCAGGGGTGATCAAGAAACCAGAATTGGAGAAGCGCAGATATCTCATGAACATGGATTGGAAGTGATCACAGAGTTATTGAGGCGTGAATACAAAGGAATTTGAAATCAAATCTACTAACATTAACACAAAAGCAAAATACTGCAGTTTCTAGAAATCTGAAGTAAAAGTAGAGAATACTGGAAAGGGTTAACAGTTCGTCTGAAGAGAGAAAAAGAGTTAACATTTCAGGTTGGTAACCCTTCACCAAAAGTAAGGAAAGATAGAAATTTAATAGACTTTGCGTAAGGGAAAATGGGGAAGGCTGAGAAAGAACAAGGAGGAAAGTCTGTAATAGGGTAGAAAATATTAGACATAACCAAAGATTTTGTGAAAAGGGCTCAAAGAGAATGGCAATGGGTATAATAAAGAAACAAAATATATACCCACAAGAAGTGTGAATGACTGGAATGTAGTCATCCGAAAGTAAAGTGAAGGAATAATGAAAACAAGTTAAAAATAAAGCAATGAAACAGAATGGAGTAATGATCTAAAGGTTTTGCACTCAGATTGAATCCAGAAGACTGGAGGGTGCTGAGTCAAAAGAAGCAGGATCTACAAATTTCATGCACACACCTTTTCTCTACTTTCGGAAGTGTTGAGCAGAATCACTTGAGCAGTACTATTAGGCATTCTTTATTTCATAAAATGGTAACTTTGATACTACATCTACTTATAACAATACAACTTCTGCCTGCTAATTTAATCACAAATATCATCCACTACTCATTGTTTTAGTTAAGTTGCTTGTGGATGTTGGTTTCATTGGCTGGCCAGCATTTATTGCCCATTCCTAGTTGCCCTTGAGAAGGTGGTGGTGAGCAGCCTTCTTAAACTGCTGCAATCCATGTGCAGTAAGTAGACATACAATGCCGTTAGGGATAGAATTCCAGAATGTTGACCTGACACTGAAGGAATGGCAACATATTCAGAGTTGTGAGTGGTTTGGAGGGGAACTTGCAGGTTGTGGTGTTCTCTTGTATCTGCTGCCCGTGTCCTTCTAGATGGAAGTGGTTGTGGGTTTGGAAAGCATCTGTCTAAGGATCTTTGATGAATTTCTTCAGTGCATTTTCTTCACTACTGCTACTGAGTGTCAGGGGTGAAGGGAGTGGATGCTTTTGGATGTGATGCCAATCAAGTGGGCTGCTTTGTCCTGGATGATGTCAAGTTTCTTAAGTGTTGTTGGAGCTGTGCCCATCCAGGCAAGTGGGGAATATTCCATCATACTCCTGATTTGTGCCTTGTAAATGATGGGCAGGGTTTGGGGAGTCGGGAGGTGTTCTCACTGCAATATTGTCACTACAATATTCCTAGCCTCTGATCTGCTCTTGTAGCCACTTTGTTTATGTGCTGTGTCCAGTTGAGTTTCTAGTCAATTGTAAAACTTGAATGTTGATGATGGGGGATTCAGTGATGGTAATACCACTGAATGTCAAGAGGTGTTGGTTAGATTGTCCTTCAATGGAGATGGTCATTGCCTGGTATTTGTGTGATGCAAGTGCTACTTGATACTTGTCAGCCCAAGCCTGAATAGTGTCCAAATCTTGTTGCATTTGAACATGCACTTTGGTGCTGAACCTTGTGTAACCATCAGCAAATATCCCCACTTCTGACCTTATGATGGAGGGAAGGTCATTGATGAAGCAGCTGAAGATGGTTGGGCTAGGTCAACACCCTGAAAATTCCTACATAGATGTCCTGGAGCTGAGATGATTGACATCCAACAACCATAGCCATGACCATCTTCCTATGTACCAGGTATGGCTCCAACAAGCAGAGAAATTGCCCATTGATTCCAGTTTTGCTCATGTTCCTTGATGCTACACTCAATTGAATGTGCTTTTGATGTCAAGGGTTGTCACTGTTACCTCACCTCTGGAATTCAGCTCTTTTGACTATGTTTGAACCAAGGCTGTAATGAGGTCAGCTGCTGAGTTGCCCTAGTGGAACCCAAACTGGGCGTCACTGAACAGGTTATTGCTGAGCAGGTGCTGCTTGATAGCGCTGTTGATGACACCTTCCATCACTTTACTGATGAGTGAGAGTAGACTGATGGGGCGATAATTGGCTGGGTTGGATTAGGGGGTCCTGCTTTTTGTGTACAGGATATACTGGGCAATTTTCCATGTTGTCGGGCAGATGCCAGTGTTGTAGCTGTACTGGAACAACTTGGTTATGGGAGGAACAAGTTCTAGAACAGAAGTCTTCAGTACTCTTGTCAGAATGTTGTCAGGGCCCACAGCCTTTGCGGTGTCCAGTGTCTCCAACTGCTTCTTGACATCACATAGAGTGAATCAATTTGGATGAAGCCTGATATCTGTGATGTTGGGGACCACTGGAGGAGGCTAAGATGGATTATCCACTTGGCACTTTTGACTGAAGATTGCTGCAAATGCTTCTGCTGATGTGCTGGATTTTTCCCCATTGAAGATGGGGATATTTTTGAAGCCTCCTGCTCCAGTGAGTTGTTTAATTGCCTATCACCATTCATGACTGGATGTGGCAAGACTGCAGAGGTTAGCTCTGATCCATTGATTGTGGGATCATTTAGCTCTATCACTTACTGCTTATGCTGATTGACACACAAGTAGTCCTGTTTGGTAGCTTCACCAGGTTGACACTTCACTTTTAACCTGGTGCTGCTCTTGGCATGTACTACGCCACTCTCCACTGAACCAGGGTTGATCCCCTTGGTTGATGGCAATGGTTGAGTGGGGAATATGCTGGACCACGAGGTTGCAGATTGTGCTAGAGTACAATTCTGCTAGTTTTACAGGCACACAGCACCTCATGGAATACCAGTCTTGAGTTGCTAAATTTGTTCGAAGTCTGTCCCATTTAGGACAGTGATAGTGTCACACAACACAATGTCAGGGATTCTCAATGTAAAGGCAGAACTTTGTCTTCAAAAGGACTGTGTGGTGGTCACTCTTACTGATGCTGTCATGGACAGATGCATCTGCAACCCAGCAGTTTGGTAAGGGTGAGGTCAAAGATGTTTTGCCCTCTTGTTGGTTCTATTTTGATGCAGACACAGTGTAGCAGCTATGTTATTTAAGACCCAACCAACTTGATCTGTACTGCTGCTGCTGAGCCACTCTTGGTGGCAGATATTGAAATCCCCCACCCAGAGTACATTTTGAGCCCTTGTCACCTTCAGTGCTTCCTGCAGATGTTGTTCAAGCTGGGGGAGTACTGAATCATCAGCCAAGGGAGGATGATACATGGTAATCAGCAGGAGGTTTGCTTGCCTACGTTTAACCTGATGCCATGAGACTTCATAGGGTCCAGAGTCAATACTAAAGGCTCCCAGGGTAACTCCCTTCTGACTGTATACAACTGTGCTGTTGCCTCTTCTGGTCTGTTCTGCGAGCAGGACAGTTCATATCTGGAGGTGGTGGTGTCTGAGACATTGCCTGTAAGGCAGGATTCCCTGAGTATGACTCTGCCAGGTTGTTGCTTGATTAGTTTGTGAGACAGCTCTCCCAGATATTATTACGGAGGACTTTGCTGGGTCAACAGGGCTGGTTTTGTAGTTGTTGTTTCTGGTGTGTAGGTCGATGCCAGGGGGACCGTCCAGTTTCAATTCTTTGATGAGACTTTGTAGTGATGGATACAAATGAATGGATCGCTAGGCCAATTCAGAGGGCAGTTGGGAGTCAAGCACATTTCTGTGGCTCGGGACTCACATGTAAGATCACAAGACCGTAAAAAATACGTGTAGAATTAGGCCATTCAGCCCATCAAGTCTGCTCCACCATTCGATCATGGCTGATATGTTTCCCAACCCCATCCTTCTGCCTTCTCCCCGTAACCCACGATTCCTCTTACTGATCAAGAACCTATCTACCTCTGTCTTAAATAGACTCAATGACTTGTCCTCCATAGCTTTCTGAGCAAAGAGTTCTACAGATTTAACGCAGTCTGGCTGAAGATATTCCTCCTCATCTCAATTCTAAAGTGTTGTTCCTTCACCCTGAGGCTGTGCCCTCTGGTCCTAGTCTCTCCTTAAAGGGAAAACATCTTCTCCCTCCAATGCCAGCACATCCTTCCCTAAATATGGCCTCAAAATTGCTCACAATATTCTAAATGCAGTCTGACTTGAGCCTTCTACAGCATCAGCAGTATATCTCTGCTCTTGTATTCTAGCTGTTTAGAAATGAGTGCTGACATTAATGTCATAAAGTTACAGAGTTATAGAATTATACAGCACAGAAACAGACCATTCAGTTCAACTTGTCCATGCCAACCAGATATTCTGAAATAACCTTGTCCCATTTGCCAGCATTTGGCCCATATACCTCGAAACTCTTCCTATTCATGCACCCATCCAGAGACCTTTTAAATGTTGTAATTTAAGCCTCTACCACCTCCTCTGGCAGCTTGTTCCGTACACGCCAGCTTCTGTGTGAAAGTGTTGCCCCTCAGGTCCCTTTTAAATCTTTCCCCTCTCACGTTAAACCTATGCCCTCCAGTTTTGGACTCCCCTACCCAGGGAAAAGATGTTGGCTATTTACCCTATCCATGTCCCACAAGATTTTATAAAGCTGTACAAAGTCGTCCCTCATTGTCCGATGCTCCAGGGAAAAAAGTCCCCAGTCTATTTGGCCTCTCCCTAAAGCTCAAACTGTCCAGTCCTGGGAAAATCCTTGTAAATCTTTTCTGAATCCTTTCAAGTTTAATAACATCTTTTATATAGCAGGGAAACCAAAATTGAACACAGTATTCTAAAAGTGGCCTCACCAATGTCCTGTACAGCTGCAGCATATCGTCCCAACTCCTGTACTCAATGCACTGACTAATGAAGGCAAGTGAGCACATTTGCCTTACTAACTGCCAGCAGAACCCATATGTTAACCTTAAGAGAATCCTGAACGAGGAATCCCAAGTTCCTTTGTCCTTCTGATTTCTGAAGCCTTTCCCCATTTACAAAATAATCTATGCCTCTATTCGTCCTACCAAAGTGCATAACCTCACACTTTCCACTTTCTATTTTATCTGCCATTTCTTTGTCCACTGTCCTAGCCTTTCCACGTCCTCCTGCAGCCTCCCCACTTCCTCAACACTACCTGCCTCTCCACCTATCTTTGTGTGTCTTCTGCAAACTTAGCAACAATGCCCTTCATTCCTGTGTTCAGATCGTTAATACATAATGTGAATAGTTGTGGTCCCAACATGGACCCCTGCGGAACTCTTGTAGTCGCTGGCTGCCATCCTGAAAAAGATCCTTGTATACCCACTCTCTACTTTTTACCAGTCAACTAATCTTCTGTCCATGCCTGTGCCTTGCCCCTAACACCATGGGCTCTTATCTTGTTTAGCAGCCTCCTGTGTAGCATATTGTCAAAGGACTTTTGGAAATCCAAATCACGTCTACTGGCTCTCCTTTGACTAACTTGCTCCATTACCTCCTCGATGAATTTTAACAGAATTGTCAAGCATGACCTTCCCTTGACCAATGCCCAAGGTCTTGCTAATGGGCCTATATTTGCCTGTTTTCTGCCTCCCTCTCTTCTTAAAAAGGGGTGTTACATTTAGCCATTTTCCAGTCCCTCTTTGACTCTAGTGATTCCTGAAAGATCACCTCTAATGCCTGTACAATCTCCTTCAGAATTCTGTGATATAGTCCATCTAGTCCAGGTAATTTATTCATCTTCAGACCTTTCAAATTCCCAGCACCATCTCCTTAGTGATGGTCACTACTCACACCTCTGGCCCTTGACTCCCTTGAAGTTCTGGTCTGTTACTGGTGTCTTCCACTGTGAAAACTGATGCAAAATACCTATTCAGTTTCTCTGCCATTTCTTTGTTCCCTATTGCAACTTCTCCAGCCTCATTTTCTGGCAGTTCAATGTCCAGTCTTGCCTGTTTCTTGTCTTTCTTATGTCTAAAAAACACTCTTGCAATCTTGTTTTATATTACTAATTACTATCTAGCTTACCCTCGTATTAATCTTCCCCCTTATTGTTTTTCTAGTTATTGTCTGCTGGTTTTTATAGCTGCCCACTAATCTTCACTTCACGGTATGCTTTTTCTTTTGCTTTTATGCTGTCCCCGACTTCCCTTGCCAGCCACGGTTGCCTTGGCCTCGCCTTAGTTTGTTTCTTCTTCTTTGGGATGAATTTCTGTAGTGCCTCCTGAATCACCAGAAAGTCCTACCATTACTGCTCCACCATCTTCACTGCTAGGCTCACCTTCCAATCAACTTTGGTCAGTTCCTCCCTTTAGCCTTTGTTATTACTTCTTCTCAATTACATCTGATTCTAGATTCTTACCCTCAAACTGCAGGGTGAATCCTAGCATATTATGGTCACTGGTCCCTTGGAGTTCCTTCACCTTAAGCTTCCTAATCAAGTCTGCCTCATTACACAGCACCAAGTAAAGGATTGCCTGTTCCCTAGTGGGCTCTACTACAAACTGCTCTAAGAAAACAACTTCCAAAAATTCCTTTTCTTGGGTTCCGCTAACCACCTGATTTTCCCAGTCCACCTGTACATTGAAGTCTGCATACATGATTATTGTAATAGTGCCTTTCTGACGTCCTGATTTATTTTCTTCCCCACATCTTGGCTACTGCTAGGAGGCATTTACATGACTCCCATCAGTGTCTTTTTTTCCTTTGCAGTTCCTCAACACTACTCACATGGATTCTACACGTTCTCACTATTTGCCATTTTGTGTTCTCAAGTTAATTTGGTTTCTTACTAACAAGGTAATGCCAACCACTCTGCTTATCTGCCTGTCCTTTTGATAGGGCACATATCCTTGGAAATTTAGTTGCTAGCCCTGATCCTCTTGCAGCCATGTATCTACAATAACCAAACTTTCATTGCCACCAGACGAGGACGGCATATTTCCTTCTCTGAAGGACCTTAGTTAACCAGAGAGGTTTTTTCCCCAACAATTGGCAATGGCTTCCTGGCTGTCAGAAGATTCCTAATTCCAGGTATTTTTATAGAATTCAAATTCCACCATCTGCTGTGGCAAGATTCAAACCCAGATCACCAGAACGTTGGCTGCGTTTCTAGTTTAATAGTCTAGCAATAATACCAGTAAGTCATTGCCTCCCCCTGAATAGTAGTTTATCAATTTGATAAATTATTGGGATGGATGTGAAAAAGTCAACTAATGATATTATTGCTCAAGTATGAGAATTGCACATGCCTGCTATCAGTTGAAATAGGGCTAATAAATTCTGGAGACACACAGAAATGTATTTTTCTCTTCTAACTAAAATCAGTGAAAAATGAGCTTAAGTATAAAGCAGCAGAACACATTTATCGGTGACAGCAAAGGGAAGGATAACACTCTTTTTAGAACTTATTTATAAGGAAGCAATTATTTTGTTTTAATGGAGACAGCAGTATCTGAGCTATTTCATTTTCATGTCTGAATGTCATTATTTGCACGAACACACTGTCCTCATCAAACGCTTTACTGTACAAAGTTGAGAAAACCATCACCTTTGTGAACTTAAATGTAACCAAAGACTGATTATCTCTGAGTTACACACAGCCCATTGCATCTACCACGATAACAATGAAGTCTATTCTATAGATTGTTTTAAAGTTGACATTTCATGCTTTACTCAGTTTTTAAGGAGACTTTGTACTTTAGTTCATATATTGAGATGTGGCCAACAACGTATTGACTCAGATGCTGGATTGGAGCAGGATCCCAAAGGGGCGTATGTGGCATGAACCTAATGAGGCCAGTGAGATGGCCCAGTCAAATTAACCAATTTGTTAATTACTGATGAGTTGCAGATGCCGTTGTTTTTAAAAAAAGCTGTCATTCAGGGAGCCTTATTCCTGAGTTGCCTTTGAGAAAATGAAGGTGAGCCATTTTTTCCAAATCATAGCAGGCTGTGAAATAAAGATGATGTCATTTTCTTGTTATGTAATTGATTCTAGAATTTTGACCTGATGACCATGAGCAAACAGCAATTTGTCTGTAGATCAGCATGGTTTACGACATGGAGTGATGGGAAACCCACCTTCCTGGTCCTTTCAGACAATAGGGAAGTAGTTGCAGAAGCAGTGTGCAAATCCTGCGGACAAGATCATAAATTCATAAGAATTAGGAGAAGTAAATGCAGTTGGAATGAGAAGCTAATGATAATCAACAAAAACTCGCAGACTTTAAAAACAATTGCTTCACTTTTGTATTTTCACTTTATCTCGATATCTGAAAATAATTTGAATCAATAAAATACTTTTGAAATGTAGTGACTGCAGTAATACAGGTGTCACAGGGTAAAAAGCAATTTTAGTACTTACCCACATATATATTTAACGGCTGTTTTAAAAACACACTAAAACACTTGGCGAAGATGGCTACTATTTTCAAGTGAATGCACTGAACAAGAATTTTCCAGAAGTCAACGTGAGTCACAAAATTAACACTCTATGTACCTCCTGATGAGTCTAGAATGCCAACTATTATGTTATAAACTGCTGCAGAGGTGATGCTCCCCAAGAAAATAAAATACCTTGCACAATAGAATTTTAAGTAACACCCACACTCTAAGATGGATTAATGACTCTCCACTTAACTTTAGGATGAGCCTAAAACAGTTGATTATCTGCACTGCAAACCTTTTTGGTAACTGAAAACTGAAAGAACTGCAGATGCTGTAAATCAGAGACAAAAGCAGAAATTGCTGGAAAGCTCAGCCGGTCTGGCAGCATCTGTGGAGAGAAATCAGAGTTCATGTTTTGGGTCAAGTTCCGAGGAAGCGTCACTCGACCCAAAACGTTAAATCTGATTGCTTTCCACATACGCTGCCAGACCTGCTGAGCTTTTCTAGCAATTTCTGTTCTTGCCTTCACGGTAACTGTTTCTGTCCTTTCAGGATGCTTCATCACATGACTCCTTCAGCACTGAATCAAACTGTTTTTTAACTATGGAACAAAACCAGAAGTTGCTGGAAAAGCTGATCAGCCTGGCAGCATTAGGTCTGGTGACCCTTCCTCAGAATAGAATTTTAGACCAGCATCTGCAGTACTTGTGGTTTTTAGTTACCAAAAAGGTTTGCAGTGCAGATAAGCAACTGTTTTAGGCTCATCCCAAAGTTAAGTGGAGAGTCATTAATCCATCTTAGAGTGTGGGTGTTACTTAAAATTCTATTGTGCAAGGTATTTTATTTTCTTGGGGAGCATCATTTCTGCAGCAGTTTATAACATAATAGTTGGCATTCTAGACCCATCAGGAGGTACATAGAGTGTTAATTTTGTGACTTATGTTGACTTCTGGGTAGGGTATGCAGGGTAGATTGATCTTAGTAGGATAATAGGTCGGCACAACATCGTGGGCTGAAGGGCCTGTACTGTGCTGTACTGTTCTACGTTCTAGACCTGTTCTGAGGAAGGGTCACCAGACCTGAAACGTTAACTCTGATTTTTTTTTCTTCACAGATGCTGCCAGACCTGCTGAACTTTTCCAGCAACTTCAGTTTTTGTTTCTGATTTATAGCATCCGCAGTTCTTTCGGTTTTTGATTTTTAACCATACCAATTTGAAATAGTACACAATTTAGGTGTCAGTCCTGCTTGATACAATATCGAATGACAATAATAACACCTATAATTCCAGGCTACAAACAAAAAAACCTTTGACGTGTGAAAAGCTACTACCACCTGCATTTGTGCTCTCTGGAGGCAAAACTTTCTTTCATCAAAACAGTGAAGCAGAAGGTACATTTCAGCAAACACTTCTTCAGAAAACTCTTAAAGAAATTTTTAAAGAAAATAAACTGCCAACAACTCTTCAACAACTGGCTAGCAAATCAACAAGCCCAAAAAGGAATTTAAGACTTCTAAATCCTGCTTGGACTTTTTGGCTCCATACTAAAAACAAGGACATTTTCAAACTCGTATCCCTACGTTTTTGTATTTAAGTTGTTACTATTTGAATAACCTCCTTATCCTTTCTGAATCTGTCTCTCCCTGTATGTTTGTGTGTGTCCCTGAGCCGTGAGGCATCCCCCCCACCATCTAACAATGCATGAAATAAACCCACACTTCCATTTAACCTTTACCATTGTGTTGTTTTGATCACTAAAAAGTAAGACTCCACCAACAGACAGAGTGTGGGAAATATGTCTCCACTGTTCAAAATAGCGTAAAAATTAAATTGCTGTCTGCTTATAGACAGGTGGTGAGAATAAGAATGGAGATTTGTTTTAAAACTTGCAATCTGTTCATAACTTAGGAAACACCACAACTAATTTGCAGTTGTAACCTCAGAAATAATTACAATCAGGAAATTTGTTTTTGTGGCAATGAATGTGAAAAGATAATAGTAATGGTTGTCAGAAGTAATTTGTTTGAAGAAACTAGAGTGAGGATTGAAGTGAATCGTGCCATATTGGAACAAGTGGATAAATTTATCTATTTTGGATAAATAATAACCGCTGAGATGCAGAAGTTAGAAAAAGGATAGAGATAGCCAGAAGTAATTTTGTAATTTGGAGGATGAATTAGCAGTGAGAAAACTCAAATTTGCAACAAGGAACAAAACTTACAAGATACATACTCTGTCTGTTTTCCTGTATGTCTTTGAGTCCTTGATGATAAAGATCTGTGGAAAACAATAGAGGCTTTTGAAAGCTGGTGCAAAGTATTTGCTAAAAATTCCATGTACAGGCCATAAGACAATAAATTACATAGGGTAGGATACATTTTATAAAGTGACATCTAGAAAAGAACATGTCGGTATTTTGGCAATTTGATCAAAGTTGAAAAACTACAGAGGTATGTTCTAGAAGGCAAAGTGGAGGGCAGAACAAAAAGCATTTGACCAAGGTGTATTTAGATGATGGATGTGACAGAAGGAGTTCTTGATGAGGTACCGTGGAAGGTGAGAATGCCACAAGGCAGATAAATATGGCATAACATGCCCAAAGGTTTCCTGGCAGGAGTAACTACAAATAGCAGCAACAGTAGATGTTGATTGAGGCATAGATAATTGTCAGGACACTGGGGACAACTCCTCTATTCATCTTCAAAGTAGTGCCATGAGCCATTTACATTAGACCCAAAGAGGAAGATAGGATCTTATTTTAACATCCTATCTGAAAGACATCAGCTCGAACAGTACAGCAATTCCTCAGTTCAGCAGTCAAGCTCCAGCCTTGATTTTTGTACTCAAGTCCTGGAGTGATATGGCATATATACAAAGCCTTATGAGCCAAAGACAAGAGGACTACTCACTGAGCCACTGCTGATACAAATTTAATGTGGAGTCTGAAGAGTCTGGTCCTCCCTGCTGCACAATAAGATTGATAAAGAAAGTTCAACAATGTCACTCTAGTAGTAGAACAGCCATTGGTTTAGTTGTCAATTTCCTAAAGAAATGGACCATGTCATGCAAGGCATACTTGTCCCGTGCAATCACATTTTGTAAAATCGACCTCAAATAGTTATTAGGCTCCTAATTTGTATACATAGAGGGCCCTGTGCCTATCTCAGGCAGGCATGGTAGATATGCATTCAGGAGAATCAATATTACTGCCAATTCATTCTACTGCCAAATGATGAATACAGTCCATTTCCCATCATACTGATTGATAGGTGTTTGTTTTTAGCCTGTTAAAATTGATCTAAGTTGATCCAATTTCTAGATCATTGTCTTTGTGTCAGTTCTATTCATTGACCTTGTAAATATTTCCTCATACGCAGAATATTATTATACCTGTGTGTACATACTGTACATGAACTAATTGATTCTGTTCAAGATGAGAGATGACTGACTGCTTGGATGGATATTGAGAGATCATTATAATGACATTAGGTCATGATTGATAGCTTCTCTACATAATCACAAATTTTGCAAAGCACAGATAAAATATATGTAGTAGATGCATCCGTCTCTGTAGTAAAGGGTTGAATTGAAACAGTTAGATAATACAATCCAGCTGACTGATGCTCCATCCTCTGAAACACTTAGATCACACAATATGGCACATTAGTTTGATTGACAAATGATGTGAGGCTTTGTTTTGACATTAGCTTTGTCATAACATTAACTGTGGAGCTACATTTTGTCTGAGTTTTTCAGAGCATGCACATATTGTGGTTTAAAAAAAACATGGCAAGTACACATCTTCATACCACAATTGCAAACTTAACAATTTACAAAAACTACAGTGAATTTTCCTCATGCTGGATGAACCATCCTGTCACATAAGCTAAAATATAAAACTGTTTGCAGACAGTCCTTATGTTGACATGCCCAGCTCCTCATATAGGTCAACATTATTCAGTAGAACAAAGTCCTTTACAGTACAGACCAACAATACCTAACATCTTTTTACATTCCTGATTACACCTGAAGGAGATTTTCAACAATGATGTTGATTGGGTTAGCGTGTCATTCAATGCATGTTTATTGATGGGAGGAGGGAAGTGTATGTATTGCAGTCAAATTTGCCAACAACATACAAATAGGTGGAAAGGCAGTTTGTGAGAGGGATGCAAACAGTTCACAGAGAGATATTGATAGGTTAAGTCGTCAAAAGTTGGCAAATGGAGTATGATGTGGGCAAATGTGAAGTTGTTCATTTTGGAATGGAGAACAAAAGAACAGAATATTATTTGAATGGAAAGAAACTGCAGAAAGCTGCAATATAAAGGAACTTGGGTATTTGTGCACTAAACACAGAAAGCTAGCACACAGGTACAGCGGATAATCCAGAAGACTAATGGAACGTTGGCTCTTATTTCAAGGGGGTTGGAACATTAGAGTAGGGAAGTCTTACTGCAAATGTACCAGGTGCTGATGAGGCTACATCTGAAGAACTGTGAGCAGTTCTGAGCCTTTATTTAAGGATATACATCATTTCATTGGCTTAGTTCAGAGAAGGCTCACTAAGATGATCCCTGGTATTGCAGGGATTGTCTTATGAACAAAGAATGAAAATGAGAGGGGATCTCATTGAAACATATAAGATTCTTAAGTGGCTTGACAGGATAAATCCTCAGCGAATGTTTCCCCTTATGGAAAAGTCTAGGACAAGAGAGCAGAATTTCAGAAAAAAGAGCACCAATTTAAGACTGAGATGAGGAGAAAGTTCTTTTCTCAGAGGGTTCTGAGTCTTTGGAACTCCTAGTAACAGACAGCTGTGAGACCAGAGTTCTTGTATAATTTAGAGCTGACATAGATAGATTCTTGATCAGTATGGAATCAAGGGTTATAGGAAAAGGGCAGAAAAGTAAATGTGAGGAATGTCAGATCAGCCATGATCTTATTGAACAGTACAGTGGGCTTGAGGGGCCAAATGGCCTACTCCTGTTCCTATTTCTTATGGTCTTATGGTCACTCAGTGGTAAATGTAATCAATTCTTGTGTCTGGGACTCATTTAGTTGCAAGGGATGAGTTGACAGTGTAGTTGCACTTCTACAAGGCAGCTCACCGTATTAATAAATATGAAACTTGATAGAGCCACTGCCCTAAAAGGCAGCCAGTACCTCTTAAAAAGGAGATGTACAATTCAAAAATGCTCAATGGAGAATATCCCACAGAAGCAATATTAGGTAATCTAGGCTACTAGCTTTCCAACTCCTTCCCTCAACCTCACCCTCTCAATTCTCCAATATTCCTCTTGGAGATAACTATGAGGCAAGTGAGGAAGGGGAAGGAAGTCTTGTCCCCTTGAGAGGGATGACTGATTTCCCATCAAAGAACTGTCAACAGAATGTGAAATAGGACAATAGCAGCAGCTAGCTATGACATTGCACACTTTCCCTTGTCGCTCAGTGAGTATGAAAGCTGAGGCCATAAATTGGAGCACAGTCCCTTAGCTTAGTGTAGAGTCATGAGTCAAGCAGGCAGACAAATCTGCTGAGCCTCTCAATTCCTCTGCAAAGGCTAAATAGCTGGAGAGAGGAGTGATTGGAGATTGTTGCATGGTAAAGGATCACGACAGCTGTCCAGAAATTGTGTACAGAATTGTGTAGTAAGATGCTGATGATCACACTCAGTTCGACTTTAGTGTCTTGGAAGTTACTGTGACTAATGAAGGCAGTGGAATTCTGAGAAGAAACCTGTAAGTTGATGTGTGGGACATTGAATGAACCTGTGATCAATATGAAATCCACATCCTGATCTTGTTGCTTTAGGTGATCCATGGGGAAAGTGATACATGTACATGGTGTGAATTATCTGTGACCATAATCTGCATACTAACTGATTTTACACAGATCTTCTGAGGCAGCTGGAAGGAGTTAAAGGCAAAACAGTTGACATTATTTGATTGGCACCCCATCCACCACCTTAAATATTTACTCGCTCCACCACCGCTGCAGAATGTCACATTCTGTGTTACCTATCAGATGTACTGCTGCAATTTACCAAAGGTTCTTCCAACCACATGACCACCAAAAGGGCAAGGGCAGTTGATGCATGGGAATACTACTACCTGCAAGTTTCATTCACTAGTGCGTAACTACAGTGCATGCTAAAGTCTGCCTGGCAGGCCTAAGATATTGTAATTTTAATGTTCTCTGATAAAAGAATAATATCAGAAAATAGAATTTGAAAGAAACAAATATTTGCTTCAAGGAAAATCTTGTAAATTAAAAATTAAATTCAATACTTTCTTCATAGACTGAACTGTCAACCAAGCTCTCCTGTGATGTATTACTTATTATGGAGAAATGAAGCTGGTCTGGTCATAATTATATTTTATACCATAAGAGAGGTATTTTTCATACATTAATGTATCCTTGGATGGTTAGAATTACAATGAGTAGTTTATGCCCTGTAGCTCTGTTATAGGGAAATTTTGAACAGAAAGTTTAGAGGCATTGATAGACTAGGCAAACATGATAGTGAAGAAACTTGAAACAATAACAGGAAATATTTTTGAAAAACAAAAATGTATCCAAATTGATGTAATGTTTTATCATTCATCAAAAACCCAGAATGGTCCAATTTGATACTTTATACTTCATGCTTTCTGTACCATTCAGGCAGGGTATCAACATGACTATGCCTACACATAACAACCAGGTTTGGTTTATCACAAACAGAAGTTCCCAAGAGCAGTCAGATTGGACTCAAAATGTTAACTCTGATTCTCTCTCCACAGATGTTGCAAGAACTGCTGAGTTTCTCCAGCATTTTCTGTTTCTAATTTATCATAATTTACTTCACAAATGATAAAGCTTGAAATCATTAGCTTTTAAAGGACTTTTACCAACACACAAACTGGGACATGAACTGATTACAGTTGCTGAAAAAGTCTGTAATTCAGTTTGTTCAATTATTTTATTACATCTTTAGAATTGCCCTGCATGTCTTTGACAGATTCAATGAAAGACCTCAAAGCTTTATTGTCTAACTGTACATGACACTATGGATATCAAATGAGAAATTAAATTTGAAAAAATAAAAAATGGAGAAACAAAAACTAGCTAAAGTTGTGCATTATTCTGCAAAAGACATAATAATTATCACTGTTAATTTGAATTATTTGTAATTTGAATTATTTTAAAACTGTGGAAAACAACATATGCCAACTTAGAATGTTGAGAAGACTGATGCTGTAAATATCTTCCACACGCACAAAATATTTGTTTCAGCATATCAGATGTGTCATCTCCATGGGTGTCAGTTAAAAATAGTGCCCTTCTAATGCCTTGGAGTTGCTTTAATAAATAAGCAAAGGAACAGAAAAGGCAAAAGCTATTAAGAAACTAAAAGCTCTAGAAACAGCATTGTACAACAGCGCCAGGGACCTGGGTTCAATTCCACCCTTGGACGACTGTCTATGTGCACTTTGCTTGTTCTCCCCATGTCTTCTTGGGTTTCTGCTGGGGGGTCCGGTTTCCTCCCACAGTCCAGAGATGTGCAGGTTAGGTGGATTAGCCATGACAATGCAGGGTTACAGGGATAGGATGGGAGGATGGGTCTGAGTTCTGTGCTCTTCAGGAGGTTTGTGCAGATTCAAAGGGCCAAATAGTCTCTTTCCACACTGTAGGGATTCTATGATATATAATTGAATTGCTTAAGGCAATTAAAATGGTTTCTAAGTTACTTTGCATTGATTTGATGAGACTTGAATAGGATGATTGGTTGATTTCTTAAAATAATGTCATTTGAACAGTATATCTTACTATAGATACAGTTGTAAGGCAGGCCATTGAATAGATGATAATTTCAATAGGTGGTGTGTAGGCCTTGCATAAATACTGTAGAAGGTGAAATAATTTGTGCTTGGGCAATTTCGCAAGAATCAAAACAAAGTGCTCATTTACTATCTTGTAAAGTTGCCAATGTCCAGCATATTCAAATTTATGTGAGAAGGACAGTTTCAGTAAGAATTCAGGTTGGAGGTCTGATCCTGTGCAAAATTATAAGACCATCATTTAATGGTGTTTGGGAAAAAATTCTGATCTCAGAGGTTTGTTCATCTTTAGAATTCTCTTCTGCATAAAGCATTGGAAACATTCAAGGTTGAGCTTGATAGATTTTTGAACATCAAGGCAGTCGAGGATTATTGGAATTTGTGGGGAGGCTTGAAATGGCCTACTGTCACTCTTATGCCTTATGAACTTATGATCTTCCAGGCCTCGTGTATCTTGGATCAATTTGAACCCAGTATTATAAGGCTGGGTGTAACAAATTCAGGTTGATGACTAAACTACTTTTTAAATGTCTAGACACTCATTTAGCTTAAAAGACTAAAACACTTATTGTACATTCTTTCTAAAGTTTTGTGAGAATAACATTGAAAATGAACTGCTGTGGTAACAGAACATTGCATGTGTTTCCAAGCATGCACATTATGGCATGTGAACAATGGGTCTTCCTGCAGCAGATTGTATGTTACAAATTGCCTAGTGTTTCTAGTTTCACAGCAATCAATAATCCTTTGAGACTGTCAGGAAAATTCTATCAGTGTGATACAAGACTGCAAATAATTCTAATCAATTTTACTCACGGAGCTAAAAGGGGAAAATGCAGGTAAAAGATTTGTTTAGAAACTTAGAAAAGGCATTTGAGTTTCCTACTAGCAGGTTGGTATAACACTGGCTGCAGGTTACCAAAATTATCTTCTCCTTTGCATATGCCTGAATAAAATCTTTGCTTGCTTGACTTATGCAAACTTAACAGTGATCATTTTTGTCACAGGAAATAGTGAAAGGAAGGGTCAGCTCGTTAGGAATCAATAATGAGATCTTTGTGTGGAGCTTACGAGTTGGCTAAGTTAATAAATGAGTTAGTTGCATTTGTCTTCATTGAATAGTAAAGGTAAAGAAATTTTACCGAGTAAATATTGATAACCTGGTAATACGTAAATAGATTCAAGAACTTAAAGAAGAGAAGTTATCTTGTCATGTCATTCTCTCAGTTATTAACTGGTGTTTAATTTTTTCTTGGTCTCCATGGAGATCATAACAATATTGATGAAAATAGGAGTTTACATATCACCAGATTATATGAGCAGATTGCTGTGAGTTGCTATCTTGGACCCCTGTAATCAGTGAGACAGACATATAGCCACAGTGCTATTAGGAATGCAAAACATTCTGAGCTGGAACAGTGATGGTGTGGATCAGTGCAAAGATGTACAGTTTAGGTGGACTGACCATGGTCAATTACCCCAAAGTGCCCAGGGTTGTGGAGGCTAGGTGGATAAGCCATAGTAAATGTGGGGTTCGAGGGAGGTAGGTCTAGGCTCTTCAGAGGGTTGTGCACATTCAGTGGGCTTAATGACCTCTATCTGCACTGTAGGGATTCCATGAAAAACATTTAATTAGTGTTTCCCTTTCTGATCATAATTCAGTGATGTTTATCGGTTGTTAATATGTGTGGAAGATAGGTAAATGTAGAGTTACACACAGGAATGATTGTCTCATGGTCGATTAGCTTGTCAATATATAATATTATTAAACTACACAAATGTGTATAAAGTGATACGAAAATCATCCATCTCACATACCTGAGATGAAGGGCCATTACAGTGAGGTCATGACCTGCTGCAGATCTGTGGAACTTCATCCCAGCCCAAGTGATCATTGTAGAAAAAGAATGGCACATGGGAATATTAATTAATAGGACCAAAGCCCCAAGGAAATAGGAGTCGAGTCCCAGAGGAATGCAGCACTTACCGGAAGACATGAGCTTTTGTCCCACAGTGGTGCTTCTAGTGTACACTGAGACAGCTGTTGGAAGCACAAAAGTTAGCCCTTGTATGACATTTACTGACAGAATCACATGTTCTGTGAAGCTTTGCGAAAATAAATTGCAAGCAATAAAAATCCAATAGCCTGTATACTTTTGTTCAAAATATTTACAGTGAGTGGACACAATGTATTGCCAGGGAAATTGTAACTCCTTGGTTTATTAAAGCAATTTAACTGAAATTCTTATACATTTTAACTATTGTATTATTGTTTGGAATATGATTAAACATTGGTCACAAATCAAAAATTGAACAATGTTTTTAATGAGGGCATGAATAATGAAACGTTTAATGAGTAAAGCAATGAAAATTCTCTGGTGCGTAGGCAGCAGAAAGATGAATAGTTTCATCCCTGATGACACTGCTGCAGACCTTTGATAGTATTGTATTAATATTATGAAATGTGGGGAACTAATGACTGAGAAGAACGCAACCTCACTAATCCTTAAAAGAACAATTGAGAGCAGTGTGTGGAGGTGTGGCTTTAAAGATAAGGAGGATTTTAGGAACAAATTATGCCTGTTTAGTCTGCTGTATTAGTGCCGCCTGCATTGATGCGTGTAGTAGCATAACTCGTGTGAGAAAGAAATGGTGAGAAAAGACAAAACTGAGGTGCAAAGAAGGGAGAAAAGGCAGCTTGAAAATCCTAGTTTAGACTGAAGCTATACATTTCAAGATGCTCTGGCATGTTAGTATACAGTAACTTGTCTACATTGTAAGATCATGCTCTCAGTCAAATAGTCACTGAAGCAGATAAACATTCCAGCAGGAGGCCAAGAGAATTAAAGGAAGACTTAATTAGGAAAACTTGAGCAACTTCTCAGCAGTTCAGCTACGTGGACAGACAGCTGTAAATGATATAAAAGAGTGAGAAAAAGCAACTAAAAGGGATGAAAACTGAGGGATAAAACTTACCATTATTTGGGCTCAGGCGTTTGAGTCACAGTCTGTTCACGACAGTTCCAGAAGAGGTGAGCAGCATGTACATTTGGTGCTGCTGTCACTTTTCATGATTTTGGAATAGGGTCAAGTGATTCTTACACTCCTGCCTGTCTGTACATTCAGCAGGGAGCCTGGTAGCATTTATAATAGCAAGTGTGTGAGGGTGTGACATTAAAGATAAGAAGGATTTTAGGAACGAAATATGCCTGTTTAGTCTCCTGTATTAGTGCTGCTTGTGTTGGTGTGTGTTGTATCATGTGAGAAAGGAATGGTAAGTAAAGTAGTAAATGAAGTAGTAAGGTGAGTAAATGGTGGTAAATGCTTTATTGCAGAACTCCAGTGAGAACTCAATGAGGAAACAAACAGGATAACGATGATGCTCAAAAATAATGGGTATATTGACTATCCTGCCAACAGTTTCCTATCATTCGTTAGGAACATGGAGAAATCCAATTCTAACTTGGCAGAGAAAATCTTGCAGAATTTGCTCATTTTGTAGCCTCTGATCTATTTTTTGTTATTATTTGAAATCCCCACTTACACTGAATACATTTATAACAAGAACATATTTAGCGCAAAAAGGAATCTTCTTCTTCTCCCATGTCTTTAGCCCTCACACACCCATTAAAGTAGACATTTGTCAAACATTTCTAGTCATAAAGCAGGGTTGAGTTGTGGAATTAGATAAACCAGAGAAGTTCCAGCAGATTCCATGATCATTGTGAAGCAACTGGTGTTATGTCAATTTAATGGATCTTCAAATTGTCACTTTTAACAAGTTTGCACTTTGGATGCAAGTTTGTGTTGAACCATATTAGTTTTCAATCAGGCTATTTTCCCTGGAGCGCCAGAGGCTGAAGAAGTTATAGAAGTTTATAAAATTGTGAGGGGCATGGATAGGGTGAATAGTCAAGGTCTTTTCTCTGAGGTGGAGCAGTCCAAAACTAGAGGGCATAAGTTTAAGGTGAGTGGGGAACAATTTAAAAGAGACCTAATGGGCAACTTTACCACAGAGAGGGTGGTGCGTGTATGGAATGAGCTGTCAGAGGAAGTGGTAGAGGCTGGTACAATTACAGCATTTAAAAGGCATTTGGATGGGTGTATGGATAGGAAGGGTTTAGAGGGATATGGGCCAAATGCTGGCAAATGGGATTAGATTTATTTAGAATATCTGGTCAGCATGGACAAGTTGGACCAAAGGCACTGTTTCCATGCTGTACAGCTTGATGACTATATAACTCTATGGCTATTTCTTAGGGGAGGCTGTACTTACTTTAACTTGCTTACCAGGCATTTAACCAATCAAGAGACAATAGAGCTCAAGTACTTGGTCCCCTATTTGTGGTCTGGGTGAAATTGTCAGCATGAGTGGCACATTTATACTCAACACTTATGCCAATAGCAAATGATAAGACTCATTTAATCAATAAAGACAACTGCCTGTGATAAGCAGTGATAGAATAAGTGTTGGAGACTGTGGTTTCTCGATAAATGATTTGGACTTGGGTAAAAGAGGCACATTATAAATATTTTACAGATGATACACCAATAGGCAGCATTGTTGATTTTCAAAAGTGGTATAACTTGCCATTGATAGGATTGTAAATCTGATATGTATGTTGCCATGGAAATTTCACCAAGAAAACATGTGGTGATACATTTTGCAAGGAATAGTAAGAAGAAGAAATAGAAAAGATTCCAACTTCAGAAAATCCCAAGCTCACCAACAAAATTAATGGATAGAGAATTATGTGCTGTTGTTGAAGTGCCTAATAAGGAATAAGCTCGACATAATAAATAGGAAAGTATCAGATGGAGTAGAAAAGGAGAGACTGAACGTTTCAGATGCACATATCTGTAAAAGTGGAGTAACAAGTAAATAAAGTTGTAAAACAAAGGTAGAGGATTATATATGAAGAATTCGCTCTCAAGCTTTTCAAAGAATTGTTGAAGCATCAAAATATCACTTGCATGGATATAAGGTTGCAACAAGTCAACACTACCCAAAATATGGGTTATCAACATTCGTGAGGCAAGAATTTTGTTCCGTAGAGATATACTCGCCAACGATGCTATCCTCTTTATTTAGACTGCAGTTAATATTGTTGCTGAACACATTTGGAAATGATACAAGAGAGATTTACAAAGTTAAAGCAGACCCTGAATGGGCTTATTTTCAAAAAGGCTGAACAAGGCCAGGGCTCACTTCAGTCGTGCAGATGGTTAACATGAAACATAATTGAGGTGCTCAAAATTTTAAATGAAATTGATAAGGTAAATAGAATAAAAATGAAAAAAAAAATCCAATTGTTAGTGAATTGGTAACTGGATGGCTTTAAGTGAAGATCACCACAAAAAAGGAAATTGTGTGATTGCAGAATTTGATTTTATGTGGAAGTTTGCTGGGATTTTGAATACCCATTATGATCCGCAATGGGAACAGAACATACTTCAATAAGTATTTGAATAAAATAATGTTTTAAAGGGTATGTGGAAAGGGCAAGAGAATAAGATTAGATGCAAAGCCATTAGAGGGCAGACGCAGTGTACTGATTCACCTTCTTTTGTTCTGTACAATGCTGTTATTTGCAAAGGAGATAAGTACAAGTAATGAAAACCTTTCTTTCTTTTAAACCTCCTCTGGACTTCCTTCAAAGCTAGCACACCCTTACCAAGTTACAGGGCCGAAAACTGCTCGCAATATTCCAAATGCAGTCTGAACAAAGCTTGAAACAGCCTCAGCACTACATCTTTAGCCCTCATGAAATGAATGTTAACATTGCAATTGCCTTCTTAACTGCGAAATGAAGCTGCATGCTAAACTTAAGAGAACCCTGAACTAGGACTGGAAAGTCCCTTTGTGCTTCAGATTTCAGAAACCTTTTGCCATTTAGAAGATCGTCTACACCCCTATTTTTCCTACCAAAATGCATAACCTCACACGTCCCTACATTGTATTCCATCTGCCACTTCTTTGACCACTCTCCTAGCTTGTCCAACTCCTTCTGCAGCCTTCCCCCTGCTCCTCAACACTACCTTTCCCTCCACCTATCTTTGTTCATCTGCAAACTTAGCAACAATGCCCTCATTTTACTTCAGTCAATTCATTAATGCATAACGTGAATAGTTGTGGTCCTGATATGGACCCCTGTTGAAGTCTACTGGTCACTGGCTGCCAATGTGAAAAAGACCCTTTGCAGCCATATCTTTGTGATGCCCACAAAATTGTACATGCCAATTTCAATCTGGGCTACAAGCTCATTTACCTTATTTTGTGTACTGTGTGCATTGAAGGACAATACCCTCAGTCCTACGTTGACTGTACTCCCATAGTTGTCCTTCATCTGCTGTGCTTGAAGTTAGATTCCTGAGCCTGCTCAGGGTGTTGTCCGTTAGGGGGTCCATGCCTTTGCAGTCTAGGTACATGGGCAGTCTTGTAGCTCTATAGCAGCCAGTCTGACTTGGTGGGTAGGTTGAATATAATTACGGAGATGTATAGGAGTCTGGCCTCTTCTCTTTTGTGGCTGTGCTGTTAGGTCATTCAAGAGGTGGGCTACAGGCAGTTCATCAGTTCCATGCACTGGAGGGCGTGTGCGTGCGTGCATGTGCGTGTGCGCGTGTGTGTGCGCTGGAGGAAAACTTGGCAAGCTATTTTACAGAAAGAGAAACAAAAATCGCCAGAGAAACCTAGCAGGTCTGGCAGCAACTGTGGAGAGACAGCAGAGTTAATATTTCGGGTCTAATGACCTTGTTCTATTTTATTTAAGCTATTCTTCAGAATTGGTCTGCAGGCTAGGGGAGGGGCTTGGGAAAGGGGGATGGCAACTGTGAAACAGGAGCAGTGGTATTTGAAAGTAGGATATGGTGAAGTGTGGATGGGAAAGACTCATTCAGGAGGGAGTTTGTCCACTGTCAGGAGCAAAGGGGTGTGGTACAGCATATGATCACACCTGGCATGCTCACCCATATGCCAAGGGATGGGGGAGAAAGGACAGGTACAGCCCTTGTAGACAGGTTGTAGGCAGCTTCTACATTTATGTCTGGATGGCCCAGAGATTTTGAGGTTGTTTTGTCAGAAGCATGTCAACCTTCCCTGGTGTGAACATCCAAAGGCTGAAGGAGGGGAGGCAGAGTGGAGGTGGAGAGTCTGGCCATCGCTGGCATTCCCTATGTGGGTCCTCTCCCTCAGCAGACAGTGCACCTTGGCACTGCCTTGTCTCCCTGTGGGGGAGGGGCATCCAGAGAGCTCACATTGCCCCATCACCCTGTTGCTATGTCTTTAATCCTGAGGACCAATGGCTGATGCAATAGAGTACAAGTGTGTGTGCCTCTCCAGCAAACCCTGAAACTGCTGGGCTTGGATGTCCATGGCAGCTGCCAAATTGTCAATGCAGGCAGTCAGCGTGTGAATTACTGTGCTGCTGGGCAATGAGGACCATTGCGTTCCACATGCATGTCGGCCATTCCTCTCTGAGTATGTATGTGAAGCCTCTAATTGGACACTGCAGGATCCTCTCCTGGCTCAGGCTGAGCTGGTGCCTGCTCTCTGGCAGTCCTCTGAGTGCCAGTGGCCTGGAGTATTTCTTCCTTGGCCAGCCGTAGAGTTGTTGCAGTGAGATGCTCACCAGATCATGCCCCATACCTTCCAATGCTAATGTTCTCACTGAGGGGTCAGTGTCTGAACTGCTTGGGCTGCAGGAGGCAGCCTTGTCAGTTCCTCCTCTGAGGCCTGGGAACTCTCATGCTCAGACGTCAAGGAGATGGCTTCTGGGGGAACTGGTCATTCTCAACGGAGGTCAAGAGGTTGCTGATAATACCTGTAAGACAAAAGAGAGAGGAGACATAATGGCCAGAAGCGATGTGTGATGAATGACACTAACAATAGGATTATTGTGAGAGTTGCAGTGGAATGAAGAGTAGTCCTTAGAGTTTGGCTGCACATGGATGTCTCAGCGTTGCCACAGGAGGAGTCTCAGTCTTGTCCCATGAGGGCTAGGATTGTCTCCTCTTTCAAGGTGAAAAGCTTAATGTTGTACCTCCTCTGCTCCATTATGGCTTTTCAAGTAGTGAGAAATGGAGGAAGTGAGTGAGATGAAAGAGGATGGCACAGTTGTTACTGCTGGTACAGAGGGGAGACAGTGATGAGGCATAACCAAGTGAATGAACAGACAGCGCAGAGGGCAAGCAGGATTCATAGTGTTGGGGCTGTGTTGGGTGATAACAAGTGATAGAAAAGGTTGCAGGCAACAGTAATGGTTGCAGACATTATGCCTCAGTGGGAGGTGGATGCAGTAGCAGAAATAGTGAGACTGAGGTGGCTGAAGAAGAGTGTGGCAGATGAAGGTCATTGACCTTCTTGCGGCCATGTTGGCCATTCCTCTAGACTGTGGGGACCATGCTGAGCAGGTGAACTCGGATTACGCTGCCAGGATTTGATTGCGTGGTTTACTCTGCCAGTCCTCAAGGAAGAAAACCCCTCTCCTTTTCATGAACCTCCTCAACTAGGGCCTCCAGGTCCCATCTTCCTTCTCACACATCAGAAATGCCTTTAACTGAGCAGGGCAGCTTTGAAATGCTGGTGTTATCCAGGTATACCACAGCCTTCTGAAAATGTTTTGGACTCAAGGGTTGTCAGTCTTTTGGCAGATATCAGCTGAGTAATTATTCTTGGGAATGGAACATCGTAAGATGAGGCTGGAATCAGTTGTGAAGGATGCCTTAAGGGTGGGGTAGGTAGTTAATGCTTCCTTCTCACAC
>NC_063356.1:33425738-33576104 GCF_021869965.1 Rhincodon typus | reverse complement strand
ACTGAGATGTACGGGAGTGGAATGCCTCATCCTGGGAGCAGATGCGGCGGAGGCGAAGGATTTGGGAATAGGGGATGGCATTTTAAAATCTCCCCTCCCCCTACCGCATCTCAAAACCAGTCCAGCTCGTCCCCACCTCCCTAACCTGTTCTTCCTCCACCTATCCCCTCCTCCCACCTCAAGCCGCACCCCCATCTCCTATCTACTAACCTCATCCCGCCCCCTTGACCTGTCCGTCCTCCCTGGACTGACCTATCCCCTCCCTACCTCCCCACCTACACTCACCTTTACTGGCTCCATCCCCGCCTCTTCGACCTGCTTGTTTCCTCTCCACCTATCCTCTCCTCTATCCATCTTCTATCCGCCTCCCACTCTCTCCCTATTTATTTCAGAACCCCCTTCCCCTCCCCCATTTCTGATGAAGGGTCTAGGCCCGAAACGTCAGCCTTTCTGCTCCTATGATGCTGCTTAGCCTGCTGTGTTCATCCAGCTCTGCACCTTGTTGTCTCGGATTCTCCAGCATCTGCAGTTCCTACTATCCCTGGAAGAATTTACTTCACCTTTTTTCTTGGCAGTTAATGGCAGTTTTCTGGTCACTGAAATATGATTGTACTTATTCAGAAGTTTATTGTAGTATGATTGATTTCAGTATGTGAGGGTTTTTTTCTCAAGTGATTTAACAGAATAAACCTGTGTGAGTATTTGCAGCTGGCCAGCATTTGTTGTCCATTCCCATCCCACATGACTAAAAATCAGAAAATTTAATTTGGTACTCAGGCTAGCTTTGTAAAGTTTAAATTGGCAATAGGAGGATTACAAAATGTGTATGTATGTGAGAAGAGTTTACCCTGTACAGTGGCAGACTTGGCTCAATAGCAGCACATTTTCCTCTGAGTGTGGTATATAAGATTTAGAGCTACATATTGATAGTTAGACTGTATCAACAATGATGTCAGATCAGATAGAACCTGTGTTCCAAAGAATATTGTGTTAGATTCGAAATGTTAACTCTGTTTCTCTCTCCACAGATGCTGTTGGGCCTGCTGAGTTTCTCCAACACTGTTTGTTTGTATTTTATACGGAACTGGGACCTGTGTGATGAGGGTTCTCATGAAGTCGTTCTGAAGCGTGTCTTTGTATTTAATGTAAATAGGTAGTAAATGTGCATCAGTTACACTCTGGCATCCAGTTCTCATCTGTCTAAAGTATCTGACAAGTTTGTGATATTCAGAAATGGCTCAACCTCTACTGAAGGGACTTGAGTTCAGAATCTGGCCTGATATTTCATTGCAGTTCTATAGGAAGTTCAGATCACGTGGCTACCCTCCTGGGGGACAACAAAAATCTCATGGCACTTTTTGAAGAGCACCTGTTGAGTTCAGCAGTGCTTTAATCAATTTTTATTCCTCAAGCGACACCTGGATCAGATTATGAACTGGTCATGAACTCATTGCTGTTTCTCAGATTTTGTTATGCATAAGTTGACAGCACTTCAAAATGACTTAGTAGCCATATTTTGGTGACATCCTGAAATCACGAAAGCTTTCATTTAAATACAAATCTCTCTTTACTGATGCAAGATAAATAACAGGGTCTTAAAGTACAATCAGATTGGAATGATTCATTAATATTAGCATGCACTGCACCCTTACTCACGTCCAGCTTAAAATCTTCTTACCATTTCTACAAAGTATTTCACTCAATGATTTATCCTTTAATGTAGGTTACAGCAAGAAAATGTTTAGTGAGAAGAATGTACCTAATAAGAACAAAAAATGAATTTCAAACAGGAAAAGGCTATTTTGTTCTCCCTTTCACACACCGCACAGAAGGTTAAGTATTAGACTCACAGTAGTGGATTACATTTAGTTATGGAAGAAACAGATTTAATAACACAAACTCAAGCATTTGATAAAATACATTTACTCGGTCATTCTTGTGGCCCGCGTACAAAGAGATGGCAACAACACAAAGATGCAAACATTACAACATGCACCAAATAGACTTGGAACTGATTTCATCAATGATAATGGTAGTTTTTTTGGCAATGGGACTGATCTAGCAACTTCGCAGGTAGTGAAGATTGAATTAATAAAACCGACACACTGCAGGGTTTTTCCAGAGTCACAACTGGTTCATTAATTCTTTTCAAGTAAGGAGACTTGCCCCTAATTGATAGATGACCACTGTCCGATATTATGTGGTCACTTCTGAAAACTTTCTGCTGTCTCACAGATTCCATGGACAGAAAATATACCTGGTTTGCATGTTATTGCCAATTGAGAGCCCTTACTAGGAGGAAAATGCCTGCTGTATTTTCTTATATAACAATCAGTGAAATGCATAAAATGTGAAATACTTTGGCACACAGTTGAAATACTTGATTAGGACTATAGACATGCAAATTCTTACCTCCCCAGAGTACCAATTAAGAAAAAAAAGAGATTTCAATCAAGATGATTTATAAATTCCATATGGCATTCACGAACATCTGATGGTACATCACTGAAAAAAAACTAAGGGAAGAGACAGTATGAGATTTCCATTCAGGAAAAAAAATCAGCCTTAAATGAGCATTGCAAAGTGGCTATCAATGTTTAACTTGGATGTTAGTGGCAGTGATGGAATGGCACAATATGAACTGTTGCATTTTACTGATAATGTGACAAATAATTGTTTCAAGACTTGGTCAACTATCATAGGCCAGTGCTTATCCAAATCCATTTAGTTATCAATATACGTTTAATTTTGCAAAATCTTTGGTTAGTTTCAATGTGTCAAATCCTATTTTAAATGGAGGACACTTAAAAGTACAAAATTTTATGATGAAAGTGCTTACGAATCATCACTTATATATCATGTCACCACATGATACACAGTTATTCTATTTTTTTTTCCTAGACATCAAACAAAGCCTCCCATAAAACTAGCAGGTTGTTACTTTAAAGTTGCATGAATGTGTTTTTTTTATCATATGGTTCCAAATGTTCAGAAGTAACTCAAAATAATTACTGGAAGGACAAGGCAGGAGGTTATTATTAATAAGTGGGTCTGGTAGATATCAAAAAATGTTGATTTACGTTTGGCCATGTGGAGGATTACATTAGATCTAATGGAACTCTATGATGCCAAGAAAAGGGAAAGGATTATTGAGAATTATAATCAGACCATTGAGGAAATAAGCTTTCATTAAGAAAACTGTTGATAAAATTTAAGCAAACCAAAGTTACTAAATATTCAATTGGAATATGGATGACTATCTTTCAAAATTAGTGCAGGACTGTCTTTCTGTAATTCCCTCTGCCAAAGCAATTGGAGACAATTGAATACCGAATGGTCTGGCTACAGGAGGACAAGTACTGCCCTTCTTTAAGTAATAAATTGACAATCAACTTACACTGCTTAAATAATGTCAATGATTGCCTCCCTGTATCCCTAATGCATTTCTCTGTGTGACTCTGGACAATAATTCATGGTGCTCCATAATTTTATGAATGAACATCATTGACACACAGGTAAAAATCTTTTGGTGCAGTTGGCCTCCCCCTCACACTGATGCCTCAAATACCATGACAGAACATTTCTCATTTTACATCCAACTCCTTCCTCCCTTACACAACCAGACACCAACCATATGTTATGGAAAAGAGATAGGCAAGACAACGATGGAAATAGATAAGATCATTGAAAGGCCAATGAAAAATCTGGCAGGAAAAGAGACAAAGAAATTACCTGAATTGGAGTTCCAAGATCAAATTGCTAGGTACATGCTTACTGAATGAGACTGAGAGTCTGCAGTGTTGAGCATCTCGATTGGGCAAACAATAATTGGGAAGACACAGTCAATTCCAGTGAGTTGTATACATAACAAGATGCAAATGAATGCACATTATGTTCTTGATATCTGATGATAGATGATTGACTCACTTTCTGAAGAGGGAGGACTTAATTGCTAAAGATCATCTTGTCAGCAAGAATCTGATTTTAGGACTCTTGCCTAATTAAATTCTCACACCCACCATTCTTCTCTTTACCTCCTGGAATAGAAAATCATACTCTACCTTGAAGCCATTGTGTTCATCCTATAATCGATGATAACAAAACCAAACATATCATAGAAGCATGAGTAAACCATGCAGGCTCTTGTGCCTGCTCTATAATTTCATTTGACTGTGGCTTATCTGTACCTCATCCCCATGTCCATCTTTGACCCAAATCCTTGAATATACAGAAACCTACTAATCACAGTCTTGAAAGCTCCAATTACAAGTTTTTGGGGGAGTGAATTTCAGAATTCTACTCCCTTTTATCATAGGTTTTGATGAGACAAGGGTAGAAGAAGGGAATGTGTTTTCATCAAGATGTGACAAACAGAAATTGGGACCGAGTTAGAGGAATTTAAAAAATGGTGGAAATACCCAGCAGTCCTGATAGCATCTCTTGAGAGACAAACAGAGCCAATACCCTAGGTCAATGACTCTTCATCAGAACTAGGGAAAGTTAGAGAAATGTTCCAGACAGTCTTCTGTACGGAGTTAGATAGTGATAATGCAGGTGTTAGTGTTTGGAAGACATAAGGCTCAAGCTGGGCTTTCTAAGGAAGGAGATGATAGAATCTTTGGAAGGTCACGATCTGTGCTCAATGAAGGAGGATTTGTTTATAAGATTAACACGGCACTTGAGTGCCTGTGTGAATAGTAATTGTGTGCACATTAATTGATTTCAGAGGGGGCAAGGATGTATGAACTTAATGGCTGGATGTGGTGATAGAGAGTTGGGTGACGCTAGACATTAGCACATTAAAGTTTTGGGTAAGAGGAGGAGAATGAGGAGGATAATGAAAAGCTGAAGTAGTTAACTCACAGATGTAGAGACAGTAGTAAATCATAAGCTCCTTATACATTGCACCTGAGGTGAAGACCATACTTGACTTCAAGTTGTTCAGAAAAGTTTTATTTCTTCAGCACAAAAATGTTATCTGAGTTTATTTCTCTGTAGATAAGTAGATCAATTTCAAGGAACACAATTCACTTCCAGTGGTTATTGTGTAAGACACATTTAATAGCTGGTTTGATCATACTAAATGTACAATAGCAGTAGTACGTGCCATTAAAACAACAACAATTTGTGTTTATATCGTTAATTCAGTGCATAAAACATTCCGTCATACTTCAGAGGAGTATTAATAGCATAGAAAATATGGCACAAGAAGAGATATTGATCTGTTTGAGAAGGTAGACATTAATGAGCATTTTAAAGGGAATAAAGTGATAGAGAGGTTCAGGGATGGTATTTCAGGGTTTAGGCCTTCGCAACTGCAGGCATGGTGGACCAATTAAAAGTGGACATCCTCGAGAAGCCAGAATTAGAGGGGTCGTAATATTTAGGTAGTTGTGGTATAGGAGGAAATTACTGTACATTGATAGGGAGGGGCCAGGCTATTGTGGAAACGTTAAAATGGAGATATTGTCTTGGAGCCAATGTAGATCGGCCAGTACAGAGTGAAGGATGAATGGTATTTACTGAAATTTAGAATACAGGGTCATCAGAGCTTTGGGTGACTGTGTACTTACAGAGGGTAGAATGTGGAAGGCTGGCCAGTGACTCTATGAGTACATTGGAATAATTAAATTCAGAGGTAACAGAGGCATGAATAGGGTTTCACTATCTATGGATCTGAAGCAGGGATGAAGTTAGGCATTGTCACAGAAATAGAGACAGGTGGTCTTAGGTGTAGGTGTATAAAAACACTCATCCCATGGTTAGATTTGACAACAAGTGGCAGAATCTTCTGGTCCTGGAGGTGGTGAGGTGAGACATTAGGTAGGGTGTACATATACCCAAAACCTTTTTGCGTCCACCATAATTAACTTCTGGACGGGAAAGTCCATTGCCAATCTTCCAGTTCCACCGCCAATTGAGGGTCTTAAGTTGCCATTTGAGAACTATTCATCACTTGATTGAGGACATGGATAAAAAGCAATAGGGTAGCTGCTGAGTGACCGCACCCCAATCCCCTTGTTTATGACTCCCCTGCTTTCCACCTCTTCATGACCCCCACCCCTTGAAAATTATCCCCTACCCCATCCCCATCCTCTAACACTAATCGTTTAGCTTTGTCCTCAGTCCTGGATTCTGGTGCTGCTTTCCCGGCAGCTGCCACAGTTACAGCCAAGTGTTGGAGCTGCTGGCTTCTAATTGTTTGCCTGTTCCTGCTGGCAAGGACTTCTGAGAATGACCAAAGGCTTGCTAATAACCTTAGATCCACCTCATTGGCAGAAAGTCCCGTGAGTTTTCCTCAGAAGCTGTGACATTTTGCCATACTTGCAACCAGTAGGCAAGACCCACACCATGACCAGACAGTTTTGCCCAAGATTTGGCCTCAGAAAGTTTTCAAAGAGAATGATAGAATTGGTGGTTAGACATTGAAGTTTGTCACTGGGAATGAAGCCAATTGTTCTGGTCTTTCCAAATATGTATTTAACTATTCCAGCGCTATCTTCTAACCATATTTTTGAGAGAAAAAAATGAACTCAGCTGTTTGTTTTGAGTCATTCTATACAAGGACTGGAGCTTTAAAATTATATTCATTCAGTTGAGGGATTACCTTTAAGCTGCATTGTTGATTGTTACACCAGGTGACCTTTTGGAGCAATGTAAAATATAACAGAAAAACTGCAGGTTATTACAAATGATACATGATCATTTTTTTTAATACAGCTTTTGTAAAAAGCCTATTTATATGTATATGACCCCATAATTTGATATACAATAAAACATGGAAAATCAGTAATTAACATTTGAAACTGCCTTCACATACAATAATAAAATTGTTCATTTTGTTGCATTATGTATACATTCATTATTAGCAGACAGATTTTTTGAAAGCTTGGCAGTTTTACTGTTAGGTTATAGCTATCATCATAAGGTGTTATTGCATTCTTTTTTCTTTGAATTGGTAACAGCAGAACCATAAAGGAGATTTGTTTCGTATTAGGATCAAAGCAAATTATGCTCTGTAGATCTCAGAGTGTATTTTGAACGTTAGACAAGTTAGATGGTAAGCAATGCAGCATCTGTAACCCTGACAGAACAAAGGCACTCAAGATTATCTGCAACAACCTGCAATTATAAAGAGCCTACTAGGTAAAGTCTGTCTCTCAGAAGCATAATTAAAATCAAATGAACACTGAGCTAAACAAGAAGATATGAAGAGGGATGACCAATTGCCCTGCCAAAGAGGTGGTTTTTAGGAAGGATCTTCAAGCAGAAGTCAGTGAAACAGAGATGGAAGTTTAGGGATTCAATCCTTGAGTTTGGGGCTTAGGCAACTCTTAAAATGTGACTGTCATGACAGAAATGAAAGTCTTTGAGTTGGAGAGGGAATAAGATCTAAACCCACTGTTGGATTCAATAGGGTCCTGAAGTTTCTAAGAATCCCATTCAAAACGTGGCAGTTGATGGGAAGCAGAGATATAGTTGTGACAAGAACACAGAATTTGTAATGGAGGTCAAAAACAAATACTTTGGTTTACCCAATATTTAATAAAGGAATTGCAATTTGCCCAAGGCTAGATTTCTGATAAACATTTTAACATAAGCATTCTAAGGATTGCCACTTATTGGTATAGGACTGCTTTGGGACCCTCTGAATGAAAGCTATCCCCTTGACTTGACGGACACCTGCTGTCAACTATAACAAGCTTCCTGACTTTGTGTCTATGCTAAATGGCATGACAATACAAAGGTAACATGAGTATTGTAGCTGAGGGGGCAAAGCACACAAAGGCAAGGCAAATCCATTCCATGCAGGGTTGCTGTGAGCATCCAGGTAGGCTCAGAGTGATTGAGTGCTATGACAGTATGTGAAGGGCGTGGAGATTGAGCCTGGTTCAGTCGATGAGCTGGGTTCGTGTCCCAGACAACACAGCAACCTTGCTGCAGCATTACAGTTATCGTTGCTAGTGCAGCCGAAGGTGCAGCGTTGAAGTGCAGAAATGTCCTGCAAGTGGATCAGAGATGTGCCATGAGGGTTTTCAGAGGCTGGCACGTGTCAGATGCCAACGTCACTTCATGTAGGGTGTGTGTGTCTGGTGCATATGAAGCATATACTGACAGACTTTGTAGGACTTTAAACTCGTAAGAAGGGGGGAAGGGAGAAGTTAGCATAGAGGGAGAATAACAATTAACGTAAGGCAAAGCAGCAGGTTAGCAGGTGATGAGGAAGCTTCAACTCCATTGCAAATTAGGAAAAAAGTTAAAGGGAAGGAGAACTCAAGAGCTGTTAGTAATGGAGGTAATAGGACGCAAAAAGAAGATGCAAAAACTGGCATAAGGGCACTTTATCTGAATGCTCGGAGCATTCGAAACAAGGTGGATGAGTTGACAGCGCAAATCATGGCAAATGGGTATGATTTAGTGGCCATTACAGAGACACGGTTACAGGATGGTCATGACTGGGAGTTAAATATCCAGGGGTATCAAACTGTTCGGAAGGACAGACAGGAAGGTAAGGGAGGTGGTGTTGCTCTGATTTTTAAGGATGATATCAGGGCAGTAGTGAGAGATGATATTGGTTCTACTGAACAAAACGTTGAATCCATTTGGGTGGAAATTAGGAATAGCAGGGAGAAGAAGTCACTGATAGGTGTGATCTATAGGTCACCAAATAATAACATCGTGGTGAGGCAGGCAATAAACATAGAAATAGCTAATGCATGTAAAAATGGTACAGCAATTATCATGGGGGATTTTAATCTACATATCGATTGGTCAAACCAGGTCGGTCATGGCAGCCTCGAGGACGGGTTCATAGAATGCATCCGCGATAATTTCCTTGAACAATATGTAATGGAACCTACGAGGGAGCAAGCTATCCTAGATCTAGTCCTGTGTAATGAGACCAGAATAATTAATGATCTCACAGTTAGGGATCCTCTCGGAAGGAGCGATCACAGTATGGTCGAATTTAAAATACAGATGGAGCAAGAGAAAGTTAAATCCAGTACCTATGTCCTGTGGTTAAACAACGGAGACTATGAAGGAATGAGGGAAGAGTTAGCTAAGGTAGAATGGGAGCAAAAACTTGATGGTGGGTCAATTGAGGAACAGTGGAGGACTTTCAAAACAGTGCTCAGCAGAAGTATATTCCAGTGATAAGGAAGAACTGTAGGAAAAGAGAGAGCCAGCCATAGGTGTCTAAGGAAATAAAAGGAAGTGTCAGATTGAAAAAAAAACATGTACTAAAAAGCAAAGATTAGTGGGAAACTAGTAGACTGGGAAATCTTTAAAGGCCAACAGAAAGCCACAAAAAAGTTATAAAGAAAAGTAAGATAGATTATGAGAGTAAACTAGCTCAGAATATAAAAACAGGCAGCAAAAGTTTCTATAAATATGTAAATCGTAAAAGAGTAACGAAGGTAAACATTGGTCCTTTAGAGGATGAGAAGGCCAATTTAATAACTGGAAATGAGGAAATAACCGAGACATTAAACAGTTATTTCGTGTCGGTCTTCACAGTGGAAGACACAAATAACATGCCAAGAACTAATGGCAAGAAGGTTATAGCAGGTGAGGACCTAGAAACTATCATTATCACTAAGGAGGCAGTGCTGGTCAAGCTAATGGGGCTAAAGGTAGACAAGTCTCCTGGCCCTGATGAAATGCATCCCAGGGTACTAAAAGAGGTGATGGGGGAAATAGCAAATGCACTAGTAATTATTTATCAAAATTCACTGGACTCTGGGGTGGTTCCCGCAGATTGGGAAACAGCCAATGTGACGCCACTGTTTAAAAAAGGAAGTAGACAAAAAGCAGGTAACTATAGGCCAGTTAGCTTAACTTCGGTAGTGGGGAAAATGCTTTAATCTATCATTAAGGAAGAAATAGCAAGATATCTGAATATAAATTGTCCCATTGGGAACACCCAGCATGGGTTCATGAAGGGTAGGCCATGTTTAACTAATTTTGTGGAATTCTTTGAGGACATTACTTGCATGGTGGACAGTGGGGAACCTGTGGATGTGATGTATCTGGATTTCAAGAAGGCATTTGACAAGGTGCCACACCAAAGGCTGCTACATAAGATAAAGTTGCACGGTATTACAGGTAATGTATTGGCATGGATAGAGGATTGGTTGACCAGTAGAAAGCAAAGAGTAGGGGTAAATGGGTGTTTTTCTGGTTGGCGGTCAGTGGCTAGTGGTGTGCCTCAGGGATCAGTGTTGGGACCGCAATTGTTTACAATTTACATAGAATGATTTGGAGTTGGGGACTAAGTGTGGTGTGTCAAAATTTACAGATGACACTAAGGTGAGTGGTAGAGCAAAGTGTGCAGAAGACACTGAAAGTCCGCAGAGGGATATAGATAGTCTAAGTGAGTGGGCAAAGGTCTGGCAGATGGAGTACAATCTTGATAAGTGTGAGGTCATCCATTTTGGTAGGAATAACGGCAAAATGGACTATGTTTTAAATAGTAAAAAATTGCAGCACGCTGCTGTGCAGACGGACTTGGGTGTCCTTGTGCATAAATCGCTAAAAGTAGGATTGCAGGTGCAGCAGGTAATTAAAAAGGCAAATGGAATTTTGTATGTCATTGCTCGAGGGATGGAGTTTAAAAACAGGGAGGCTATGCTGCAGCTGTATAGAGTCCTGGTGAGGCCACACCTGGAGTACTGTGTGCAGTTTTGGTCTCCTTACTTGAGAAGAGATATACTAGCACTGGAGGGGGTGCAGAGGAGATTCACTCGGTTGATTCCAGAGTTGAGAGGGTTGGATTATGAGGACAGACTGAGTAGGCTGGGATTATACTCATTGGAAGTCAGAAGAATGAGGGGAGATCTTGTAGAAACAGATAAGATTATGAAGGGAATAGATAAGGTGGAGGCAGGGAGGTTGTTTCCGCTAACAGGTGAAACTAGGACTAGAGGGCATCACCTCAAAATAAAGGGAAGCAGATGTAGGACTGAGGTCAGGAGGAACTTCTTCATCCAAAGGGTTGTGAATCTGTGGAGTTCCCTGCCCAGTGAAGCGGTTGAAGCTACCTCGCTGAATGTTTTTCAGGCAAGGCTAGATAAATTTTTGAACAGTAAAGGAATTAAGGGTTATGGTGAGTGGGCGGGTAAGTGGAGCTGAGTCTCAAAAAGATCAGCCATGATCTTATTAAATGGCGGGGGAGGCTCGAGGGGCCGGATGGCCTACTCCTGCTCCTAGTTCTTGTGTTCTTACATTCTTATGACTCATGCCCAGTGTCGAACATTGAAATCAAACAGAACAAGGGGTGATCTGAATTTGCCAGGTACCTGCTGTGAGTTCCGTTCAGGATTTCTCAACATCTAGCTTGTTTGGCACATTTGGTTTGATAAGAAACCGAATAATAATGAGGCAAGTTGGGCATTAACAAGGTGTTTAAGAAGCAATAACCCTCTTAAATGGCAAACATCCATTATTCAAAAATGGCAGAAGTTGTAAGTAGTTTAGTGTAACCAGGAAAAGTTACTATTCCGAGGGCATCAAACACAAGTTGTTATGTTCTATGTAAAACAAGATTTACTGATAGATTTTCTTATGTAGCTTTAATAATATCAAACTTTGTTATGTGGCAAACTTTTTTTCTGTTGATATAGAGGAAACAATAGTGTCTAGTACTGTGGCTCTAGGTTCAATTGTTCAGTTTGTTTTAAATTAAAACAAATTTCTGGTGAGACAACATCAAAAGGACTGCAAAGGTCAAGAGATGAAAAAAAAACATTGTGGATCGCAGCTACAAAACCCATCTGTGAACTGGAGATAAACTTCATAGAGATGTATTTTACACAATGATTTTGCAAGTTCTAAAAATAAGCAGCGCAGCATTCTGGTAAATATTTTTATAGTAACATGCTTGCAAATTACAGGTCATTGCCAGTAAGAAGAAAGATTCTGTACAAATTACATCACAAAGTTTATATTAAAATATATCTTATTTGTCTACTTGATGACCTCTTCATTGTTAATGAAACCATTGTAGAGGCGTATTTTTCCTTATGGAAGCTTCCGCTAGTGGGAAATTAATATAGATTATACACAGAAATACAGTTCAAATTTACAACTAGTTTTCTATATGCAGAGTGTGAGTGGTAAGCTTTATATATGACCACAAAGGTGCTTAATTTGCTGTAGTGTAACTTTCCAGATAACTTCTTTAACATACACTTCCAGATTCTTAGATTTAATACTGTAGTAAAAAATGAAACAACTTATTTCTCTTGTTTTATCACCCTGCCCTATTGCTAATATTCTCTAGTTGGTTCTGCTGTTGATTTGGACAGGTCATTCTGTAACTGACCTAACATTGCTCTTTGGCTTTCAGCTAGAAAAGAAAAGCCTTCCCTCACTCTTCGCTCTGGCTGAGGTTACCATGAATGTCCCGCCTTCTCACCTCTCACCTAAGGTGTATTGACTTTTAGGTTAAACTCACATCCATTCCCTCTCTCCAATGAGAAAGCAGACTTATGGTCCTCTGGGGTGACTTGACCTTTACCTTGTTCCACTGTACAAATTTTCCTCGCATCCGGCAGAATCTCCAGCTGGAACTAGAGAAACACATTTGGTTCAATGTTGGCCAAACCCACAATGTTAACTCTATCAAAAATTGATACACTTAAATTGAAGTTATCAGGACAAATTCAGTGGACTGCTACTGTTATTATCATCAGTTGTTAGGAAGGAAACATGTATGTAAATATTATAGTCTATTGTAAGTACAACAGAGAGAGCTATTATTTCATACATTTAGGTTAAGCTGGTTCAGAATTAATTTTCCCTAGTTTTGTAATTATTTGGGGTATCAAGTTATACAATACAATACAGTACAGCACATGAACAGGTCCTTCAGCCCACCAAGACTGCGCCGATTCCTAATGGTTAATTAGACTTGTTACTTATAGCCCATACGCGGTTTCTATCCCTCCATTTGCCTCATGTTCATGTGTCTATCAAGATATACTTTAAACATTGTTAATGTGCTTGCTTCCACCACCTCCACTGGCAGTGCATTCCAGGCACTCACTACCCTCTGTGTGAAAATATTTCCCCACACAGCTCCTCTAAACTTTTTCCCTCTCCTCTTGAACCTGGGCCCTCTAGCAGTTGACTTTTCTACCCTGGGAAAAAGCCTCTGATGATCTACTCTATCTATGCCCCTCATTACTTTGTAGACCTTTATCAGTTTGCCCCTTAGTTGCTGTATTTCCAGTGAAAACAATCTGAGTTTACTCAGCCTTGTTACTAAAACCCTCCAGACCAGGCAATATCCTGGTAAACCTTCTCTGCACCAATTCCAACACATCCACGTCCTTCTGGTAGCACGATGACCAGAACTGTGTGTAATATTCCAAATATGGCCGAACTAAAGTTTCGTATAGCTATAATATAACTTGCCAACTTTTATGTTCGATGCCCAGCCAATGAAGGCAGTGTGCTGTATGCCTCCTTGACTGCCTTATCCACCTATATTGCCACTTTCAGGGATCTGTGGACCTGTACTCCCAGATTCCTCTGCGTGTCAATGCTCCCAAGGGTTCTTCCATTTATTGTATAATTCATACTTAAATTTAATCTTCCAAAATGCATCACCTCGCATTTGTCTGGATTAAACTCCATCTGCCATTTCTCTGCCCATATCTGCAATCTTTCAATATCCTCCTGTATCATTTGACAATCCTCCTTGCTATCTGCAACTCTGTCAATGTTGGTGCCATCTGCCAATTTACAAATCAGGCCACCTACATTTCCCACCAGATCATTTATATTACAGACAGCAAAGGTCCCAGCACTAATCCCTGCAGAATACCACAAGTTACTAATCTCCATTCTGAAAAGCACTTTCCCATTGCTACTCTCTGACTTCTATGACCAAGCCGGTTTTGTGTCCATCTAGCCAGCTCACCCCAGTTCCCATGAGTTGTTTGGTATAATAATATTAATCATCCAAATGCCAAACTACAGCCTGTTAGTACTCAATTTGGTTCACTTTTTCAGTGACTTCTCTTGACAGGACATTAGTTAAAATGTAAAGTATGCTGATGATTTTCCTGACTTGCCCTCCTGCTGAAGATTTATTTTGCCCACTTAGCCGTAAAACAATAGTGTGGAGCCACGCGGTAGGTAAACATTAGCCCAGAAATGACTAACAAAAACAGAAATTCTGGATCTGAAGAAGGGACTCGAAACATTGACTCTGTTTTCTCTCCACAGATGCTGCCAGACCTGCTGAGTTTTTCCAGCTATATCTGTTTTTGTTTCTGATTTTCAGTACCTACAGTTCTTTTGTGTTTTTTTTTGCCCAGAAATGACTAGGCAGTTCGTGAAGTTCAACTTCAGTACTTGTGACCAGTGCATCTATACTTAAGACTTTTCAGCTGCTAATCAAACACCCTAACCATTCTGCCATAGTGTCCGAGGTAACCTCTTTAACTCACTCACTTGGTGTCAGAGCGTATCAATCTAAGAAAAACTATGATCAGATTTCTGTATTGACTCAAGCTTGTTTGAAATTAGCTGCAACCACTTTTAATCTCTAGTCATTCCTGCTATCCAGGAGAGGAGAGCTTTAATTACTCACAATAAGGTGTGTTCAAAATTTGATAGATTTCATCACACTGGTTCCAGTGATTGTAATTTTTGCACCTATGCAATTGCTTCGAATTCCAATTTTGTATGACTCACTTACGTTTTTTATTAATGCAAGAAGAGATGATTATCAATGAGTCAACTTCTACATACCATACTACTCCAATGGACACTTCCTTTGACATAATTTACTTAAATGGGCTATTTCCCTTGCACAGCACTGCTTGTAGAAATAACACAAAGACGTTGCAGGAAAGCCTGTGTTCTTAATAGTGCTGGTCATTTCCTGCACGCCTACATGGTGTTCTGCCAGGGGAAGGAAGAAGGCAATTATGTCCATTGTGTGCTGTGGAACATGTGGATTCAGTCCTACTCTACCATCAGGTCATCTATCCAACTGATATAATGCCAAGATCCTAAATCTGCCTAACAAATATCCAGCAGCATCTCCATGCTTTACTCATGATAAAAACAACTGCGAATCTGAAAGGAGGGCCCAGAAGGAGGATAATTCAAGGAAGCATACTCTGATTACAAATTGAGTAATCCTTTAGAATGCTTTCAATTGCAAAATTTCTGGAAGTACTCTGGCACATTATGTGCTTTACTAGTTCATGGAATTTCCACACAGTGTTGCCACATTGTACGGGGAGTGAAGCAATGCAGAGGAGTAAGTGACAAGTGCAGGTAAATGACGTATCAGGGAGGTGGCACCACGATATGACGCAAAACGCTCGGGGCCCTGCCAATGGGTTTGTTGGCAGTGAAGAGGCCTGTAAAATTCCACAGGAGTTCTTTCCAAATGGCCACTGAAGTCTTGCTTCTCACTTGCTGTAATACTTATGCTGGTGGGAAGAGATCAGGGATGAGGGATCTTCAGAGCCAAGTTCTGGACCCTGATTTGAAACGTTCTGAAGAAATGTCACTTGTTCCAAAATGATAGCTCTGATTTCTCTCCACAGATGCTGCCAGACCTGCTGAGATTTTCCAGCAATTTCTGTTTCGTTCCCAATAAAAAGCTATTGATTGTAAACCACTGAAAATGTGAGCTACAATGCAGACTATCTCTGCTTCATGCTATTTTGAAGTGCAAACATATCATACAGCAAGGAGTACATTTATTTTCAAGAAAGGTTTGCATTCCTATAGTTCACTAGCATATTTTTAAAAAATTTCTCAATGCACTCCATGGGAGTTGATTACTTTGAAATGTACAACAGTAGCCACACAGGCATGAGATGTTTTACCCACAGAGCGATCCTACATACAGCAAGAAGCTGTACAAGTTGACATGTTTGTTTCTTGTAATGGTAGTTTGGTAGAAAAATACAGTCCAGGACATTAAGAGAACTCCTCACTGTTCTGTTAATACTTTGAATAGTGCCACAGTGTTCTGAAGTCTCCATCTGAGACCCTAAAACTATGGCTTCATTTTAATGCCTCATCTGAAATCAGTACTTCTGACAATGTATCACTCCCTCTATACTGCATTGGAGAAGGAATTAAACCCAAAAACCTCTGATTAAAAGGTGAGGAAATTATGATATGAGTCCAGTTAACATTTGTATTGTGCAGTGGAGCTTCTTAAAATGCCTGCAATTTTAAACATCTTGATATACTCTTACAAGGGAAAAAGCTTTATTACTATTGTCTGTATTTTCTATTGATGTTTCAAATAGACCTATCAACAGCGTTTAAAGTACTCCTTCACTCTTCTTCCCAAGACCCATTGAAGGAAATTACCACCAAGGGTAGCAAGGAATAGTTTGAAATTGAAAAAGGCGCATGATGTGTTCTTGCTTTCAGGAGGGTGTTTACCTATTGTGGCCATGTTTGTGTTGTTTCTTACACATAAGAAACTGAGCACGGATATTGTAATTTTTAAGAATCCAACAGATGCTTATTATAGCTACCTATTCTACACAAACATTTTATTTCTCAGATCTCTAAGTGCCTGGGATAATATTGAATTAATAGGCTACAGCTGAACTGCATACTTCAGGTAGCTTATCATGCTTCAAGGGATCCCAGGGTAAGACAGAGTATGAGATCTTTATACCCTCAGGTCAAACACCATGATGCAGTGATGATACAGCTTGTCTCTTAAGTTGTACTGAACAATGACCATGAGAAAACACAATACTCACAGTAATCTCTCGACAAATTCTCTCCAAATACTAGGGAGAGCAAAGATTAATCAAAGGATAGGGAAATAAAGAGAATAATTTACTCTGAAGTTTACAGAATTTACTCTGGAAATGCATGCATAAAGGAATCTCTCCATGTTGGCAATTTGAAAGAAATGATCAGAGCTATAATAAGGCCAAGTTTTGACGGCTGGTGGAAGTGAGTTCTTTATCAACATTATTACCTTAGTCCATCTAAGACTGGAGGACAAAATACTTTGTTTCAGGCATTTAAATAAAACATTCAATTTTACTACAAGGCCAGAGAGTTACTATCTTAGAACACAAAAATAAATTAGGTGTCATAGCATAATCAGGCAACTGGAAGTAGTTTAAGTGGACAAACATTGAATAAAAAATACAAATAGTAAAGTATTGGAAAACCCTTTATTACACTGTTGTTGAGCCTAACTGTAGAAGAAAAACTAAATATATAAAATATATGAATTGCAAAATAGATAATGTTGTGGAAGCCATCCAAATAATAAAGCTGGCAGTTTTAAACCCAAACTATATTACATGAATTATATGAATTTTTTCACTTAATTTCCATAATTTATTTCAACACCAAGAGAAAGTTGTTGTTCAATGACCTTGAAGACGAAACTTAAAGAGGATACCAAAGGTAATATTGGACAAAAATTCTTATAACATTTCATAAGGCTTTAACTGGTTTCTCGATCTGCTGGTCACTTTTCCTCTGTGCAGAGAGAGAGTGTGGTCATGAACAAAGCAAAATTGAAGTGAAAAGAATGTGGATAAACAATGGCCCAGAACTTCTAATAGGAAGATAGTTATTACAGTCATGTAGACTGGAGTCATGCATTGGGACCATGTAGATATCCTGACACAGGTGACTTTGCGGTAAATGCCCAGGAAGGTGAAATTTCCGATGAGTCCAATTACCTGACATTTAAAACCCCCAGATAATGGGTTCCACAGTGTTTCAACTCATTTACCTGAGTAATTAATCAGGAAAAGTTAAAGGGATTAAAGTTTACTTGACCTATAAAATTGACCTGGCTGACCTGCCTGGAGAACACAAGATCCCATCCGTAGCATACACCAGAATGGTCCCATGGCAAACTGATCTCCACACCAGACCTGACCACAACCTTCATCTCACTTCTACATCCAGTCCACAAACACCAGATAGACCTTCCTACAGTGAAGGATGAGGTGAACCAGATGGGCTTCTATGACAATCTGATGGTATCTTGATCATTATAAACAAAAATTGTATTATTCCTGATTTATTAACTAATTGAATTTGAATTCTTATAGATGCCATAGTGGGATTTGGACTCACATCTCTAGATCATTACTCCAGGCTTCTGGATTACTAGCCCCCTAACACTTCCACTTTTACAATGTGGTTACATGAATTGGGTGATATGTTTTCCAGGAGTAGATTAAACTATGCTAGGGGTATGAGTGACAAAAGGAAGTGATCAGAAATGGTTTTATCTGTTATTGATATAGTAGAGTAGTGAATCCACAGGAGATGACAAAATCAAGGAGGTGTCTGTGAATACGGGTTGGGAGTTTATATGGAGGGAGAAATTCAGAGGGAATAAGAGGATAGTGAATCCAGAGGAAGAGAGAGCATGATGAGTTAAGATGATCAGTGAATTACTGAAGAAGGTAAGTTGTTTGGTGAAATGAAAATGAAGTGATTGTTCACAATTTTATATTGTTTACTGTGCTATTGTAAATTCAGGAGTTATAATTTATTGGATTTGGCAACTCATTTGTTTGTAGGCATCCAGAAAAAAATGGTTCCGTATCATCCTTAGCCTGAAATCCTGTGGTTTTTCTGTTGGATTCCTCTTCTGTTGGGGGTGGGAGTGGTGTTTGGTATCAGAACCTTTACAGGCAAGGTGCAAAGGCATTTGTTTTAAGAGTTCTACCAGTCTGTTTGAAGTTATGGCAGTAGACCAGAAGAACCCCTTTGGAATTAGAGTCTTTGTTTTGCTAAAAAAATGTTATGGGACAAGCAAATGAAAATTATTGTAGGATTCTTAATGTACATAAGAACAAGATCTCCAAGCTTTCTGTCTTTGTGGAGCAAATAAGTGGAATTTCTGGAGTCAGTTTATATACATAATCCCATATGTTTTCATTTATTGTCATGGATCTCTGTATTCTGACTGTAGATTCCTTCTTCGGTGAGAATACTGCTAAAATTAAAAGCGCAAACTTTAGTTCACATACTTCAAAAAGGATGAATCAGTAACTAAGAACCAATTGTCTGGATTTGTGGGTCACTTTGTTAAGCGCCTGTGATTACATAGGAGACATAAGAAGTAAACTTGGATGTTTTTGTCCTTAAGTCTCTTCCAATCATTTTGATTAAAAAATCCTTTAAGAAACATCATGAGACAATCCTCACAGCTCAAAAGATAGAAATTTAAATTTTAGATGATTGAATTTAAAATGAAAGTTTTTTAAACAATGACTGCACAGCTTGTAAGCATCAGATCAATATCCTTTACATTTGGTCTTAATATCTATCTAAAAAAGATTAGGATGTAAAGCTAGTAACTCTGAAATGGTTATTCCTCATGTTGCATATGGTGTGAATGAAAGGGAAACAGATAAATGATAATGGGATGTTCTGCAGCATTCCAGTGTCACAACAAGGTGGCATAATGGCATATGCTGGAAAGATGAAGGATGTGGGTTTCTATCTGCAATTCCCATCATGTTAAATTCCTGCTATCAGCCACAATGCATAAGCAAAACCGTGGGAAGTGTTGAAGGACTTCTCACAGCAAAATGATGTTTTGCATCCGAGCGGAAGACAACCTGGTAAAGGAGACAGAGATTGTGAAATTCTAGATCTTCTAAATTGTACTTACATAAGGCGTAATACCAATATTTTCAACCATGTGCACGCTACAGACCATATGCCATCTGATTCTGAATCACAGGTAACAGGCAGCAGTTTGCTTGTGGGTGAATCTTAAACATGTAGGTGAGTTGGAAAATCTGGAGCGCAAATAAAATGCAGAATGCTATGTTGGAAAAATGACTTCAACAGATATTTCCCCAAGGTACATTCAATTATTTTTCATCAATGTTGTTCCTATCGAATACTATTATAAAATATCAAAGTCTTGGATAAAGTTGTTGCTTTTTGTCTTTGCCTGCCACTTCTTACACACAAGGATCCGGTGCTAAAATTAAAAGTACTTTGCTACTAATTATTTCTTCACCATATGCTGTTAAAAGTCCTGCAAAAACAGATCAACGATAAGCGAGAGACTATTACAAAATAGAGAAAATGATTTGTGTTGAAAATGTTAAAAGGATTTGATAAGGTAAATATGGAGAAACTATTTTTCCTGCAATAGTTTAATCTAAATACTGTAGTAGTGGTTGACTATTTCAGAGTGAAATCAGGAAGCTCTCTTAATTAGAAAGGGTAGTGGAATTTGGTTGCCTGTGGTATTTTATACCTACTTTCCCAGGTTTATCAGGTTTACTCTGGACATAAATAACGCCAGGCAGTTCTAACAATGGGACATACCAATGTTCTGCATTGAAGCAAAGTACACTACAAAATTCTGCGGAAGTCTTACATGTAACAGCCCTTACAATCGCAAGTGAACTCTTTTGGTCTGTCTGAGGATCAGACTGAAACAGGTGATTGGCCTGTCTCAGCCTCCAGTTGCTGATCAGACAACACTATCCTGTGCTAGCCATCGTTCTGAGGCACTCCTTCTTATACACTTTTCCATATAAGCTGTCTGTCTCTTCAAACTTTGCTACTGTCCAGTCTCCAGCAATTTGATCAGTTTGACCGCAAGCAAACATCACAAATGTGTCATTTTTTTCCACAGCCAGTTTGATCAATTTCTCATTAGGACTTGCTTGTTTTCCCAAGAAAGAGGCTTATCTCTTGGTTTTAATGAACTTTGACCTCAGCCTTAGCTTGTTCAGGCTGTTGACACCCGAATGCCATTCAATTAACCATCTAATATTTACACAACATAATCTGTAATCAAGCACTCTCTTTTTAGCTGACAAATAGTCCATATTATCATCTAATTCAATGTGTCTGTTTTACACCAAGACTCCAGCCTTTCAGAGTTACTGTGACAAGTTAATCCATTACTGCTGAGTTACAGCATTTAATCCAAACATACATTCTTTCAGGCATAGAAACATGTTAAAATTGATGACTTTTCTAATCTTTGGTCACCATCCAACCATTAACTTTTCAAAGAAACAGACTTCATGTGTTTTTTTTTCTTTTCATTTCATTTCAACTGACCTAGCAAGTTTTGGAACCTTCACATCTGTGTTAGATCGAGTTTGTGAGGTAAGGATGTGGGGAATATGGAGCAAATGGGAAAAGGGAAAACTAAGCAGAGTTCAGATCATTCATGATGCAATTAAATGGTCAAGCAGGATTGAGCATTCAATGTTGTACCTAATTTTCCTATGTTGCTGTATTTAAAATTTGTGATGGACTTTAAAAAATGGTAGGCTTGAAAGGAACACAAAGACATAGGAACATGAGAAATATCCAAGCTGATGGCTTACATGTCCAATGTAGTCTCAGAAACCTGACAAAGTGACTGTCAAACTCAGGCAATTCAATCCTGTTGGTCCTTCGTTATTGGTTCATTCTATTAGAAGTGTATGAGCTGAAGTTTATGCTTTTATGTTTTCCAAGATCTCTCAATGATAGCAGATGGACAGAACAGCAGCAAATGGAATTTAATCGTGAAAAGTGTGGTGATGCATTTTGAGAGAGATTGGTTGATTAATTTATTTATTGTGACGTGTATTTGTTATAGATAAAGTGAAAAGTGTTGTATAATGTCACCACACTCTGGTGCCATCTTAAAACACAGAAATAAACCAAACATAGAATATAAAGGTAGAACAATAAAGAAATAATGTTAAAAAAATTCAATATTACAGTCTTTCTGAAGTGCTTAGTCATGGGCCTGGATCCAGGCTCTTCTACACTGATGCTGAGACCAACACCAGCATGAAGCAGTCAGTCAGCCTAGAGTCCCTTCACTGTGCCACAGCCACAGAACCATATCACCATTCTTCAGTGCCATCTTGCCTCTATCGATGATGCCGCCATGTGTCCGCACTGTGCCAAGCTCAGCAATGCGGCCAATGCTGAAGCTGCCCAGTCCTGCACTGGACACTGGGTCCAAATTTGCCTCCTTCCGTTGCCGCCATGGGAACAAACCTTTCCTCTGAAGTCCTGTACATCTCAATGCCATCCAAGCTCTCCACAAACAAGCAAGTAAGGTTAAAGTTTTAAAAAAAAGCAGTGAAAAAAGGGAAAAAAGGAAAAGCGAACAGGCTCCTGGGCCATGCTGCTAGTCCACTGCCATCTTGATTGAAGGGAAGGAAATATGCTTTGAACGATAGGACCCTAGGAAGTTCAGAGAATCAAAGAACTTTGGTGTGCAAGCCCAGAGCTCCTTGAAGGCAGCAGGACAGGTAGATAAGGTGGTTAAGAAAGCATAAGAAGGGATATTTGTCTTTATTAGTCAAGGCATTGAATACAAGAATAGGAGGTTATGACAGAGTTGTATATGATGTTAGTTAGGCCTCAATTGGAGTACTGTGTGCAGTTCTGCTCTTCATAGTATTGGAAGGATGTGATTGCATTGCAGAGGGCGCAGAAGATATTCATCAGGATGTTGCCTTGGTTGGAGCAATTCATATGAAGACAGATTAGATAGTTTGGGGTTGTTTTCCTTTGACCAGAGAAGGTTAAAGGGGGAATCTGATTGAAGTGTACAATCAGATGAGCATGCACAGAATAGATAAGGAAAGACCTTTCCCTTTAGTAGAGATGTCAATAACCAGGTAATACAGTTTTAAGGTAAGGAGCAGGAGGTTCCAAGGAGATTGAGGATTGTGTTTTTCACACTGAGTGTTGTGGGCATCTGGAACTCACAGCCTGAAAGGGAGGTAGAAGCAGAAACCCTCAAGACATTTAAATATTTAGATGTGCACTTGGAAGCCGTAGCATACAAGGTGACAGGCCAAGTGCTGGAAAAAGGAATTAGAATAGATGGATGTTTGATAACTGGGGGAGGCAAACTAGTGGTATTATCTCTGGACTGTTAATCCAGAGACCTAGATAACGTTTGGGGACCCAGGTTCGAATTCCGCCATGGCAGATGGTGGAATTTGAATTCAATAAAATATCTGAAGTTAAGAATCTAATAATGACAATGAAACCATTGTTGATTGTTGGAAAAACCCATCTGGTTCACTAATGCCCTTTAAGGAAGGAAACTGCCATCCTCATCTTGTCTGGCCTACACATGACTCCAGACCCACAGCAATGTGGTTGACTGTGAACTGCTCTCTGGGCAATTAGGGATGGGCAATAAATGCTGCCTAGCCAGTGATGTCCTCATCCTGTTAATGAATAAAGGAAAAAAAAACTGGTATCGACCTGATGGGCTGAAGGACCTTTTTCCATGTTGTAAATATTCTACGATTCTGTGATAAGTCATTCAGCTAACAAGCCTGTTCTGCCATTCAATGAAATCATGGCTGTTTTCTAAATGGACTCCATGTACTCTGATTGTCCCATGTCCCTTACAGCCTTTGGACATTGTATAAGAATGAACATTATGTGAATTCTGAAATTAACTGGTACAATCTCTCTGCTTACAACAGTTAATGATAAAATACAGAAATAAATAATATTTAAAGGTGTCTCTACAGCTGATTTTACGCAGCCATTTGATCAATTGGTCTTAAACAATAAGCCAGTATGTTTAAGTGTTTTTTTAATTTGACCTAAAAAGTGATTTCTCAATGTATTTTTTTCAATCTACACGGCATCAGTTCAACTTATTTATGTTAAGTTGTGTGTAAAGGAAAATCTGAAACAATACTGATGTAAAATGAAACTTAAAATACAAAGAAACTTCCCTGTAGCTGGAATGAGGAAGAATTTGTCTCAGTTACTGGAAAAATCTCGTCTCTATCTAATTAACATATACGAAAGGAATTCGAAAAAGTGAAGTGAAAAATGCTGTCCAAATTGAGTTATAGAAAACAGTCACTGAGGAAGTTTTTGAAATTCATTGAGAAAAATCTAATGTTTCTGTCCATAATTCAACTGAGGGTTTTTTTTCTTAATTTGCATTCCAACGCAAAGCTTATTTGCAGACTTCAATGCAAATTAGGGATCAAATTCAGCATGAGGGTCTGCCTCAGGGAAATTCCTAAAAATCTGTTTATAAAACTGAATATTAAACTGACAGGTGTGAAATTCAACTTTATCAGGGATGTAAAAGAGTTGATGGCAAATCAGACGCCCAGTGTACACTCTGCCCAGTTTGGTAGCTAGTTCACCACTGCAGAAATTGAACCTCCAATGTTTCCAACAGTTGCCTATTTCAGTGTTGTTTCTTTCACTCCTGTAATATTTAACATGCAGTATTTTTCAAAGGGGTAAGCATATTTCATTCAATTTTGTCATAGAATCATGTGATTAGATCACCAACACTTTGTCAAGTAACATTATGTAGAATACACCACATTTTACACAAACTTCAAGCATCAGCAGTATTCCAAATAATAGGCCACAGACCATAATTCACATCTTTCCCACACTCCTGACTTAATCATTATTTCCTCAGTGTTTGCTCTATCTATACATGTAAATGTATCTTCCTGCTTGTGTTAACTTGTTAAGAAAATTGGTTTAAGGATGCAGGATAAATTTCCCTGCATTCTGCATTAAGTTACAGCACAGTTTTACCTTTGTGCTAATGTCCTCTGTGCAAAAACGATTTGCTGTCAACATGATAGAAACTTCACCAGCTCACTTGTACACTTCAGGAGACTTCTATTCCATTGACCTCAGGTGGGGTTTAACTCAGGACCCAGAGCGCTAGGGGTAATGTGCCACTGTTCGTGACATGCCAGTCCTTGCCAAACTAGCCAATATTCTGCACCAAAATAAATATGAAAAATGGAGACATTACAACATTCAATGTGTTTCTTGGAACTGCAAATATTAAAGCAATGCCTATACCTGCATTATTGATGTAACGTTAAGGCTAGGTATACTTTGAACAAGAAGGTGACTGCCCTTTGAAGGACTCTGAATGCAGCATGAAATGAAGCTTTTCAAAGCCTTGTTTTGTGCAGTGTTATGTTACATAAGCTGCATATGTCCCAGGAGTTGATTCCATTGTATAGAACAAGTAGCAGAGAGCTCATGAAATATTTAAGTAATATTGTCAGAAAAATAAAGGGGAAACAATCTCATACAGATGAAAGCAAGGTTTTTGACAGATTCAATTATTTGACTGATTTTCCACATGTGCCTTTGTTAAGCACTGCGTGATTACATGCTACTGATACTTAATCACAGGCTCGAATCATTTGCATGATGAAAGGAACTTCAGCTCTGAGGGGAAAACCCCAAAACACAGAAGTGACTATTATAACAATTATTCAAATAACAAATGATTATGGATCAAGGTTATTTGGTCATGAAACCAAGGCCAATGTTGCAGTATGCACATAACCTGCAGGTGGTGTTTGAACACTTCAAATGGAAGGCACAAGCATTTTCTACAGCATTTATCTGCATTAACTAAGCGCGGTGCAGAGAAGTGGGAAATGGTATCTGAGCAGTTAATGATGACTGACTTGTGGCAGCACTTTCAGTAAGTGCAGCTGGCCTAAGGGGGCAGTATCAGTTCTTTAGTTTTGCTGTGTGAGCCTGACTTTCAATAGTATGCTTTGAATATCTTCTGAACTGATCACCACAGGGGTAATGCTTGCTTTCCTCAGAAAATCCTTCCTGATCAAGAAATAATATTGTCGTTAATGCATGATTATCTGCTGCAATACTTACACTCGCGAAAATGTTAAACAATGCCCTGTTGCTTTGTTTGGTAATATATGGGTGCACACTGAAATGATGACAACTAATGTCAAATACTTTTCCTTTTATCCTGCTGAACGTTCACAAAAAAAGGTTTCTTTAGTGGTACTAATAACTACCTTTCTAAATTGTTTTGAGTATATGGGTTTATTTTATTATTGATTGCAATTCCCAAATCGGTACAATGTTTAACTAAAGGAATTGGGGCTGCATTCGTGCTACAATGTCAAGGTGGTGCAAAATGGTTTTGCTTTCTGTCAAAATGTAATTTTAAGGGCAGAGTCAGGGTCCAAGCCAGATGTGAATTGCGTTGGAAGAAGTATTGTCACATTTTCCTTACAATTCGTACATGTTTTAATGTATTGCTACACTAAGAATATTATATAAATGTATGATGTCTCATCCCTGTATCAGGCCAGCCGCTGACTGCAGATATACACTACAATTTTCTAGAGCTAATGCACTGATTCAATATTCTAGCTGTACATGTGTAAATGCAGCTTTTGAAAGACATAAACGTGGACATTTAAAAGATCAATATTGTTGCAACTCCTTTCACTAGATTAAGATAGTTTGCCAGTTAGTTTATGTAATGTAAGTGACACCTTTCACCTCTGATTAAAACCATTTCATAATTTAATCAGAAATGGGAATTATTTGTGCTAAATGATCAGTAGAAGAGGGTGTGTAGGAGTGGTTGAAGGTGAGTCATGTTGTTTTTGTACTTTACTATTGGACCAGCTCTTTAATTCACTATATTAAGAGTCATTAACATGTTAAGCAGCAACAAGCATGACTAGTAACTAAACTTGTTGTCAATAAACCATTAGCTGTACTCATACAGCAAAGATCTAAGATCTGATTCTAGCCTGATTGCCTCTAAACTTGTGGATCAACCCATCTGTTGAGGGTGAGGCGATGGCCTCGTGGTATTATCGCCGGACTGTTAATCCAGAAACCCAGATAACATTCTGGGAACGCAAGTTTGAATCCCACCACAGCAGGTGGTGAAATTTGAGGTCAATAAAAATATCTGGAATTAAGAGTCTAATGATGAATATAAATCCATTGTTGGAAAAACCCATCTGGTTCACTAATGTCCTTTAGAGAAGTGAACTGCCATCCTTACCTGGCCTGGCCTACATGTGACTTCAGACCCACAGCAATGTGGTTGACTCTGAATTGCCCTCTGGGCAATTAGAGATGGGTAATAAATACTGCCTAGCCAGCAATGCTCTCATCCTGTTAATGAATAAAGAATCTGTATATGACATGTGAAGAGTTGTGGAAACTAACCATTGGTTTCTGCCTGGACTATCATAGAATCCCCACAGTGTCGAAACAGGCCATTATGGCCCATCAAGTCCACACCAACCCTCCAAAGAGCATCCCACCCAGATCCACTGCGGTACCCTTCTCATGCAACCCTCCATTTCCCATTCCACCTAACCTACACATCTTTGGACTCTGGGAGGAAACCGGAGCACCCAGAGGAAACCAACGCAGACATGGGGAGAGTGTGCAAACTCCACACAGACAGTCACCTGAGGGTGGAATTGAACTCAGGCCGTTGGCGCTGTGAGGCTGCAGTGTTAACCACTGAGCCACCATGCTGCCCCACTTTTGATTTCATAATCGTTGTAGACAGGGGTCACGTTCTCAGCTGCTATAATTTTGGCATTTTACTCTGTATTCCCAATTTCTGCAGTTTTTCTGCCACAGTTGCCTTGTAGAGGCAGGGGAATCCCCTGCCCCAGTAGAGAAAGTACAAATTGTTTTGTCAACTTTTTTTTATGCAACTGACAAGTGATTGAAATGGAAACTCTCAAACTATTTTCTACTTACACCCGCTATAATCTATTCTAGCTAACTGAATAACCTTGAATAATGATGCTTGATAAACTATGTAATATTTTGATTATTCTTTAGTTGTTTCCACATCTTATAAAATCTGTGTTAATTCAAACTAATAATAACAAACAATAATAACGACTTCCCTTATAATTAACATTTGGAAGAAAATATGTTGTTTTGCTCTTGTAATACGAAATCCCAACAAGAATGTTTTGATGCTGTAAAATAGTAGTGTCTTGCATAGATCAAAAATGTGTCAAATCGAGAATGATCAGAATATAGCAGTTGTTGAAATTCATAAGGGAGCATTTTCATTTCATTCTACTAAATATTATTCTGAATTGCAATAACGTAGAAATTATGTTCTCTGATATTGGAAAGAATTGCTTAATGTGCCATTCCTTTTCTCACATTATATTTAAAAAGAAATATTAAAGATAAACAAGTGCAGGAAACCTGGCGTATATTCCTCCAGGGTTCTAATTATGGTGGGTTTAAATTGGCATTAATCCATGCCTTCCTCACATCACCTCATCAACTGCAAGACACCTTGAGATGCTTCTTCTCATGTCTTTTCATACCACTGAATTACCACATTTAACTTATATGAGCTCCTAGAAATGTAAGTTTTTGCTATTAAAAAAAAATTGGTTTATCAAGGATGCTGAATTCAAAATGTTTGCAAGTAGATTTTGTGAGGTACATGCAACTGTTGCCATTGGCTTCATGCTGCCTGCGTTGCAAATTGAACAGATTGTCGTTACTAGCTGTTAAACCATTAATGACTTTGTTCCAATAAACCTCCATGATAACTTAAGTATTTCGCATTGAAATGCAACTTCACAGCAATATCACTGAATGCAATGATAGCCTGACCAGTGAATGAGTTCTCATAGGACGTTTGTACCTAAGAATCCATGCAGGGCCACTCCTGACCAATAATAAGACTAAAATCAAAATTATCTTGCTCATTCGCATTGATACACCTTTTTATTTTGAATCATGACTGTGTTTCAGTTTAATTAGGCTAGGTTTTGCTTTGGGCAACTGGTAATGGATGATTAAAACCATTTCAATCTTTCTTTATAATTTTCCATTAGAAATGGTTAGTGCCATCTTACTTCATTTAAATGTTCACTTCTTGGTGCTCTAACAGTGCAGAAGCCATATATCGTGACTGTAGTTCGTGACACTTTGAGATAGAATCTGGATGATCAGTAGACAGATTACCTTGCAACAGTTCAACAGTATGGCTAGAATAACTGAATCCTAAGTGGGAACTCCATTATGTTCATCAACAGACAAATCCAAAGAATAAAATATCTATGCAGGCCCCTATAAATTTGTGGCAACAATACTGGAGTGACAACTTTTCTCATCAGGGTGACAGCTGCACTTTTTTCATATTTGTCTTCAACAATTAAAGGAGAAAAAAATGGAAAAACACAGATCAGTCAGTGTTTAAAGGCTTTTTAAAAAAATAAACAGAGGATGATTTTGGAAGTGGACTCTCTATTACACTAACAGTAATGTATGAATCTGTTTCAGACCTGCATGTTTACAGGTTTTTAAATTCATATCATTTGACTCTGATTAGATTGTTATCAGCCTGCAGAATGCTGTTCAGTCTTAACAAAGCTCATTAATGTAAAGTTGTTTGATTGCCCAAAAATAAATCACAATTATGGTTACAATTTTCTTTTTTCTTGAGCAACGTGGGTAATTGTGAGACAGTTGGGAAAATAAGGTAAAAATTGAAAAATCAGATTCTCAGCATTGAGAAAACTACAAGTATTTCTGCTGTAATGCATGTTTCGTTAACGCGAATTTGCTATAACGTGATTGATTAATAGTGGATGCTGTTCTACAGAATAGTGATTTTCTATAGCGATTTCTGTATAGCGTGATTTTCTATAGCACAAGATTGCGCAAGAATGCAACTATCATGTTATAGGAGAAATACCTGTGTTTCTGATTTCCCTGAGTCCGTAATCTTGCTGATAACCTTGTTTCCATGTATTTCATCATGGTATGAAATAAACTTACTTTATTTCAATGCAGCTTTCAATGTTCCTCTCCTGCTCCGAGAAACTAGAATAGTGCCACTTCCTGGCATGAAGGTCAGGCTGGTAACCAGGCAGCAATAGCTTGCTATTTGCTGCTCTGGGACTTTATCTGCATCTTTACCACAACATCCCAACATGTTCCATGGACATTGTCCTCTTCCACCCTTCATCCAAACAAGTCAGCAACTGCAAACCACCAGCATCACCACATCAACGTGCCTCCTTTTGGAGTAACTCACATACCACTTCAGCCTTTCAAGACTTCACTTTGGAACTCAGGCTCACTTGTGGCTTACATGCTTCTCCCAGATCATTCTGCATGCCAGACACACACAACAGTCCCGTGCATCTTCCCAGGATGCATCTTATGGCTCTTAGCTTTATTTCTTATGGTTCACTCTCTTTGCACTTACTTGGATGCTACCTACTCTGGTAGATTTTGGTACTTTCTTAACACATATTCAATAACTTATGAGCCAGTGTAAGTTGGAGACGTGGGGGCTTGTCATGGCTCTGAGCGCTGAGCAGTCAAGAGGGTGGACATGTCTATTTATATCATTACATCAACGTTACAATGTCACTTCTTTTGTCAGAGATGGCAGCAGAGTAGGTCTCCTGAGCCAGCGATCATCTGCTCCATTGCTTTTCTTTTCTATTTTTTTCTTTGTCTTCTTCTCCTTTCCTTTACTTACATCTTGTCCTGAGCTTGTATTGCATCGGCGGTCACGAGGCATCCCAGCGCAGATTCAAGGGGGCACAGTGCGAACCTCATGGTGGTAGCAAGAGAGCCCCTACTTTCTTTTCCGGGGTGAGCATGGGACCTGGCATCAGATTTGGCAACATTGATGGGGATGACATTGGCAAAGTAGGCTGAGCGGTGAAAGGTGGCACCTGAGGATCGGCGATTTTGTCATTGGTGGATCTGGCGCTGGTGGTGGTGAAGCGGAGGCGCAAGGGCATCACAGCAACATGAGCGAGGTGGGCCCAGTGGCGAGAGATGCAACTCTGATGTTGATGGGTCCAGTGCAGGTGGCAGCAAGGCAGTGGCGGAGGAGAATTGGCCCAGCGGTGAAAGATGGTGCCTGAAGACTAGTGACTTCAGTGTTGGCTGGGTCTGGTGTAGACTGCGGTGAGGCGGTGGAGGAGGGATGGAGATGCAGGCGTTATTGATGCTGAGCTGGCTCAACACTGATAGACTCGCTTTAAGATTTATCTTTCTATTTTCTTTTCTTGTTCTTAAACTACTCAAAATGGTGCCAGATCATTTTGGGGACAACTGGAAAAGCTTTATACTGTATTTTACTGTTTTTCTCACTGTAAAATACGTATGACAATACAATCACTCATTCACTCATACCTACAGTGTGTACCAACAGCTTACACAGCAAACATACTGCACGTGCTTCAACCAAACAGCTATGCGTGAAAATCAAAGGGGAGCAGTCCTTAGTGGTTTGAAGGGGGACTACAGTCAGTCAGGAGTTAATTCAAGAGGTTGACGGGATTTGGCCCGCAGTCAGGGGCAACCAGTATGGGGGTTAGTGGTATGTGGAGACTTCAGATTGGGATGGGCCAATTTCTCCTGCAATGTGACCAAGGAAGAAACCAAGAATGATGACAATGGATGGAAGAGCCGTTCATGGTGATATGTGCGCAGAAGATCTGATAAAACGTGCTCACTGAATGAGTAGGAAACGCAGGGATCAGGAAGCTTTAGTAGTTTGGGAGGATAAAATGGGTGTAAGCAATTGCGTGGACTTACTGCTGGCAATCAGTATTCCTGAGCATTGGTAAGCGGTGAGTGCAGGGGAAGAGTTAGAGTGAGTGGTGACCCTGTGAGTATGAGGTAACAGAGAGAAAACAGTGGCCACTTATCCATGTGGAGCACAGCAGATCATTAACCTTCTCCCTACATTCCTGTGCGTTGCATTTCTCTCATTGGACTGAACTGATCTAAGCTGCAAAGTCAGGCCAACTGGTGCGAGTGGCCTCCTTTCTGACACGTAATCCACCAGCACCTCCAGGTCCCTATCAGTAAACCAAGCAGCTACGTTCCCTTTCTATGTCATTTGCTTGGGGATAGTGCTGGAACACCACACTTCCTGGGTTTCAGATTCCGAAGTGCTGTGGAGCCACAGTTATACATGGCGTATGTAATGTGAATGCTGTAAAACAGCAAGCACTGCTGGCCTGTACTGCCACACAGTTCCACGAGATGAAGAGGTGATGAGTGTGAGAGAAAAGTTGACGTGAGCTATGGCAGATAGGCCACCATGAATCTCGTTCGAAAGAAATGGTCTCCAAAAGAATAGGAAAATTCTGTCCTATGTTTCCTCAGCTAAATGGAAATAAATAATTCCAGCTTTTTGGCCAGTCAAGGTCGAGTAGTTTAGGAGGATGAGGTGGGTGACAGTGGACATACAGCAGGTAAAAATGAGGATTGTATTCCCTGAGCCTTGGTGAAAGGTATATGCAGTGGAAGAGTTAGAGTGACCCCTCTCTGTTTTAAATTCCATTTGCTCCTTTTGGTAGCAATGGCTCTGGTGTTGCACCAGCAGATAATCTTCAACTCTTGCTGAGAGCACAGGAGAGCAGTAAGTAGGAATCCTACCCAGATGGTCTGTGGTTACCTTAAAATATAAAGCTCCCGAACATCCTTGACCATACATAGTTTGAGTTCTGTTCTGTTTAATTGTGACCTGCAGAGCATAATTATAGCTTTAACTAATTCAGGGATTCTAAACGCTGGCAGTCCATTATCGTAACTGGTAGCAGCACTTAATAAAATATAAATGGGGACATTATGTGCTCCTTCTTCAATTTCAATGCAGTAAAATATTCTCTTTATGCCAATAACAGAAATTCATTTTGTATCTATTTATATCATAGAAGAACTTGGGTGTAACTCAGGTCTGTGAGCTCTTGCATTGTATTATGTCTGAAATGAGCATAAGCAGGCAGTATGAAAGCTAATAATCACTGTGTGTTACCAGGCAAGATGAGGTATGTTTGGTATTTGATTTTGCGTTTTATCCGTTTTTTTTGTTATAAAATCTAGAATCAATGCAGCTCTGTTAAAAGAGAAGGCAAGCTCGAGGGCAAAATATCTTCTTTGTGCCGTTGCTACTGTTATGCAGTTGGAACCAAGAATAAGATAATTCAGATTTTCCATATTGAAAACTAAATATAAAATAAGTGCTGATGAATAAATATTTCTATATGCTCAAAAGCATTTTATTTCAAAAACAGCAATTAGCCAAATGACCTTAAAACCTCATGACTGTCTAAATGTGACTTGCTAAATCTATCAGTTACATAACAAGGGCCCTTTTTAGCTACAATTACTTTTCACTAAATGGACAACATGCACTGTAAACATGACATGACAGTGTAGAATTTCTTTGATGATCTTATTGACCCAAAGTGCTAAGATACTCAAATTCAGTGCCCATTACTGCTCAGTTCAAAAAGGTATATTTATGATACATGGTTTATACATGCATAAATAAAAAGAAAGTTAATATGAACTCTAAAAGAAAATTATATCTTAAACCAATGCAACAACTTGCATTTAGATAGGGCTACTTATGTAATACACTGGAAGGTGCTTTGAGAGAATGAATGGCAAGCAGCAGTCAGAACAAATTAACAAGGCAAGCCGTAAAGCACAGTGTACAACTGCTGTCCATGACACTGACAAACTATTGCTACGTCAAGTGATATAGCCCATTTTTTCCTAATGTTCTCAAAGCAAAGAACCAAATTATCCTGCCAGTGTCAAAACTTTCTGACTAATTTTTAGCACAGTTAAACTAAATTAGCTGGCACAGTGTGTCTTGCTCAGTGTGGACAGATGTACAAAAATATGTCTAGTATAATTAAAACAGATAAGCATAATTTGATAGGTCTTTGCTGTTTCAGAAGTGGAGGGAAACTTTTTTTTTCGCTAAAAGTAATGGACCAAATGTTACTGGTCATTGCATGTAGTTTTCATGTGCAGCAAGGCAGAAAAGTCTCCATCATTGCATTCAAGATAGACGTGAATAATACTATTCCATTTCCCAGCCAGTGGATTTGCTGATGCAGCATTGTAAAGAAATTTAGTAAAAAAGTGGGAACTCCTAGATATTTGTAAGATTGTTTGACATACAAAGATTTAGAAAAGTATCTTTGGACCATTTATGAATGTTTTTACTCATTTTATTCCCTTTTTAAACATTGGTGGGCACAGCTTAATGAGTTATTGTGACTGGCATCATTATTTTGCTTTTAGCATGCTTTTATTTTGATCCGAGTTCCATGGCCTGATACCAAAGATTTTCTGAATTCGAATCCTTTGAGTTATCCAGCTAAGCCCGTTTTCCCTGTCTTCTGCATCTGATAAAGAAAGGTGAAACACAGCAAGTGTAACACTGATTTTAAAACAAAACTTCCCAAAAGCCTTCTGACATTTCACTGAAACGTAAAATGGTGGTTCTTCAAAAGTACCCATCCAGCTTTACACATTCCTACACATACAAAACATATGCCAGTCATCAAAAATCAGCATTACCCAATTCATTCCACCTTCTTTGACGTCATCAACCATAACTACGTTAATGGACTGACTCCATCATCCTCAAGTCATCCCAAAGAAAGTCACAGTCAATTAAATCCTTTTGAAGTATAGTCATTGTTGTAATGGAGGCTAATTCTGCAAAGCTCCGAAGAAATCTCAACTCCCACAAATTAAAATGGGCTCCACCATTTCAGGCAGAAATTACACTAGTAGAAAATCATTTAGAAGTGACGTGAACACTGAATTAGACCATTACATTTATCCAATTCTATAAGAGACTCCAATTCCATCTCCTTTCTTACCGTCTGTTCATAGTTCTCCACTTCGATGAATTTAAGGTTGTCTTGGATCATAGAGTGTACCCAAGCGGTTCTTTTCAGATTCGGTTAAATGTAGTTAAGAGAGGGCTTGACAACAGCATTTTGCTTAAATATGAACATTTATTGAGTAATAATAAAAGTCAAAAAAGAAAGGGTCATTTAAAAAGTAAATAAAAAGAATGGAAAAGAGGGAAAAAAAAGTCTCACGCCCTTCTGAACGTCGGGGACCCCTCGAACGGCAACTGGTCTGGTTCGTCCCACGAACACCTCAGCCTCCATACCAGTTGTCAATTGAGGGGTCCCCAACGTGCAGAAGGGCATGAGGCTTATTTTTTTCCCTCTCTTTTCCATCCTTTTTATTTACTTTGCAATCCTGGTCTGAGATGAAGTCCAGCAACTTGGAATGAAACTCTCTCTCTTATAACATGTAAAAAAAAGTCAGGCACAGAAAAAAAATACAGAAAAACTCGTTGGTTGTGCCAGCTTCGGCATGTATAGGAATGTTCACAGGACTCAATCAAGTTTATGTAGCTGTTGAATATCCTCAGCAGGTTTAGCCATTTGGCCCATCCTATTCAAAGGTGTGAACAGTTATAAGCGTATCATTACTCATAGCTGCTCTGGCTTGTGAAGTTGATCTGTTAAAATCTCATAATTTTGTCAATGCAAGTGGAAAAATTATCAGTTGCGTTTCATGCCAAGTTTAATTTAGACCAGTGCTAGGACAGAAAAAGTTATAGCCATTGTGTTTAATCTAGTTTCAGCTATGGCTTTTTGTTTTGTTTCTTTTATGTGTCTTTTAGTGGCTTTTAATAGCTTTCACAGTTCTGAAGATTCCATGATAAGAGATAACAATGTGTAGAGCTGGATGAACACAGCAGGCCAAGCAGCATCAGAGGAGCAGGAAAGCTGATGTTTCAGGCCTAGACTCTTCTTCAGAAAAAAAAGATTCCATGTTTGTTTTTCAAGCAATACTTCTGTACTCTCAATCTCAGCTCCACTTCTCTACAACCTCAATCCAATATCGTGCTGTTTATAGTGTGTCTATATTTTTTAAACTGACTGCAACATGGACACACCAGGTTAGTGTCTAATGGTACAGACTACATGATTCCAGCAAGGCAAAGGCATATTGGTACTGCATTGGTATTGCATGTCAATTGCAAACAATCTTAGCTTTGATGCTTACTAGGTGGTGTTGGTGACCTGTGTTTCAAGATGCAAGATCTTTAGTTATGACGGCTCACATATGTGTGACCATCTGCCTATGGTCACAGTTGCCTGTGGAACTTGTTGTCAGTCATTTCCACATGGTTTTGTCTTCAATGGACAATCCTTTGGCATCTATTGCCTTCCTGTCTTTTATTCCTCTCCTGTGTCTTCCTAATGTCTTGCCATTACAATGAAGTGTGTTGTTTCTCGTCACTATTGGGCCTAAATATCACAGGTGTGCATCCATTTCTAGTTGTAAACTTGGACGCTGGCCATCCAAATGTCCTAGGCCATCTGTTCAGATCCTGGTTACTCACTCACACTGCTACACAGGTAATGCCAAAGTGCTTCCTGTTACCAAGTGACCTTTTCCTCTTTGTCCCACTGACTCTTTTATTGGGCCAGAATGATACCCTATGACAACAATTAACGGCTCGCCGTTCTATTCCTCCTTCCTCTCAGCTCTTCTGAAATAAATAGCTTTGGAAACACATGAACTGTTAAAATAACCCATCTTTCTCCATCACCAAGCTCAAAACAAGGTTTTTAATTGTCCTTAATGGAAAGTAGAGTAGTATTCCTGTCCTGCTTCCCCTGTGCCCTATGTGACCAGGACTTTGAAACTGAAACTGGTGCAGTTATTTTCAGGTTTGCACCATGCCAACTCTTACCAGTCCCCAACTCTTGCCCTTCTGTTCTTGACTTTCAAGAACGGTAAGAATTCAAGCTATGGAATCGATCCTTTTGCAGATGACTCAAAGGGTCAAATTAAAGTAGATAAAAAAGTTACATTCTAAGATACAGTGATAGAAGCAACAGAACAAAATATAAACATTAGCATTTATGGGGAATAAAGCAGACAACTTTTTAAGAATGGAAGATTATTGCTGTCAGTGGGAATTTAATCAGAGACACATCAATGTTCCCCTCCTTAAACCATGTGGGATTCATCAATGTGCTGATTATCTAATAAATGGCAAAAATACAAAGACCACAAATGAAATGTTAAAATAACTTACATTTTGTTTAGCTCAGAACATTACTCAATATACCATTTTCACATTTTTGAATCATGGAAATTAATTTTCAGTTGGACGAAACTGATGAATTATTAGCAATGATCCTAGTCTCATGATCAGTTTCATAATCTTATTATCATTAACTTGTGGTATAATGATTAAATGATCTTCTGTTCATGTGATGATGCAAATTTATTTCATTGGCACCCACCAAGTACTTAAAAATTAACAGCTCATTTTTGTCTCTTTAAACTTTAGAGATTTGTGAGGAAACAATTGTCTGTGACTCACATTGAGTGTAACATAAATTTTGGGTAACCTATATCACATGTTAAGTCATGCACTGACATTTAAATTAAGCAAATAGATAGCTCAATCCATTTGTAAAGGTGGCAAAAGACTTACTTGAGCAAGTAATGAAGGAATGTGATTCCAACTTCTTTCCTGCCAGCAACTCATTGGAGGTTGGAAGTCTCAACCTTGTTATAAATGTCAGACAAGACAACATTTAAACTCTACTGTCTTTGTTTCTTGAATATTGTAATGATTAGGGCTGCTTTGAAATGTAAAAGTAGATGACTATGAATAGCAGTCAAATGCATTACAGCATCAATTAATTTTAAGAAGAGTAATTTTAAGTTTCTGATTACAGGCCTCTTTACCATATAATTTCCTAGAATTTCATCAAAATTAGTTGCACTCCTGTTCCCCATTTAAAATGTAACCCTTGTAAAATGCAGGTAAGCAACAAAACCACTTGGAGACTTCTGTGAAACATTTAAAAAGTTAGTTGACTTTGAACTCTGCAACTTTAGACAGAGACCAGTCTCTAATACCTGTACAACATGACTTAGCAATGATTTTATTGCTTATACAAAATAAGTTTTATATCAGCATCATCTAGACCTAGAAAAGTAGGCATGACACCAAGCCAATAAAGGGGATAGTATTTCAAGGATACAGATCTGCCAGACCCCCTTAAGGAAATTGAAGGGAGAGGCACAGATTTCTGGTGGGTGTGCAACCAAATTATCCGTTAACTTTTGTTGTGTGACTTGATGGAAGATGGCACTGGCATTGAGTGCCAACTTCTTCAGCCTTTAACCACAAAGCAGTACCAAATGACATTCAGCACATGCACGAGGGCTGGTAAGGGAGCACACAAGTCACTCTCTCTCTTTCTTTCTTACTCAGTCTGGGCATCAGCACACTCTTTACTCTTCCACTGCCACACTTTCATAAGTGACTCTGCACCAAAATCTGGTTAAGGGCAACATCAGTTACACTGAAACAATCTAGCTGTCCTCATAGCAATTTCATACATGTACAACCCTAACCTTCCTTCTTCCACCTTAAGCACCTTGTGGCGCAGTGGTAGTGCCCCTGTCTCAGGGCCAGGAGGCCCAGATTCAAGTCTTAGGGCAGCACGGTGGCTCAGTGATTAGCACTGCTGCCTCACAGTGCCAGGGGCCTGGGTTCAATTCCACCGCTTGGTGACTGTGTGGAGTTTGCACGTTCTCCCCGTCTCTGCATAGGTTTCTTCCGGGTGCTCCGGTTTCCTCCCACAGTCCAAAGATGTGCAGGCTAGGTGGATTGGCCATGCTAAATTGCCCATAGTGTTCAGAGATGTGGAGATTAGGTGGGTTACAGGGGGATGGGTCGGAGTGGACTTGTTGGGCCGAAGGGCCTGTTTCCACACAGTGGGGATTCTATGATCATGATTAAATTTTAATTCATAATATTCTTGTGAATAACCTATTAAAAGTGCTACATAAATGCAAAATGCAATAAAAATTATTATTCTTATCCCTTACTTCACTCTTGTATTTTGAAGATATTTTCAGATAGTAGCTTTGTTCACTCATTACACAATGCAAGTAGTCAATGACCTGAATGAAACATGTAAGATTCTTAGGGAGCTTGACAAGGTAGTTGTTGACAGTTTGTATTCCCTTGTGGGAAAGTCTGGGACCAAAGGGCGTATTCTTAGATTAAGGGGTCAGACAGAGACAGAGATGAGGATGAATTTCATCTCTCAGAAGGTAGTAAATTTGTGGACTATTATTAAACATAGTGGGCTCATTAATTATATTCAAAGTATTGTTAGATTTTTAATCAGTAAAGGAATCAATGGTGTTGGGGAAAATGTAGGAAAGTGGAGATGAATATTACGAAGTCATCCATGACCTCATGGAATGGTGGATCAGATGCAATGGGCTGAATGGCCTACATCTTGTGGTATTAAATCATATGCAATAAATGCAACATTGTAAGGCATTTATGCAAATTGCATACATTGGTATGCTACTTAATGTCTATGTCTGTCACTCCCATCTGACCACAACAAAGATTGCTAGGGATATTACAGAAAGCTGCCTTTCTAATTGAAAACTTGTACGTTGTTGAATTATTCACCAGAATTGCAATGAAGCCAGAGTTCCCAGTCCTCAGCTCAATTACTACAGCCTCTGGTACATTTTATTTGCAAACAGACATTGGCAATTTATGGTCCGTACATCTACAGTACTTCTGGAAGTTTTCTTCTATGACAGTGGACCATGTAAGTGCTCTTTAATACTTTTTTTTAGTTCTTTTGGGGAAAAAAAACCCAAATGGATGAGAAAAGTAATTAAAATCAATATACAAATGTTTCAGGAATGGATTAACCTGTTGGCCCATGAAGTCCAACTTGGGATCCCATGTAAAAGCCAACATGGTTTAGATAAACAGAATCAATTTCTTTTAAGCATCATATGATGTAATTTGCTATATTACTAATGGTAGATCTAAAGATTTACCTTCATGTATTCTAGTGTGCAGGGAAGAGACATACGTTTCTGAGAATACAGACATGAACCCAAAATGGTAAGTTACCTCCCTGGTGCCAAGATCAAAGATATCACTGAACAGCTGCAGAGCAGTAAGAGGAAGAAGGGTGACCAGCCAGCAGTTGGGGTCTACATTGTTACCAATGACATAAAGAAGAATAAGGTAAAGTATTACCAGATCATAGGGCTGGTCTCTGATTAGAGAGAGACAACTGGTGTTGGGTTAACTTGAGGGTCACTGCACCTCAGCTTAGGGGAAAGTAGCTACCTTCATGGTATCCTCAGCCAATGCAGGAACTGAACCCATGATGTTAGCATCACTCTGTATTGCAAAATAGCTACCCAGCTAACTGACCCTCTAAACAGGGATATGGTCCTGTAGTCAGAATTTAGGGAGCTGGGCAAGTAGGACATCAAAAATAGTAGTTGCTGGGTTATTTCTGGTACCACTTGAAGGTGAACGCAGATAGTGGAGGAAATAGCAAATGAATGCATGACAGGAATTATAGTGCAGGAGAGAGGGCTTTACATTTCTGGGATATTGGGATGAGCCCTGCGGCAGATAGGACTTGTATAGGATAGAATGTTATACCTAAACAGAGCTAGAATCTATGTCCGTGGTGCGTGATTGGGATGTTTAAACTATATTAAGGTTCAGTTAATTCAGTGGCTGCATAGCTGTTTGCGACTCAGAATTACAACAAATGTTCAATTCTCATACTAGCTGATTTTACCATTAAGGCCTTTCTTACTCAATCTTGGCCATGCCTGAGGCATAGTGACCTCAGGTTAAATTTACCATCAGTTGCCTCTCAATAATTTGAGAGCAGTTTATGGTGCTCTGGAACTATGGTAACTTCAAAGCTAACTTAGCAGGGTTGTTGGAAGCAGAAGAAAATACTAGACAGTAATATTGAGATGCACAGAATGTTGGGAGAGGCACTTAGCACAAGCATGGGGAATAATAAGTTATTACTTGGGGGGTAATATTCTTATAATGCTCTTCCCTTTCGTGTGAAGGGGCAAAAAATAAAGTTGAAGTTAGGACTGCTTGGCACCATGCCCTACGTTAAAGCTCTTTGGAGCATCACTCATTTGCATAAAAATAACCTCTCCCTCGATGAAGTTGTAAACCCAATGAAGTAATATAAATTCAGATGAAGTAGGTTAAATTTTGTGACGTTGATATTGTCCTCTAAATACCTCTTTTATATTAATTTCTGTAAAAAGAACTTAATATGATGGGAAAATAAGGTGAAATCTTTCTAATGAGGCATCATAGTTGACTAGATTAAAATTCTGGTCACTGTCGATAGATGTAGATTGGAGCAGAAAGTTGCAAAAGGACATGGTTTGAATAAGTGAATGGACAAAAACTGTGACAGATAGATTTTAAGATAAGGATGCGCAAAGTCATCTATGTTGGATCTAAGAAGGAGAAAGCATAGTATTTTCTAAAATAATGAGAAGCTGTGGAGGAACACAAAGATTTGGTGAATGGAATTTTAGCCTTCATCTTAAGAATGCTGGATGACAAAGGATGTAAGTGACACCATAGGTGAAGAAAGTTTTGGTTAAACAGTATCTGTAGTAATTCTAAGCATTGTCCCTTAGAAAGTATACGCTGACAATGGAGGCAGTGAAGTGCAGATTTACCCTAATGATATCAGGATGAAAGTGATTCAATTATGAGGACAAGTTTAGTAGACAAGGCTCATATACCCTCAAATATAGAGGATTAGGGAGTGAGATAATTCAGGAATTTAAAACTATTAAAAAATTTGATAGGGTAACAAGAAACTATTGCCTCTGGTGAGGGAATCCAGAATATTGATGCGTAACCTAAAAATTTGAGCCAGGTCATTTAGAATGAAATTAAAGCCCTTATTTGTACAAAGCAGAGTGGAGTTCTGGAATTCTCTTCCACAAAACACTGTTGAGGTTAGGGCAATTGAAAAATGTTTAAAACACGAGAGTGATGTATTTTTGTTAGGCGGAAATACAAGGGAAGTTAGAATTAAGGCGAGCGAATGAAATTAAGATTCTAATGAGCCCAATATTTAACTGAGGTGCTGAACAGACTCAAAGAGCTGAAGGCTTGCTCCTGATCTTATATTCTGCCAAGGCCTTTCCATAATGCAGAGAGGATATGGATACACTGCCAGAAAATTAGGTGAAGCTGAGTTTGCTAACTACTACAAATTTAAAGCATACTTTTATTTATTTTCCCTTAAACATGAATTTCTTGCAGATTATTAATTAAAAAGCAACATTTTGTGCATAGGTGTAATGGATTTGATTTGGAGGGTCATAAATCTTATTTGATGTCAAATGATTTTTAAAATGGTCATTGCTTGTTGTATTCTCTGTTTTATAGCTAACATAATCATCACTTTAAATAATTTTCAATATTTAGAAGCTCAGATACAAGTGTACATACTTAGAAGGTAAAATCTTTGCTTAGTAATTTTGACTCCCTAGTGTCAAAAGCTTAAAATAGTACATTTTTTACTTTCTCCAACAATAAGCAGCTACTGTTACCAGGGCAACACACTTGCATGCCTTTCCATTTTTACCACACTAGTGCAGGTTGAGAGATACTGGCCTAAAGCCAAAAGCATACTGCTGAGTCCCTCTCAATATAATGTGTAATAATTTCAATTGATATGGAAGAAAGATGAAATTTGTTGTACAGCCATGTACAGACCAGATATCTTGTATAGTATTGTCATGAAGAAGTATAATTGAAAATAGATTATTGCTCCTAGAACATTAAAGAGAACAGATAGCCAGGTTTACAATTCCTTGTAACATAGCTTAGCACTACACCAGATGTCAAGCTTTCAAAGGACAATTTTTCTGTATGAGTTGTATGATGACTCTTCACATGGCTGATTAACTTCTGTTATCGTATGTTACATTATGAAGTGATAGGGATAGAACTCAAGAAACAGTTCTTGATATGGTATGGTATGATATCTAAGTTCCGAGAACTATTTCTTCATAAACAGTCATCATTGTTCACAGATCTTTCCTGCCCTCATGATCTGTTGTAGATATAGTCATGGGCTTTTAACCTTCAGTAGGGTATTTGTACCTGATGAGGTGATTCTTATGTTAACTCCTGTAATATAAGAATGAAGTGTGGGTAACATAATACTGAAAGATTCAGTGGCTTTTTATTACAGCTCCTGGTATCAACATATACTACAATCAGAGGCACTTGTGTGCCTGTGTTCAAACTAAGCAATTCACATGTGAATTGCAGCGCACTTCACTCAGTGTATCATGCTGCAAGAGGACTCAACAAGATGAAGAAGGAAATAAAAACAGAGAGTATAGTTCTAACAAAGGGTCACTGGACTTGAAACGTTAACTCTGTTTTATCTTTCCAGATAAGACCATAAGACATAGGAGCAGAAATTAGGCCATTCAGCCCATTGAGTCTGCTCTGCCATTCAATCATGGCTGATAAGTTTCTCAACCCCATTCTCCTGCGTTCTCCCTGTAACCTTTGCTCTCTGTTTTTCTTTCAGATTTCCACCTATCACAGTTCATTGCCTTTATTTAAGATGGAGACTGAGACCTTTTGACCATCTAGTCACATGCCATGATATGGCAATGATATTATGAACATGTCACTTAAAGGTATATTGAGTACTAACTACGGGATTTAACACAACAACTCTGTATAGTGATAAATATTTACCATGAATGACGGTATCTTGAACATCCACTCTTTACCTCTTATCCATGGATTTATATTACCTTATCTTCTTCTTATGTTAAAAATTCATTTTGTGAGGAATTGAATTTGTGTGGAATCCTCATATTATCCCTCTAAAACACATATAACTACATCTTGACAGCTTACAATGGAATTTTTCTTAATTTATACTATTCCAATAATACATTGAACAAAACCTTAATTATAACTCTCATGCAGTTTCGGATTTCTTCAACAAAAACCTCTCTCGTTTATTGCAAAAGCAATGCTGCTCTAAAAATTATGCTTTCTAACATTCCTTTGGAACAATAAAACCTAAGAATTGCAGATGCTGGAAACCAGAAACAAAAGCAGAAATTGTTGGAAAAACTCAGCAGGTCTGGTAGCACCTGTGGAGAGAAAGCAGAAATCTTTGTTAGATTCTGCTGGCACAAAAGGAATAGCCATTGCCCCTCTCACGTCCATGGTTAAAATAACAGTCAATCCAAATGTTGCCATTAAAGCCTGATCTTCAGATAAAACGTAGGGCTCAAAATTTTCCAGTGAAAAACCTCTTAACCTGCCTAGTCAGTTGTGTGAAATCAAAGCTATTGGTTGGAAAGTTGGAAATCACTAGATAAATCTCCCTAAGGATTATGTCTTCTTCTCAATTTGACTTTTGCTGGACAGATTTGCCCCGTTAGTCAATGAATTAAACAAAATGAAACCAAAATTCTCCAAAGTAACGTTAAGCAGCAAGGAAAGAAATGGTATTTAAATGTAGTTTATACAATTGTTTAGGACTGTTGCTTCAGGCCACTCCAGGCTTTTCGGTGCTGCTACAATGGAGATATGTAATTATAACTCTGATCTGCTTCATCAAGTTTGAACTAATTAGCATCCCTTGAAGAAGCAATGCTTCACAGGGATAATAGTTGAACTGCTTAATTAGTGCAAAGATTTGCAAACCTGTTCTCTGGATGTCCAGTGGTGTTATATGGGATCATCATCAAAATCAAAAAAACTGAAAGCTACAGCGTACACAGCCAATTCATTTCTGCTGATGACTCCTGTCATTTATCATTCGATACGGAATTCATCAGGTCTTCAATTCTGAAATTATAATGAATCATGACTTGCAAAGAAATTAGAAAATTCACCAATAAACATTACATTGAGGTATCTGCACCTTTTTGGAACAAATACATCTTATTGAGAAATCTACTCCTGTATTTCAAAAAACCATTTCAAATTCAAAATGATATTTCCCCTAGCAGGTAAGACATGTAGTCATTGAATCATTTGTCTGAAACATCTAAATCATTCATAAAGCAGGATGTAGCTATATATTATGATATAGAATTGTGGTGAAAGTAATTTGTTAGCCTTGCATGTTTATTTGTATTTTAAAAGGAATAGCATTCAGTCTTTAATTTTGAGGTATAGTGATTGGCTGTTGAAGTGTAATAGCACATAAATATTCTCATTGCAGATCTGACCTGGCTTCTGAGACTAACGAGCATAATCTTTATATGTTTCCATCAAGCAGTTTCTGCAACATTCTTGTGAGTAAAACCACAAACTGGTTACATAATTAAGGAAGAATTTAAAAACTATTTAAAATTCATTACCTCAATGGTATAAAAATTGAAATTTTAATAGCTTAAAATGTTTACTTTGATACAATGTTCATTTTAAAACAGTTTATTTCACACATTGCAAAAAATTCCTTGTTTTAATTCCTCAGTTAGCTAATTTATTCTGAAAATAAATAGCTCAATAATATGATCATTACAAACAAACATATGAATTAGGAGCAGAAGTAGAGGATGTGACAAAGATGACTGATGAGAGCAGGGCGGTAGATGTTGTCTATATAGACTTTGGTAAGGCCTTTTGACAAGATCGCTCATGGAAGGCTGGTACAAAAGGTGAAGTCACATGGGATCCATGTTGAGCCCATAAGATGAATACGGAACTGGCTTAGTCAAAGAAGATAGACAGTAGAGAAGGAAGGGTATTTTTCTGACTGGAGATCTGTGACCAATGGTTCATAGAGATCAGTGCTGGGACTCCTGCTGTTTGCTATATATAGGAGAATGTAGGCAGTCTGGTTGGTAAGTGCACAACACAAAGATTGAGGGAGCTGCGGATAATGAAGACGATTGCCAGAAGATACAGCAGGGCATAGATTGGGCGGAGAAATAGCAAGTGGAAATTAATTCGAGCAAAGTTGAGGTGATGCATTTTAGAAGATCTAATGTAGGAGGGAGTATACTGGAAATGGTAAAATCTTAGTCGCATCAACATACAGAGGGATCAAGGTGTTCCGGACCACAGTTCCTTGAAAGTGGCAACACAAACGGATAAGGTGGTCAAAAAGATATGTGGCATAATCCTTCTTCGATTAGGGCAGAAAGCATAAAAATTGGCAAGTCATGTTACAGCTGTATAGAACTTTAGTTAGGCCACATTTAGAAATTTGTGCATAGTTCTACCAGAAGGGTGTGGAGGCTTTGAAAAGGATATTTAAAATGTTTACCAGGGTGTGCCTGGTCTAGAGGGTATTAGCTATGAGTAGAGATTGAACAAAGCTGGTTCGTTTTCACTTGAACTTCAAAAGATGAGGGATGACCTAATAGAAGTTTACAGAATGATAAGAGGCATGGATAGAAAGGATAGTTAGAGTCTTTAACCCAGGGTAGAAATGTTAATTACTAGGGGACATAGGTTTAAGGTAAATGTGGGTAAGTTTAACAGAGATGTGAGCAGCAGGTTTTTTTACACAGAGGGTAGTAAGTGCCTGGAATGCACTGCCAGAGGAGGTGGTGGAGGCAGATACAATCAGAATGTCGGAGAGGCCTTCTCGTTAGATACTTGAGTGGGCAAGGAATGGATGGATATGGACCGCATAGAGGAGAAAAGTTTTTACTTTAGCAAGGCATCATATGTTGGTGCAGTCTTGGTAGGTTGAAGGGCCTGTCCTGTATTGTACTGTTCTTTGTTAAGTGGACCAGTTAGCCCTTTAAGCCTGTTATGCCAATCAATAAGATCATGGTTGATTTTGATGCATTCTGAATTCCACATTCCCAACTACCCCAGATGACCTCTGATTATTGACCCTTGCCAATCAAGAATCAATCTATCTCCACTTAAAATATTCAGTTACATTCATCTAGGGCAGAGAGTTCCAAAGTTGCACCATCACCTATTATTTAAACAAAAATCCTCTCATCTCTGTCCTGAAATGATGACTACTGATTTTAAATCATGTCCCTGAGTTCTGGAAGTATCCTTTCTGAGTCCACCTTGTCAGGACCATTTAAGATCTTATAAACTTCAATCAAATTACCCATCAATACACTAAACTGCAGGGAAAACAAACCCAGTCTTTCCAACCTACCGTCACAAGACAACTTACTTATTCCAGTATTCAATCCAATGAACCTCCTTGCATTCATATTCTTCATTTAAAAAAAAGACTAAATCTGAAGAACAATATTCATGAAAAAGTGTGGTCTCCCTAATGCTCATTAAACTGAAGTATAAAATCCAGACTGCTGTGTTCAATTCCTCTCATAATAAAGGATAGCATTCCATAAGACCTCTTAAATACTTGTCATACCTGCATACTAACATTTTGTGATTCATGCGCTAGAACACCTCGATCATTCTGCATCTCAGAATTCATCAGTTGTTTTCTGTTTAAATAACACTGCTTTTTAATTCTTCCTGGAAAAGTGAATAAATTCACATTTTCCCACCTTATAGTTCAACCAGTTATTTGCACACTAAGTCCTATCTGAGTACTTGCTATGTTGTTTTTGCAACATTCTATATCTTTGTGTCAACTGCAATTTAGTCACCATGTCTACATTTTCCTCCAATTAATTGATTTAAATTGCAAATTGCTGAGTGTTCAGCTCATCACATCCTGTGAATCCGAAAAGAGCCTTTTAAGCATGTTTTCTATTTTCTGTCTGTGGTGTGTTAGCCACTACTCCTTGAACTCCTACCTTACTCAAAAACTTTTATTTAGCACTTTGTCAAATGACTTCTTGAAACCCAAGTAGAGTACTTTATCCACAGTGTGAGTTACGCCTTCAAAGAATTCCAATAAATTTGTTGAAGGCAATTTCCCTTTTACTCAACTGTGTTGACTTTTCATGATTATATTGAGTTTTTCCAAATGACCAATTGAGAAGCTCCTTCATGATTGATTCCAACAGCTTCCCCATAACAGCTGTCAAGCTAATTTGCCTATAATTTCCAATTTTCTGGCTCCGTCTCTCCCTGGGTAGAGTTTATGAAGAATATGGTGTAAATTATAACATTTGGGTATCATTAGAATGCAAACTTTCTGCATTAAAATTAGTTAGAAACTCCCTTAAATTTCCCCCAATTGTTTTGATGAGTGAGAAAAGTAACATAACAGATTGCTTATTTTTATAAAACAACATTGGGAAGTAGTTTTTTTGCTGCAGCAACGGTCTCAGCATTCATTTTTGGACTTAAATTCTCATAAGTTGGTATTTTGTTTCCCACATTTAAGAAAGATTAGTATTTTAGATTATTTTAGATTTATTGATCTGTGATCATTTTGACAAATAACACACTAACAGTCACTCCTGATTGCTGAAACATGCTTGAGTAGGCAAACATGTCTAGCCTCTTATCCAAGTGTCCATTCTGCATGTAAATCCAGCGAGTGTAACCAATGTACTGCCAGTCGCACAATAACAGCCGAACACAATCCCAACTTCATCTGACATTTCTACACAAAAGGCACTGATCTTAACATGCCCTGCCTGGTTTCCATTGGTTAAAATGAAAGGTTGAGATTTTCCCTTTACTGCCTTGATCTGGCGGACTTCAAGAAATCTCATGAATGGGCCTTCTCTAAATGTGCAAAAGAAATGGTGTCACCAGGGCCTAATCTGGCTTTTGAACCTGATGCCTGAACAATGGGGCACTAGTGGCTTCCTCTCAAAAACAAATCTAGGCAGGAGCTAAGGCTCAGTGAAAATCATTAGGCACTTTACCGTCAATCAAAAAAGTCTTGTTGTGTGGTCACTATTGGAAATATAGGAAACACAACAGTCAATTAATGTGCAGCAAGCTCAATTTGACAAACAGCAATGGCCTGAATCTTCTGAGCAGCAACAAAGGTAAACAGATAGCTGCTCCATCCTAGGATTCTCCCAAATTGAGGCTCCTGTACATTTCTGCCAAGATTTCCAATACTGGTTGTCAAAGATATGCACAGAGTGGTATAGCTTGGGGAAATTAGTCGGAAAAGAGTAGCATCAGAAAAAGACAGGACATGCTCCATTTAAAGGCCACAGCTGCTGTATGCTAAGTTTAAAACTCTCCAGGGGTTGGAGTGAAAGTACGATGGATGATGTGGTAGATGGATGAATAGCAAATTGGGTAGGGGTTTAGATAGGTGAGGTAAGTAGAGAATGAATTGGTAATTGTATCAGGGATTGTCAAAGGGGGTAGTGGTTGAGTGGTTAGGCATTAATCAGGATGAATCAGGTCAGAACAGTAGGGTAGTCAGGTATGTTTGGGGTAGTCAGATTGAGATGATTGTTGGGTAGTTGGGTCAAGGGGATGCTTCTCTGGAGGTGGACATGTTTGCCTAAGGAGGTAGTTGGTGGTAGAAGAGTCAGGAAGGAGGCTGGGTAGTTGTGTAGTTGGAAACGGTCAGGGATGGGGGATTGATGCAGGTTTTGGGTGTGGACCTACCAAGATGTTAGACTAGGTTTTAATCTGCCTGACATTTCCTGAGCAACTACCCACGTAAGTCCCACATATCACCCCAAGATTTCTGACTCTAGCTAGGTGACATTTGTAGAAGGTCCTAGTGAGAAAAGGAATTATCCATCAGAAGTTTAAACTTCCAGGGCAATTCCAATGTGGTACATGAAGCAGAACCTTCACAGGATCCTAATGTATATTTTCAGTAATGGAGAGATCAGAAGAATTGATCTATTTGTCAGTGATCTAATAATCTGATTTTGGGATGCTGATCGAGGGATAATATCAATTGGACTTTAGTTGGGATGATGGCATGGTTGTAATGTTAGTAATCTGGAGATTAGGCAAAAACCCAAGTTCAAACTCCATCATGGCAGGTGGTGGAACTTAATCATGACAGCAAAATGGAGTTGAGTCTACAATCCACCATGATCGTATTGTATGGCGGGACAGGCTCAAGGGGTATGCAGGTCCTACTCCTGTTCAAGTTCATATGTTTGTCCTAGCCATCTTCATAATAGTGCAGAGGATCTCCAACATCCATCTGAGAGGGCAGTAACGTGAAACAAGAGCAGCTGCATTAGGCCTTCAGCACTCTGCTGGAATGTTAGCTTTAGGTTTGTGCTGAAGTCCTCATGAGGAACTGAAGCCACAATATTCTTCTTTAGAAGATAGACTGCTACCAATTGAGCCACAGTTGACACATTCATATCTGAAAGTTACAATGGAACCCAAATGTTTGTCTCTTGAAACCATTTTACAAGCATCAGGTGTAGGGCAGCACGGTGGCTCAGTGGTTAGCGCTGCTGCCTCACAGCGCCAGCGGCATGGGTTCAATCCCAATCTTGGGTGACTGTCTGTGTGGAGTTCGCACATTCTCCCCATGTCTGCGTGGGTTTCCTTCGGGTGCTCCGGTTTCCTCCCACAGTCCAAAGATGTGCAGGTTAGGTGGATTAACCATGCTAAATTGCCCATAGTGTTCAGGGATGTGTGGATTAGGTGGGTTATAGGGGGATGATTCTGGGTGGGATCCTCTGAGGGTCGGTGTTGGGCCGAAGGGCCGGTTTCCACACTGTACGGACACTAAGTGGATACTAAGTGAACCACAGCTCTTATTAAACCTCCACTGCCCAGAGTCATAGCATGTGATTGTGTCAGTCTTATGATTCCTCTAAGTGCAATTGGCTAATTCAGCTCCAAGTAATGATCAAGTCTGGGATCCTCCCCAAACTATACGACGGTGATGCATTTACAAACTGAATCATGGGATGACCCATACATCACAAAATTCCTTCAGTAAACACCCAATACTTTCAAAAATTCTTGAGAATGGCATTTCAGCAGTATTCAGTGTGATCATTGGACCAAAGATGAACTTTCCCCTGTCCTTCGCACTAACATGTGGTTTGTCGTGTTTTCTTTAATAAAAAGAAGTACACTGTGCACATGTGCAGCTCATAAACAGTAATTGCATACATACTCTCAACTTCCAAGGTTTTCCAGTGGTTTTTAGCCATATTAAAACCTCAGCTGTTCCCAGAGGTTGAAAGACTAGTGATAACTACAAATACTTGTCCTTGGCAATCCCAAATGTAGTGATTCAATCCGTAGAGCTCTTTTGTACAAACAACAATTCATAGGACTAAATACATCTTAAAGTGCTTATATGGAAATGTTTAATAAAATGTTTGACAAATGCTAAACCGTCAGGTATTTAAGTGTCAATGAGTGTTTCTATGAGTCAATGCTAAAGTCTGCCCAAACTTTCTTTTGTTGCAGTATGTAATGCCAGTAGTAATAATAATTTATGTTATTTCTGTTCTCTTTCTGTTAGCACATCAAGCTGTCTTTAGACAAAGTACCACGATGGTCTGCAAACAGTCTGGTGTGTAGGAAGGATGGAAATGTCTATGATCAGTAAATTAGGAAAGATATCATTTTTATAATAGTTTGCTTAGGCCACTCAAATGGATGAAATTAACTAATTGTACTGTCAGACAGTGACATCATGCCCCAAAGACGTACTTTGCAGACCTCCTAGCACAACTGCACTTTATTTAATAACTTTAAGAGCTGATGCTTTGTTTCAAGTGCCAGCACTCATGGCTGACTGTTCTGTAGGGGGCTCTAAAGCACTTCATAAAATGTGAATGCTCAACACCCAGTCAGAGACTTCATTAGAGAAGTCTGCATAGTTGACCTGGTCACCAAGGTATCAATCCCATGGCAGGTCTTTGCAGAAAATTAACACTTAATGTTATAATATTACAATAGATTATGAAGTCCAGGATAGGGTCCAGAGTACATAAAGGCTGTCAGTGGCAGGAAATCACACTGGCATTCCACTGACTAAGTTTTTGTGGAAATGTCTCTATGGTAAGTTATTCAGGGATCGGATAGCTGTTGACAAATTTCCTGCTGCTTTTGGTTCCTGTCTGGTCAGTGTTTAGGTTGGCCTCACAAGACCATTTCCTTCCATTACTGACAAGGTCAAAGGGTAAGTGACTGCTTATAGTTGTTTCTATCACTTCTTGTATCAGGAAAAAAAGACTAAAGATTTCAGCAAAGCATAGCACATTTATATTAATTCTGAACTTACAAAGCACCATATGCTTGAAAAAATACACATTTTTTTACTATTTTCAATATTTGTATTGATATATACACTTTTTGAGCTTAGGTGATTTATGTTATTTTGTTCGAATCCATTTTATTTTAAAGATAAAAGCATACCTTTTGCATCATTTAACGTGTGATGGGCAAGACTTCCCCTATCACATCACCTTTCTCTACACAACAGTTTTCATTTTATACTGAAGTAAATTCACCAGGATTCAAGGTAATTGATTTCCAATCATACCAAGTCATGAAACAGAGATCGAATAAGTAAGGAACACAAAATAATTATTTAGTGATTCATTACTAGATGTTAATATTGGAAACAAGCAATAACATTCTAAAGCTGTTTTAAACTGTTATCACTAAGATAACCTTTGTCTTCTGCTAAAGTCTCTTTTACATTCATTATTTTGGAAGCAGATCAGCATCTGTCTGAACATTTGCTGTTTCAAGGGCTAATAATGCTCTACCATATAACTTCTTACTCTGAATTAATTTTTTTAAACCATCATATATTTTCAAGAGAAATGTTCATTAAAATAAATGTAGCTTTTGGCAATTTAACAATCAGTGCCTTGTTAACAGGATGGTCTATAATTCTGTCAACACTTGTTCCCAATGATTAATTAACAGTGGTATTCATTTAACTAGATTGCACCTTGATGGGACGTTCACAGACGGTATACAATGGTAGTTACTGCATGCTTGTGAATACCCTGAAAAAATGTTTAAAGTATATAATTTGAGGATGGAATATTTTGAAGACAGTCAGTAGACGAACAAGAAAAGGTATACCAATGCTATAATGCACGCTTGAACTGACTGAAATCATGTTTCTCCAAAAGTTTGGTAAAATCATTTCACAATATATAGTGATAATCATGATCAACTTTCAAAGCATAAAATGGCCTATAAATATATAGCTTATCCCATTTTCTTTTTCGAAGAGGGACAGAGGAGCCAATCTCTTGTATGTTGTTTTCTGTTGAATTTTGGTAAATTACAATTCAAGGGCTTGCTGTTAACTCCCTGTCTCAGGGTCTTCCAATGTAAGCACCTGTGATTTATACCCAAAGTTTGAGCAATTTCTTAAATTCTATTTCTCCTTGATTTATGAGTTCCAAAAACTGTTTCTGATGCTCTAGAGATCATAGAACAGAATCATAGAATCCCTACAGTGTGGAAATAGGCCATTCGGCCCACTGAGTCTGCACCAACCCTCTGAAGAGCATCCCACCAAGACTCAGCCCCTTACCCTATTCCTGTAAACCCACATCCACCTAGCCTACGCACCCTTGGACACCACGGACAATTTAGCATGGCCAATCCACCTAACCTGCACATCTTTGGACTGTGGGAGGAAACTGGAGCACCTGGCAGAAGTCTATGCAGACATGGGGAAAATGTGCAAACTCCACACAGACAGTCGCCCAAGGCTAGAATTGAACCCAGGCCCCTGACGCAATGAGGTAATAGTGTAAACCACTGTGCCAACTTGCCACCGACTAACCCTATTGATTACCTCCAATGTGAAAACTGAGACAAAGTTTTGAATTGCTTCTTTGTCACTCTTTTTCCCTACACTGAAAAGCTCACCTTCTATATTTCTTTCTACTATCACCATATGTCTACACTTCCGTCATTCCTTTCAGGCAACTCCTCCAGGTTAAGGATGACTTGCTTCCACTCTGAATGAATGGTTTCCGAGATGGCTGACAAGGCTCATTTGTGATCTGCTGCAAGTGATTTTTGGAAGTTTAGACATATATGGTGTTAGGAGGATTATATAAGCTCTCTGATGCCTTAGATTTGGCCCTACATTCTCCCAACAAAATCTCTCAATGTGTCTGGCACTTTTTTGAATGCATCTTCTTCAATTTGGTTGATCACAAGCTAGGAACTCAATTAACCAATCGGGATATTTGATTGCATTAAGGACATCCATAAAGCATTTCCACTTCCTCCTGCTGTGGCCAAGGTCTGAGAGGAACAATGATTTGGCAGTCTGGTGACAGTATATGAATTTAAGGGAAGATCATTGCAAGGATCCTTCCCAATTATGACTTCTCAGTGACCAGAGACTTCCAAAATGCAGCTATTGCCCATGAAAAGCCATCATAAGTATAATCGCCATTGTGCAGCAAACTCAAGATAAATTCAAGGAACACCACCAGCCTCTGTACGTAGCCTTTTAAACCTCATAAATGCCTCTGTCAATAATGAACATCTTCCACAAATTTGGCTAATCTTAGAAATGTGTCACCTTCCTTTGCTCACACCATGCTGTTGTGAAAGCTGTGGTTCTCACCAATGGAACCTCCATAGATCCTATCTCTATAAAGACTGGGGACAAAGTTGTGTCATTACACCTATGGTCTTCACCATTTTCCTCTCTGCCATACTGCACCCAACTCCAACAAATTAAGTAACTAAATTAAGAAGAAGTGAGAAGTAATCTACAGAACAGACAGGAAACTGCTCAAGCCATGCCAACTTCACTGCAACAAAAATCCTCTAAACTTCTGTCAGTGATCTCCAGTTTGTAGCTGATGATTGTACGTGCACACTCAGATACTGAGCTGCAGATCATTGTCAATTACTTCTCCAAAGCATATGGGCAAATGCTCCTTTCTCTAAGTACCTGGAAAAGTAAAGTTCTCTGTTCACTTGGTCCCATAGCACAACTCCTCTCCTCAACAATTCAGATCAACAGAGAGATCCTGGAAAATATGGACTCAGGTGTTATCACTGATTTTTAAAATTTCTTCTGTTGAATTTTTGCTCATTTTCTTTCAAAATCTCTCAGCTTTTCTACTGTAAGTATTGTGTGCCCTGGGTCAATTAATAAATCATCATAGCGTGCCCAATTATGATTAACTGGGAGAAAAGACACCATGCCTTCTCCTTGTGACAGCAGTGATGGTCTATCCTGGCAATTGTAGGTCAACAAATGTAATTGTTACTTCAATTGATCATAAAGATAATTTGGAAGCAAAAGTATATTCATTTTTTTAAAATGCTAATAGGCTCAAATTTCAGGATTTATTAGTGAAAATATTTAATTCAGTATTTAAATAGATTATTACACTTTTCAAAGAGTCATTGTGGCAACGACGTTCTTATAATAAAACAACAATGAAACATCAAAAAATATGATTAGACAATGAAATTAACAAGAAATTTTCAATGATACAGTAAATTCTCCTGCTTTGTATAGATTGTTTGAAATTTATAGAAGGTCTGTAGCACAATCAGATCTGAAAGAAGAGATGCATATATATGTTCAAAGGTTGGACGGTTTTCACCAGAACTATACAAGCCTCAATCTGACAGGGTAAGTAGCAGTCAGCCACCTAATTCTTAAGTTAATTGAGGCCCTTGCGTGGTCAATTAACTGTTATTTAAAGGGGTCTTTCTACTGCCACTAGTACTTTATCAGCTCAGGCAGATGGATATTTTATCATGGAATGGTACTAGGTACCATAACCAATAGCAACCTTCCTGAGGGTTCCAGGGGGTAACTCCTGTTCAGTCTCCCTCTGGAGCATGGTAGGTCCCTCAGTGGCAGGGGTTTCTGCTGCCTGAAGGCCTTTGTCAAACCCGGCCTCTCTAATTGCTTGCTGGGATAGACCCTGCCAATTCCTGACCTCACCTCTTTATCTTAGGATCTTCTCAATCTTGGAGGTGCCACAGTCCCAGCCAAGGCCATTGTCCCCAGTGGCGCTGCTGAGGCTGAAGCACTGCCTGTCCTCTGATTGGCAGGCAGCTCTTCGAGGTGGGACATCCAGCCTCAGTGACAGAAGCTGTGACTACAGGCAATTACTGTAATTGTTTGAATAATGTGAAATTTAGCTATGATTCCCAAGGATACAGGCTTATCCCTAACTTTCCAACTCGTGGTGGGACCACCAACTCCAAATAAAATCCCAGCCTACGTGTTTATGATTTGTAAGTTAGTAAATGTCATGCCTGCATGTCATTGGCTACTTAGTCAAACAAATCAAGTCACATTATTGGCACATGTCTCTGTTTGCAAATAATAACTTTGCACAAAAAAGACTTCAACTAACAACATTTTTGTAAATGATTCTATAAAAAGTTCTATTTTATTTTCAATCTAATTTTGTTTTAAAATGGTACAAATTAAAAGGAGCATTTTTGTTAGATTATTCTAATCAATAGTACAATACAGGAGTTATGTTAATCAGTGGGTTGAAAAGGATTACCTTAAGTCTTCACTGAAAATAGATTTCACATAATTTTATGGCACTAAAATAACTTTACAATATTCTTCACAGTTCACTATTACTCTGCGTTCTTGGCATTATGGAAAATTGTAACGTGTCATTTCAAGCAGTTCCACAAATGTACTTTATAAATGACAAATTTAGCATAATTTCCTACAGTTTATCACCTTTACCCTATCTTGCAAAGTGTTAATTTTGAGCTTCCAATGATCTGATGCAAGTGATGGATTATACACTGATATATTCAATGAAGAGGAAGCTTGCTTTCTCATTCTGCAGTTATTGCACATGGTGAAGTTTGCTGTTCTGCTAATCTTGCCAGCTGGTCTCTGGAGCAACAGAGCTCCCGGAATTGTAAATGAGACCACAGTTAAGTGACAGTTCAGGATTAAGTGAGCATTGCTAAGATGCTGTGAGAAGAAGTGTTGCCAATCATCAATTTAAAAAAAAGACAATGAGAAATTATTATAAATATGCAGTATATTAGATTAGTTCCTGGCCTCTGTAAAGAGGAAGTTCAAACTGGTGTGAGGGGTAAAACATGTGGTTAATGTGCATTTCCTGTGTTTCAACTTAAAACCAGATGCACTAATGTTGTAATGTTGAGTCAAAATCTGAATTTAAATTAGTTACTTTTTCGGGGTAGCACCTTTCTCAATCTGACAATTGATACCATACATTTACTGAAAGAATATACAAAACAGTATTTGCTAAGTGTCCACTCACTTGATTGTCTATCATTACGTTGCACAGTTTGAACACAGCAAGTAGTAGCATTTAAAATCCTCCAAATGTTTTACCCACCCTGAAATTATTTATGGCCCTTCGACTGAATATGTATGTAGCACAACTGACTTCTGGTGAGCATTAAAAATAATTGATGTTTTTAACTCTGAGAGGAGAAAGTGTAATCTTTTTGTGGCAGGTTTAAGGCAAGTAGCCTTCAAGAACAGTTTTCATTCTGTTTCCTGCTTTAAATCCATGCAAAATGAGTGATAACTCAAAGGAGAATCTAAGCATGCATCTTGAAACACAATACCAGTGCTTTCAACTCTAATTGTCTTCCCTCATAAAACAGTGTTAGATATCATTTCTACATCATTTTCTTGAAAATTAATGCTCGTCTGCCCACTTTGTTCCGCCACTGTGCAATGTGAATTGCACCTATAAGGCAGTGTCTTCCTCTGAATGATATTTTTCCATGTCTGTGTGGTCTGTAAACCTTTTTCCTGACTTTAGTTGTTAATTTTTGAGATCTATGAAAGAGATCGCATGTCTATATTACACTATAGCAACTCTGCTGTGGTGAATTTGGTAATCCTCACAGTAACAATATTTTCAGTCCTTCTTTTCACTTGTTTTTTTTAAGCCAAGATACCTGGTACTATTTGATAGTTTGTGAAAAAGTTAATTTCAGAGTAAATCAATCCTTCATCATACAATAATCAAGTCTACTTGAGTCACTTTTCCCTTCCGCTATATATTTTTATTGACCAGAGAAATTAAAAGAAAACTTATGTAAAATTCTCAATTGGAGTTAGTTTTTGGATTAATTACCATGTGTCTAGAATTTGCTAATGATCTTTCTCTTTCACACTTTGCATTAGTTATTGTCTGTGTTGTGAATAAAATAGATTTTTAAAAGCAGCTGTAGTTTAAAATGTCTATTAGCAACACGTAACATGTATTACTTTTCTCTGATTTCCCCTAAAGAACCCCTTCATGGTGTGTCGTAATGTACTTGTTTGTTAACAGTGCTACTTAAAAGGTCACATTTAAATACAAGCAATGGATACAGTCTGAGGTGAAGTGCACATACTTTACCTATCCTCTGATAATCAGATCATGACCTAGTTTCTTCCTACTTCCTTGCAAATACTTATATTTACAATGATTGCTTCTGACTGGTATTATTTGCAGTAAGTGGGTTTGAGAGAATTGAATGGTGGTGGACAACCTTGGGGCCATGGGAAGCTTGACAGGATATAAATCCTTTGGGGTCTAGGGAGTGTTTGATCTTTTTTCAACAAGCTGCTGATTTCATTCGGAAGGAATGTCTGGACTCCAGGGTTCCGCCCACCCACCAAATCATTAGGGATGGGGTGTAAGGTTCCACACAGAGCACAGTTTTTAAAAAAAAATTAGGTCAGAAGCCTCGGAAATGTAACGGGAAGTTTTCTCTATGCTTAAAGTATGTGCATTGAATAACTTCATGCATGAAGACCATCCTCCATCAGAAAGTAACAATTGTAATAAACAAATTATCACTTTTGTTTATGCTCTTTATATTGCTTTAACAGATTATTAAAGACTGAAATTACATTAATTTCATCAGATAGTACAATATTATTAAAAATAATTCATTTGTCAAAAATACTTCTTTAACTTTAATTTAAGAAGATAATACAATCTGCTTACACATTTGGCTTACTGAAAATTCCATTGATAATTTGAGAAGATATTAGAAACTTTTGCTTTATACACAGATCACAAAGAATAGTCATGTGGATTAGTTCAATTTATCCCTAGTTTAAATAACAAATATAATACATGATTGATTCCTCTTTATCTGAGTATCAGACATCTTAGAACCTTGTTAATAAAATCATAAATCTATATAGACCTGTTATAGGTAGAACTCTTACTCCTGTTATTGTAAATGTACAAGCTTTTAGCATTAGGTATAATGACAAACAGTTGTATAGATTCTTCATAAACCCTCTTCAGCAACACAATAAATGCATCTGATGCTCATCAGTCTTGTGTGATATAATATTGTTACTGATATTTTGAATTGGTTTCTGATGTTTGAGCATTTTTAAAAAAAAAATGCTTATTAGTGAAGAGATTGTACGAGAGATGTGCCTGTATTCCACCAGGTCATTCTCCTGATGTATGAGGAGGAGGATCTTCATGCTGCTGGGGAGGGCTTTGTAGAAATGACTGGCAAATTTACTGCCATGTTAACTGTGCTACCACCAGCACAGTCAGCAATTGAAAGTCATTCAGTGGAGAATCAGTGTATCTCAAGCAGGTGAGCTGCTTAAATTGAAACAGTTAGTCATCTGGAAGTGTGTAATTTTGGAAAGCACAACATATTACACATCCAAAAGCTGATTAAAAAACAGATTATCTTTTTTATCATACGTCTCACCTCAGCTCTATTAGAATGGAAAAAAAAATAGTCTCCAACCAATTCAGGGACTCAAAACTAATTTTCCAAGTGAGCATCTCAGTCACTGTGATTGAATACATAGGTCTTCAAAATTATTTAAAACATGGTTATTTCAAAGCATTGTTAAATTATGGGATGCCACAAAAAATGATGTGCCATTTAAAAGTTAGCATTAATCAAAACTTTTTTTTACTAGAATAACCATCTGTGAATTACTGACATAACTAATGCACTAATTCAGATGTTTAAAATGTATCTAATCGCACACATTCAATATAAAATGCAACTTAAAACGTTTAAAAATCTTTCTCGTTCAGTGTGAATTGTTAATATCCTGAATAAAAGACATAATAAAATACTTTTGATCAATAGTATTGAATATTTACTTATAGGTGCACTTACAGTACTACAGTTCAGTACCTTGCTTTAAAATTGAATAGTTAATGGAACCGAATGGTGATGATTGTGTGCAAATAAATATATATGGGCGTTAAAAAAGTACATGCAGTGATTAATTGACCATGTAATGCAGCATTATTATGGAGAATTGACAAAATATATAAAATAGGTGACCCTGTAATTTAAATGTTCAAGTTACATAAGCTGTTTTCTCACAGCTCAATGAGAATTCCCAAGGTTCTTTCTGTGATGCACTGTGAAGCAAATCCTGTTTCATGGCCACTGGCTCTCAAAAGACAATGTAGACAGCATTCTGTCTGGGGCTGCCACTCTATGTGTGAATGGCAGTCATCTTTACAAGTTTCCAAGCAGCATCTGTTTAAAGGATCATTCACCGCCTCAACTCAGTGCTTGCAAACTCTGAAGACAAAAGGCTTCTGAAAAGGAGGTCAAGAATTCCTTGAAGTCTGCCTATACTACTCTCTTTGTTTTGTCTGCAGAAATTTGAATGGATTTGTGAAGGGGAGGGACACCATGAGGATCAGTTAGAGATTCCTATTTGTCACCCCTAATTCTAATATATGTCTCGGGAAGAAAGAGCTGGAAATACTCGGGGGGTTCAAAGGAATTTAATTAACATTTAAATACAGAAATTGTTTTTTTTTAAAGCGCCATAGTTTATCAGGCCTGGAAGCTTTGTTCTGACCATTCTGGCATTTTTATTTCAAATACCTCTTTTGCTTATACATGCAGTTTTTTATATATATTCATCTATATTATAAGTATTAGTGCTGGGAAATGTAAAATTATTTTTCCATTTCTGGCACACAGTGACAGCATGAAATACTCCTGGGTTAATCATAACAGAGTGATTAGAGAATTAAATATCCCAACAAGCTAGCTCAAGTTCACTAACAATATGACCACCCCAGATGTAAATTTTTCGAAGTCTTCCACATCTCAGTTCAGTACCAATTTGGGTTGGATTATGTGCATGTTGGCTCTCAGATTTTCCAAACACAGTGCACATAGGATTCTTGCCAAGAGCAGACAGCAAAATCTTTAGACTATTAGTCAGCACTGAGTTCACTGAAAGAGCAGTGGGTAACTCATTGCACCACTAACCCCACTGTTCATTTTCATTGTAAAACTATACAATACAGTTCAGATCAGTAGCACCCGTTGTATGCAGTGCTGGCAGATCATGATGTCAAACAGCATGCAAAGGTAATTATATGCCAGCAGAGCCATTTTGGACTTCAGCACTCCAACTAGTACTCTTTCTTAACCTTGCATCACTGAAAATATGTTCAGCGTCAGGAAGGAACCTTCTCAAAGCACTATTTAAAGGGATCATCAACCACTTATAGTTCAGTTGCTTTTTTTTTTCACTTTGCTTTGATTTATCACCTGCTTAGTGCTTCCGATAATTGTTATAGCTGAGGTAAGTTATGTGGACCCTTGAGCCTACTTGCCTATTCAATAAGAACATGGCTGATTATCAACTCCACTTTCCTCATTAATTTCCATTCCCTTGATTTCCTTACAGTGGAAGAATCCATTAACCTAAGCCTTGATTCTACTCAATAATTGAACATCTACAACCTCTGAATGAAAAGATTTCTCTGCATATCCATCCTAAATGATTGAGCCATTCTCATGAAATAATACCTCCTAGTTCTCGAAAGACTCAACATTTAGCTTAAACGGATGTTCCCTACACCTATCTTGTCAAGTTCTTTCACAATCTTTTGCTTGGATGGCTTCACTTGTTCCTAAACCAGAGAGAGTCAGTTCCAATCAATTATCAAGCAATGACCATCTCCAGTAAGAGATACTTCACCCAACACTCCTTGAAATTTTATGATGTTACCATCACTGAATTTCCCACCATCAACATCCTGGGAGTTACCATTGACCAAAAGTTCAACCGAATCGCCATTTAAATATGGTAGCTAGAAGCAAGCTAGAGGTTAGTAATGCTGCAGCAAGTAACTCATTTCCTGTTTCCCACAAGTCTGACCAGCAAGGCACAGTCAGGAGTGTGATGGAACACTCCTCATTTGCCTGGATGAGTGCAGCCCCAACAATACTCAAGAAGCGTGACATAATCCATGACAAAGCAGCCCTGCTTGATTGGCACCACATACACAAACATCCACTTCCTTGAACACTGACTCTTAGTAGCTCTGCAGGAATTCACCAAAGATCATGAGACAGAATTTTCCAAAGCCATAACCATTTCCATATTGAAGGGCAATGGCAGTAGATACTTGGGAACACAGACACCTGAAATTTCCCCTCTAAATAACTCACCAACTTGACCTGGAAATATATTATCATTCATTCAATGTCATTGGTTCAAAGTCCTGGAATTCCCTCCCTAACACTGTGAGTCTATCTACAGCACATAAACTGCAGTAGTTCAAGAATGGCTCACCATCATCTTCTCAAGGGCAACTAAGGACAGACAGAAAACGCTGGCACAGCCAGTGATGCCCACATCCCATGAGTGAAGTAAAAGAAAAATTATCCAGTAGAAATGGTGTTGCAGGTGATCCAGTAGATTATTTGGACTTCAAAACTAATACACAAACTAGATAGGGCTGCACTAACAGCCATTCCCTTGGGATGTGGCACAACTTGGGAAATGAACAAAGCAGAAAGATGCTGGAAGATGTTAGATGAAAAGCTCACAGAGCAGGACACTTGATTGTTTGGCAATGCAGTCATCTCTAGAGAATGAATTAAACAGTTTCTAAATGACATCAGCTTTCCTGCAGGAGTTGGGAAGTCATGTTGAATTTGTACATGACATTGGTTAGACCACTTTTGGAATACTGTGTTCAGTTCTGTTTTCCCTGCTATAAGAAGGATGTTGTAAAACTTGGAAGGGTCCAGAAAAGATTCATAAGGATGAAGCCAGGGTTGGAGGGTTTGAGCTATTGAGAGAGGCTGGATAGTCTAGGGCTATATTCCCTGGAGTGCCAGAGGCTGAGGGCTGACCTTATAGAAGTTTATAAAATGATGAGGGGCATGGATATTTTTTCCCCCAGGGTGGTGGAGTTCAGAACTAGACGGCATAGGTTTAACATGTGAGGGGAACGATTGAAAAGGAACCTAAGGGGCAACTTCTTACACGCAGAGGGTGGTGCGTGTATGGAATGAGCTGCCAGAGGAAGTGGTGGAGGCTGGTGCAATTGCAACATTTAAAAGGCATCTGGATGGGTATATGAATAGGAAGGGTTTAAAAGGATGCTACCAAATGCTAGCAAATGGGATCAGATTAATTTCAGATAGCTGGTCGGCATGGATGAGTTGGATTCTGTTTCCATGCTGTACACCTCTATGGCTCTATGTCTCTAATGCTGCAATTTTAACACTCAAGCCAGATGACCAAACTTTGTTCAATCAAAAGTACAGGAGAGCATGCCAGGAACAGCACCAGGCATACCAAAAGTGAGACGTCAACCTGGTGAAGCCACAGCAGTATGCTTACATTCCAAACAGCATAAGCAGCATGAGACTGATTGAGCTAAGTGGTCTCACAAACGATGGTTCACATCTAAGATCTGCAGTCCAGCCATATCCAGTCTGAACAGTGGTGGACAGTTAAACAACTCAGTCTAACACAGCCCAACTAATAGCCCTGTCCTCAAAAAATCAGAATACCGGCAGATTAGTGAAAAAGACAAGGCTAAAGTATTTGGAAGTATGTCCAGCTGGAACTACCAAATGAATGATCCATCTCAGCATTGTTCAGAGGCCCCTAGCATCACAGATGTCAGTCTTCAGCCAATTGATTTCATTCCATGTGAAATCAAGAAAAGTCTAAAGGCACAAAAGACTGCAAAGTCTATGGGCCCTGATAACTTGCCAAGAATAGTATTGATGACTTCTGCTGAAGAACTAACCATGCCCCTAACCAATCTTTTCAATACAACCACATCACTGGCATCTACTTGCCAATGTGGAAAATTGCCCAGGTATGTCCTGTCCACAAAAAGCAGGAAATATTCAACCAAACCAATTATCACCCCATCAATCTATTCTCAATCAGTAACAAGTTGATGGAATGTGTCATTGAGAGTATAATCAAGTTACATTTATACAATAATAAACTATTCACTGGTGTTCAGTTTAGATTCTGGCAATGACACTCTGCTCCTAATCTCATTTCTCTCATAATCCAATGATAAACCAAAGAGCTAAACTCAAGAGAGGAAGTGAACGTGACTACCCTTGACATCAAGAGAGCATTTAATTGACTATGGCACTGAGAGTCCCTTTGTAAAACTGGAATCAATGAGAGTCAGGGCCAACATTTTCTGTCTGTCCTTAGTTGCCCTTGAGAAGATGATGGTGAGCTATTTTTGAATTACTGCAATCTCTGTGCTGTAGTTAGACTCACAGTGTTAGGGAGGGAATTCCAGGATTTTGCACCAATGACATTCTCCATTGGATAGAGTCATATCTGATACATAGCAAGATGGTTGTGGTTGTTTGAAGACAATCATCTCAGATTGAGAACATCTCTATAAAGACCTTCAGGGTGGATATTTTCTAATAAACCTGTCAAGATGTTATTACACACTTCTAGAGCAGATGGAACTTGAACCTAGGCCTCCTAACTCAGAAGTATGGACACTACCACTGCACCACAAGACCCCAAGTCCTTAGCACAGTGTCGTAGGCCAACCATCTTCAGGTACTTCATCAATAAATTTCCCTCCATCATGAGGTCAGAGGTGGGCATTTTCCCTAATGACTGAAAATGTCCCCATGCAGTAAGAGCTGGTCAACATTCAAGCTTGGGCTGTTAAGTGACAAGTGATGCTTACACTATTCAAGTGACTATCTCCAGTGAGAGGAAATCCAACAACTGCCCCTAAATACTCAGTGGCATTACTGTCATTGATTTCCTCACAATCAACATCTTGGGGGTTACCATTGACCAGAAACAGAACCAAACTACTCATACAAATGCTGTAGCTACAAGTACTAGTTAGAGGCTGGGAATTTTGCAACAACAAATTTACTCTTGACTCCTCAAAGATGTCCATCATTTACAAGGCACAAGTCAGGAGTGTGATGAAATACGCTCCACTTGCCTAGATGGGTGCAGCCTTGATAACACTCAAGTAGCTCAAAATTATTCAGGACAAAGCAACTTGCTTGAATAAACCCAACATAACACCTTCGGCATTTATTCCCTCTCCCACCAACACACTGTGGCATTATTATGTGCCATCTACAAGATGCATTTCAACAATTCACCATGAGTTACTGACAGCATATTCCAAACCACAACCTTTATCGCCTAGAAGGACAAAGGCAGCAAATGCATGGGAACATCATGACCTGCAAGCTTACATCCATTCCTCATGTCATCCTGACTTGGAAATATGTCGCAGTTCCTTTAGTCACTGGGTCAAAATCCTGGAATCCCTTCCTAACAGCTTTATGAGTTATGTACCCCTCAAGGAATGCAACAGTTCAAGAAGACAGCTCAATATCATCTTCTTGAGGACAACTAGGGATAGGTAATAAAGGTTAGCCTTGCTAGCAATGCCCACACCCTGTGACTGAAAGAAAATAATTACAATGCCCAATTAAAAGTCTTTAAACTGCATGTATAATTTTCAAAACTAATACAGCAAAGATGATTATATGCATGACTTGGAGTGAACATCAGCCAAGTCAAAGCTAAAACCGCTAGAGCTCAGATTAATTTGATTGGCTGAATTCCATCATAAATTCAGGTGATACTAAATTTGTTTTCACTCTAGCCTAAATATAATAAACAAAACCAAGAATTGGTTAAAACTTAGTTTGTCAGCAATGTAGATTTAGGCTCTTATCTTTATAACCTGTGCCACTGACCAGTCAAAGAAATATCAATTGATTCCATATAAGCAGGCAATTAGACTTCCCCTTCTGTGCTTAAATGAGAGCAAGCTAATACCCAGTGGGTATGGATGAAAATAAACCTTGAAGAGTTGTTTAATTAAGAATTAAGACATTATGGCCTTTTTTATTCTCTAAGTGCCACTAATGGTAAGCATACTCACCACCAATGCGAAGCAGTATGGCTGTATTTTGTCAATGCGCTGCAGAAAAGGCAGTGAATGAAAACTTTAGTCTTTCAGGGGGAAAAAAGAGGTTATCCTTATTTCAATAGCAGAAGCTGGTGATCTTTCTGACCCTAGATTGAATTGTAAAGTGAAAGTGCTCCATATCAATCTTTTATTTCCTCACCACTTGTGATTTTTCTTTTTAGATGTCAAAAATAGTATCTTGTTCACTGGTGCCAACAATTTGTAGTTCTTACAAATTTTCACTGTTACAGTGGGACTCAGAAAAAAGGATAACAGATATAACCATAACATGCAGCCTGCAGTTACAATCTGTTTATTGGTATCTGGTGCGAGGGTGATTTGTGACATTGCAGCTTTGAATTTATCATATCTCTGCCAGTTTAATTGAGGAAGGGAGGTGGAAAGTCTTTTAATGGATATGCCTCACCCACACTAAGAAACATAGATAATGTGATACTCAGTTTCCTCAATCTGGCTTCAACATCTAGACTGGGCTTGACCAGAATTTAGAAACTGTTTGAATACAACACAAGGGATTGAATTTACATTGAAAGAAAAATGTGTACTGATATCACACCCTTCACAACATTTTACAGCATTTCAGGCTTAAGATTATTGCAAATGCTTCAACATTAATCTTTTGCACTGTTGTGTTGGGCTCTTCCATCATTGAGGATGGGGATATTTGTGGAGCATCCTCCAACTTACACAACTAAATGTGGCAGGGCTGCAGATCTTAGATCTGATTCCTTGGTTTTGGAATCCTTAGCTCTGTCTATCACTTGCTGCTTATGTTGTTTGGCATACAAGTAGTCCTGTTTGGTAGCTTCACCAGGTGACACCTCATTTTTAGATATGCCTGGTGCTGCTCCTGCACTTTTCATTGAACCAGGGTTGATCCCCTGGCCTGGTGGTAATGATAGAGTGGGGGATATGCTGAAGCATGACGTGGCAGATTGTGCTGGAGTACAATTCTGCTGCTGTTGATGGCCCACAGCGCCACTTGGATGCTCAGTCTTGAGTTGTTAGATCTGTTTGAAGTCTGTCCCACCTAGCATAGTTATAGTGTCAGCCATCATGGTGGAAGGTATTCTTAATGTGAAAGCTGGACATCATCTCTATAAGGACTGTACGGTGGTCACTCTTACCAAAACCATCATGGACAGATGAATCTGTAGCTGACAGATTGGTAAGGATGAAGCCATGTATGTTTTTTTTCCCTCTTGGTTGTTCCCTCACCACCTGCTGCAAACACAGTCAATCAGCAATGTGCTTTAGGACCCAACCAGCTCAGTCAGTAGTGCTCTTGCCAAGCCATTCTTGATTTTGGCCGCTGAAATCCCCCAGCCATTGTCTTGAGGGGAGACTTCTGAGCTGTTTGTATGTGGTTCCTCTTCCAGCTAGATCATTCCTGGTACCATCCTGACTGCATGTGAGGAAGAGTCATCTGAGACTGTGAGCCAGGTTCCGGATACTCCTGTCGCATGACTTCGGTCATGAGGACCAGTGACTTGGACAATAGAGAGCAAGCGTGTGCATGTCTGTAGCAAACCCTGAGGGTTCTGGACCTGGGTCACCATGGCAGCCAGAAGATCATATGCTTGAGGCAGATCGGTCCCCAAAGTGTCATGCACTGCTGCAGCCCCTGGGCTCTGAGGAACGTTGCCTTCCACATACCTCCCTGAGTGTCCTTCCTGTTCCTCTGTATACATCTGGACAAAGTCCTGTCAGTCACTGAGCTGGGCACCTTCAGAGTACCAGTGCTCGTCCAGTTGCACAGCAGTCTTTCAAAGATGGGTGCCAGGGATACCAGTCTTCCATGGATATCCAGTGGGTGGCATTTTCCAGGAAGGACAGCTGGTAAGATCTGTGTGGAATCAGGTGAGGGGTTGCCATAGGGGTTGGGCTAGTATTTACTGAGGCAACTTTAGGAAGATCAATGAGAAATCTCACGAGACCTCACAGTGAGAATAAAAGCTGACACAGTGACAAAAGCATAAGATTCAGCCCAAGGTCTTTTAGCATTGGTGTGAGGTTCCAAACTCACGTATCATTTTGAGCATCTTCCTTGGCAAATTGTGGCCCCTTTCACAAGTTTTGCAAATTCCTGATGATATTGTCAACAGACTGTAGAATAACAAATATGAACTTAATGTGAAATGTTACGGTGCGCAGTTAAATCCAATAAAGAAAATTGTCATGAAGATTTCCTGAACTAAGTTTTCCTTTATTATTTCTGATCAGAACATTTATAATGAGTATCTCATAATAATCATGTTTGGTTGGGGGAATTACTATATAATTAATGGTGAGTCTGTCTTGAGTGATCTGAAATAGACTATCATGACTACCGTATTCCTGTTTACATAATAACATGCATGAACTATACATTTGTACAGTCTGTAACAATTAGTAATTCAGCGCAAAGACAAAATATAAGCACAGTAAATTCTTTAATGAAGCTCAGAGGAACACACCCCAAGAAATTTGTAGGATGTCTTCAGGAAATTATATCACTGTTACAATTAACTGATTAAGTGAATTGATACTGTAATGATGAATAGCAGGGTTGTGTATCAGTAACCAGACTCCAGGCAAACCTCTCTGTTGGTATTACAATGTCAGGCAGTTGAAGTAGGGAATAGTTCAGCTTTTAATGAACACATTTAGTTGGGTGGTACATCTCCTGTTTGGACTCTGAGTAGCCAGTACTGGCTACTATAAAAATTTTGATGCCATAAATGTTGGTATTTCAATTCTTTCAACTCAATATGTTCTCAATTCTACAATTGTTGCTCAGGAGGATAAGCTTTATTAAATTGTAAATGCATTATTGATGGGTTTCTATGTAAATATATATTTAGATGAAAGTAAGGGTTTTTTTTGTAACAAAGCAGAGCAGATCCTGTCCCGGAATAGGAACAGAATTCTCTTGCACAGTGACAGCCAAATGCTTCAATTAGCTCAAAGTCCTTGACTCCAGATTAGTAGTTAGATTATGCGTTATATGTGTTGTGATTAGCAAGCCAGTGGGTAGTAATCGTCAGAGGGATCCCACACACTGAGAGCATTATTCTAAGAACGCTATGCGGAAGTAGTAGTACAAGTGATCTGTCTAATAATGGCTTCCGTCCAGTCCTAAAGCTCTTCGGGAACAGGGGACCTAAAATAATAGCCAAGAGATTTAATCAGCTTAATTTTTAATCAGTTTCCTATTCCAATCCTAGCAGCAAGGACTGGATGGAAACTGTTCTCTCTTTACAACATTACCTAGGCAAATGCTTATCTGAGCCTGTAGGTAGGAAAGAAAACATTTACAATTGTGATTAAAGCTCATGAGATAATATCATTTAGAAATTCCACATCTTGTTATCCATGTTTAGTGCAGAAGTTGCTCATCATGTTTTAGAGAATTTTGTGACCGTTTTTCCAAAGATAGAGAGTTGCACCTAAATATTGCTTCATCAATGCCATGTGTACCCACAAAAGATTTAAAAAAAAATCAGGTTAAAAGAGAACAGACTGAGAATTAAAATAATTTCTTTAAAGAACAAAATCAATGAACAAAGATAGGTTTTTAGCCTGCATCAGGGTGAAGCTCAGAGGAACATAGTCCCAAGAATCCCGAAGGATGTCTTCAGGAAATTATATCACTGTTATAATTAACTGATTAAGTGAATTGATACTGTAATAATGAATGGCTCATGGTCACGACCAGCTCCTTTTTTCAAAAAGCTTCTTGTTTTAAGCACTTGGTACTTCCCCATAGTTGTGAAAATACGCAGACAGAAATATGAACAGAAACATCACATATGATCAACAAAGAAAAAAAAACAGCTAGGACAGAATTTCAATCAATTGCAGAAAATTAGGATGTTGGATGTCAGTTAGAAATGCTTTTGTTTTAATCAAGCAAGACAGCAATGTTGTGGGGAGAAATAGCATGTTCATTATTTTGTATAACTGGACACATTATGCTTAATGAGTGAGTCTGACATACTTGCTACTTTAAATGTTCCATTGCTTCCTGAGAATAGCCTCTTATTTCATTCTTACCTTGTCTCAGTAACAGGTGGACAGCAAGTCAACTGAAAAATTGGCATGTCATAGCAGAAGACATCACATCACTTTGTATATCAAGGGGGTTGTAATGTTACATGACTTGTGTTATGCTATGATTTAAGTAGATATTGGGCAGTCAGAGTTAGCTGTGGGTTGACTGATGCCATTGTGCTCAAGAAAGTACATTTGGCAGACCGGAATTTCTAACAAACACCTAACCAAGCCTTTCAAAAACGTCTCAAGTAATGAATAGCTTACAGATTCTGGAGAAAGAATATGTGTAAAATACTTGACATTTGAGTTTACAGCAACGTAAAGATCACTGCATGACCTTGACAGTGCGCCTTACCACACTTGAAGAATGCTCTGTTTCCAGATGTACCAGGGAGAGAAATAGGACATAGATCCATGCCAACAAGGTTCTGTCCTCCTTAGATTTTGTAAGAAATCCTGCAGCATCTCTCGTGTGTAATGTGGAGCGGGGGAGAGCTTACACCTACAACAAATATGCAAAGAGCAGTCATGTAAAATGAGGTGGAAGAAGATGTTTTCAGTTGTCTCACCCCATATTCCTATCGAGGAATCGGAAGGAAAACCCAGTGAAGGGATTTTCAAAGTAGTTATTTCAGCACCTTGTGTGTTTCGTTGAGACTGAAGAGTCTGAAGAAGGCACAAGGTTGGAAAAGGTTAACAAATGTTTTGATAGCAGCTGAAAGCACCTGAGCTGTGCAGCGTGCTTCTCTTAATTCCAGGTTCCTGAATGAATGTGTACCGTTGAAGTAAAGCTAGGTGCAGAATGCCTGGGTGTACTCAGCCTGATTCGACCCCAAGTGCAGAAGGAGCGGGTAGAAGGTATACATCTAAAACTCTAATGATCTTTCCTAATTTGGAATCAAATACCTCAATACTGCTGTTAGATCCGATACATTAAAATTTATCTCCTAAATGTTCAGTTGTTGGTCTTGATGGGCATGAACGATATTTGTAGATTTTTGACAGGCTTAACTGGGTGTGATGCCAGCACCACTTTTGGTTATCTTATTGGTGGAGATTCAAATACAAATTTGGATGACTGCAGGAGGATTCTGATGATGCGGATGTAAAATTGTGAGGAAGTGACATTTAAAGGGAAGTAAACAAAGGTGCAGTGTCAGCTTTGGGGAATAAGTTCTAAAGTTTCCTGTACAGTTTCAGCAGGCAGTTAATAAATTGGCAGCTTTTGATGAGAATGGAAGACTAATAACCAACATCTTTCATATATTAAAGGGTTTCTGTGGAATTCAGTATAATCTTTAATCCAGCTGTGTTTGATAATTTATATATGTTTAATTTCAATTTCAGCACATGTTTGATAGTTTTAGGATTAGTTATCAAGAGTTGTCATGTTATTTCCTGTAGTAGCTTATTTGTTGCCTCAGATTTCAGACAAATTGAATAATATTAAAGTAGATTTATAAATATCTGAGGCAAATTAAAAAAGATGCAAAGAGAGGTATGGAGCCCTTAATCACCAGATTGAAAGCCAATTGAATTTTAGTAAGTAATGGGTCACTTAGAATAACATTGTGTTCTGTAGCTTAATGGACAGAAAGTTATAATGTATTTTCCTGCACTCTCTTTAACTCATGATGTTTTCTTATGGAATAATTGAGTAGAAGGGGAAGAATCTTTAGCCAATGGTGAGGTTCTGGAAGACTGGAGGGTGGCTAATTTGTTCCATTGTTTAAGAAAGGCAGCAAAGACAAGCCAGAGAACTACTGACCAGTGAACCTGACATCAGTGGTAGGCAAGTTATTGGAAAGGATACTGGGAAACAGAATCAACCCACATTTGGATTGTCAATATGTGATTAGGAATAGTCAGCATGGATTTGAGCGCAGGAAGTCATGTCTGACAGATCTTTTAGAGTTTTTCAAAGAGGTAACCAAGAGGATAGATGAGGGTAGTGCAGTGGATTTTGTCTATATGGGCTTTAGTAAGGCCTTTGACAAGGTCCCGCACAGCAGGCTAGTCATGAAGCTGAGGCCGCATGGGATCCAGGGAGAGATAGCTAATTGGATTCAAAATTGGCTTGATGATAGGAAGCAAATGTTGATGTTTGAAGGTTGTTTCTCAGACTGGAGGCCTGTGGCTAGTGGTGTGCCACAGGGTCGGTGCTGTGACCTTTGTTATTGTTATTTACATAAATGATCTGGATGTGAATATGCAAGGCATGATTAGTAAGTTTGTGGATGATACAAAATTAGGAGGTATTGTTGATAGTGAGGATGGTTATCAAAAATTACAGAGGGATCTTGATTAGACGGGGAAGTGGGCTGAGGATTGGCAAATGCAATTCAATACAGATAATTGTGAGGTTTTGCATTTTGGAAAGTCAAACCAAGGTGGGACTTATACAGTAAGTGGTAAGGTCCTGAGCAGTGCTGTGGTACAGAGGGACCGAGGAGTACAAGTACATAGTTTATTGAAAGCAGCGTCACAGATAGGGTAGTGAAGAAGGCATTTAGCATGCTGGCCTTCATCAGTCAAGGCATTGAGTATAGGAGTTGGGACATTATGTTACAGTTGTATAAGTCGTTGGTGAGGCCACACTTGGAGTATTGTGTACAGTTTTCGTCACCCTGGTACAGGAAAGACATAGTTAAACTGGAAATTGTGCAAAGAAGACTTACGAGGAGGTTGCCAAGACTAGTAGGCGTGAGTTATAGGAAGAGGTTGGCCAGGATAGGACTGTATTCCTTGGAACGTAGGAGAATGATGGGTGACCTTATTTACATGTATAAAATCATGAGTGGTATAGATAGGATGAATGCATATAGTCTTTTTCCCAGGGATGGGGAATTGAAAACCAGAGGGCATAGGTTTAAGGCGAGAGGGGAAAGATTTAAGAAGGACCTTAGGAGAAACTTCTTCACGCAGAGAGTGGTGCATATATGGAATGGACTGCCAGGGAAAGTGGTTGAGGCAGGTACAATAGCAATGTTTAATAAAAACATTTGGTTAGGTACATAGATGGGAAAGGTTTAGGGGGAAATGGACCAAATGTAGGTAATAGAAACTAGCTGAGTGGGCACCATGGTCAGCATGGACCAGTTTGCTCGAAGGACCTGTTTCACTATGACTCTAACATAATTTGATTAATTGCATTTAAAGTGTAGGTGCAAGTTATTGAGATTCTCAGTACAGAAGAAAATCATTCAGTCCATTGTGCCTGTGCGTCTTCTTTGTACAATTGTCCACTTCGTCCTATCCCCTTGATTTTTTTTTAACAAATAATCCTCTCTTGTTCTCTTCATGTATTGATTCAATTCTCTTTTGAATTTACTGTTGAATTTGCTTCCACCATCCTTTGACACAGTGTCTTGCGTGTTATAAAATTTTTGCTGTGTAAAAAGTCGCACATTCATGTTACCTCTAATTCTTTTGCCAATCATCATTAATTTGTGTTTTTGAGTTACTCCAACTTCTGCCACTGGGACTGGGTTCGCTTTATTTACACAGCAAAACAACACTATCAAATTCCCATTAACCTGTTCCGTTCTAAGAGAAGAATGACAGATTGTCTAATCTTTTCACAGAGCTGAAAGCTCTCATTCCTGATACAATTCTTAAATGTCTTCTGTGCCCCCTTTAAAGTTTTGGCATCCTTTGTGATGTGCAGTGCTGACAGCTGAAAATCAGGTATATTCTGTGTTTTATGAGGATCTAGCACAGTACTATTGCATTTGTACTCTATTCCACTGTGAATAAAGCCAAGAATTCATTGCCAGCCTTCTCAAACATTTATATTTTATAGCCTCAGGCTTTTGTGTTTGGATAAATTCACCACCCCACTGTGTTTCCACTTTAAAATTCTATTAGTTATTTTGTGTTTCCTCTTATCATTTTTCCTTCCAAAATGTGTCACGTCATACTTTAATATTAAATTTCATCTGCCATCCATCTGTCCATTTTACCATTCTGCATTCACCTGAAGTTTCTTACTATTCTTTTCATTGCTTATTGCATTTCTAAGTTCTGCATCACCTGCAAACAGAAATTATGTCTTATAAATCCAAATGAGTCCAATTGGTCATGCTAAATTGCCCTTAGTGCCCAGAGATGTGCAGGCTAGGTGGATTAGCCATGGGAAATGCAGGGGTACAGGGACAGGGTAAGGGGAATAATTCTGGGTGGGATGCTCTTCGAAGGGTTGATGTATACCTGATGGGCTGAATGGACTGCTGCCACATTGTAGGGATTCTATGATTCTATGAAATCCGTGTGATCAATATTTATCAATGAATACAGGGGTCCTAATGCTGACCCCTGTGAAACACCAGGGTACATTTCCCTCCAGTCTAACAAAATTATTTACAGATTACATTCTGTTTTCTGAACCTTAATCAATTTTGTACCCTTCTGCTGATATCACTTTAAGCTCATGGGGGTTATGTTTGCCAAAAGTTTAATTTACAGCACATTGTTAAATGATTTTTTAAAATTCCTTATCAAACATCAATTCTATTACCATCGTCAACCATTTCTGTTATTTCATTAGAAAACATGAGAAAACTCAGTCCAGACAGACAAACAAAGAAATACACTGTTGAATCAGACAGGAACATTTTATTTCACTAAGGCTGGGAATAGAGGCAAGTTAGCACTAAAAATAGCATCATTGGCCTACATGTCAATTGACCTGCTCCAACCTACCCTGGGCCATTTTCATAAAGGTTGACTCAGTGCTACTAACAGGGCTATCTGCCTACATGCAATAGTTAGCTGATCTAAGTAGTAAAGGGTCTTTTAAGATCAATTAAAGGAATTTGATGGGGGCAGTTTCGTTGCCTGAACAAGGCCAACTGCAGACCTCAGTTATGAAATGAATGTAGAGATCATAAGATGTAATATCCAGGAATACTGTAAGGAATATTTGGCAAGATTACTTGATTGATTTTGACTCTAAGATAGGTCTCAGTATTATCTCCTCACAGTGCTATTGCTTCAAGTCCAAGTAAAACTAATGTTATGTAAAATACGTTTGTACAAGCCATTAGAAAAGGACCTACATTTAAGTATGACAAATATTTACCATGTGAATATGTTGTTTGACTTTAGATTGCATTTAAAATACAACAGCGCTGTAAATTCAAAGTCAGTTCTCAATCCGAGACTGAAGTGAATCAGAATGCAGCACCCTGAAAGAGATTGATATCAAATAAATTGCGGTTTAAGTCACTTCAGAACTCCCAAATTTTCCTTTTGATTTGTAAAGAGGACATTCTTTTTCTTAATTGTGGGTAATAGTGCACATTATTTTTAACAGATTCTCACCCATTAGAATAAAAATCGAATGTTTAATCACTTGCATCGATATTTGTGTAGTGATGGTGCCCGAATGTGGTTATTTGGAACAGTTCACTTTGGCTTTTATATTTGCAAGTTCCCATGAGCTTATCTTTAGAGTTTCGAAGAATTCTTCAGTTATTCTCAGCTGCATTTTTCTATATGGGAAAGATTGCAGATCCCATGCCCACCAAAAAATTCAAGGAACTGACAAATAATTTCAACCTATGTAGGGGAAAGTGAGACAAAATTAGACTACAACACACAGTTCTCATTGAAGAGCTAGTACTGACACAGCTGCATTACTAAGTGACCCTCCTAAGTGCCATATTTTCTGTCACACGATAAATCAGGGCAAAAGTCATGGCACTTAAATATCATAAAACTTTTAAACCCGTACAACATCTGCCTTGAACCTTTTCACAGATGAAAGAAATCAGTGCCCAGGAGTCATGGTAATTACCTAGTCCTATCTGTTGTAATAATAAGTGATGAAAAAAGCTGGAGTTCTGTGAATAAAGAGAGAGTGAAAAAGAATATAATTCAAGCTTAAGTCAATCTAGTTGCCTCGTCACAATTTGGGAGTATATCCTTGTCCAGCAATATCCTGATTTTTGTTTTTCACACCACTTCAAAAGCTTGTGTTACTATCATTCCGTTAACTAGTTTAGGCATTTGGAGACAATTTTAACCTAACATGCCTGTCAGTAAATTGGTGTGATTGGCTGGGACACTGATTTTAAACACTGCCCAATTTTACTTTCCACTGAAGTCAATTGAGAATATTAACGGCTCCGTTACAAAACCAGTGTTCTTCTGGATACCATTGACTTTCTGTATCATCTCTGACATTAAAACAAACTTTCTCCATTAAACTAATCTTCCACATCTCCAAGTAGCAAAAGCAACAACAGTACCTTGTATTGCGATTTTATGCATTTTGAACTCTTTAAATATCAGATTAGCCTTTCCCTTTTCTTGGTAAAAACTGAAAAGACTTGTGGATGTTGTAAATCAGAAAGAAAAACAAAAATTGCTGGAAGAGCTCAGCAGGTCTGGCAGCATCTGTGGAGAGAAATCAGAGTTAACATTTTAAGTCAAATGACCTTTCTTCAGAGGGTCCAGCAATTTTTGTTTTTGTTTTCCTTTTCTTGACTCAATTCGAAACGAACTGGGTGCCAACTCTCTGTGGAGCATCAAGCCAGATAAATGCCCATCTGATCCCAACATAATTTTAACCCAAGTATTCAGATTACAATGCATTAAACCACTCACTTTGTAATCCTATAGTGAAAATCTCTTGATCTAGGTATAAATTGTTCTTCCAGATCTGCTTTTTAAAAACAAAAATGATCATCATAACTACAGCCAATCCAAATTCAAATGCCTGAGAAAGTTATAGAAAACAAATGACAAAAAATGTTTTTGTTGAATGTTTTCTTTGTTGAGATGCATGATGACCCAAATAACTAAAAAAAAAGCCTAGGGTGCATAAAATAACAAATTCACTGTTTTTGTTTTTGGAAATAGATATTCTGATCTAAATATAATTTTAGCTTCAGTATAATATTTCTTGATGAACAACATATGCAGTAGGATACAATTGCAACAGTGACTCAGCTTTGGAAGTTTCAGAAGTGTTACATCAATAAAGGTTACATGTTCAATGTAAAATTTAATTTGTGCAGGTGCTATAAACCTGGCTGTCCAGTTGGCACTTTGTGATTTTCTGGGATGGCTTAAATGCAGTTGGCACAGTGGACCATCACAGAATGAAGGGATCATGACAATATATTGGATATTTACCTGCATGATTATTTATCTTTGGTCGCATCCCAGCTGAATGTGGGGGGAGTTGAATCCCCTTGCAAAATTTGGCAACTGTAGCAAAAGATTGTCAAGTCCACACTGACCCCTGACAAGTATCCCAACCAGACCTGCCCCATCCCTGTAATCCTGCATTTCCCATGGCTAACCCACCTAGCCTGCCCACTATGGGCAATTTAGCTCAGTCAATTCACCTAACTTACATGTATTTGGACTGTGGGAGGAAACTGGAGCACCTGGAGGAAACCCAGACACAGGGAGAATGTGCAACCTCCATAAGTCATCTGAGGCTGGAATCAAACTCAGGTCACTGGTGCTGTAAGGTAGCAGAGCTAAACACTGGGCCACCATGCCACCCTATGTTTGGTCTACATACTGCTCTCTATATGGGGAATGAAATGCTGTCTATTTTCTAAGCAGATAGCATCAGTGACCTTCTTTGTTCATTTTCAAATATCCACAGCTTCAGCCATGAAGGAGCAAATGCACAAAACTTGTTGTCATCTTCACAGCCTCTGGCAAAGCCATCCTACTTCTACTGAGGTTACAGTGGCAGATTTCAGTGGAGAATTCCTTGCTGAAGCGCAGAAATGCATACATTGAGTAGAATTGCAGTCATCCTCCACTGAGGTTGGATAACTGTGCCCTGAATAACCTGATTGGGTATGGCCTCCTGCTCAAAGCCTTCTCACCCTCCAGCTCCTTTTAATTTCAGCAGCTAGTCCTACTCTGCTTGGGCCCTGACCATTCTCTAAGCCATACTTTAAGGGTAATGCTTATAAATTCACCTAAATATGGTAGCAAATGGTTTAGCAAAAACATGAAGTCAGCAAAAACTCCTTCAACGCCTACCACACTAATCCCTTATAGATTGTGGTAAGGTTAAACAATTAAGGAAAGCATACCACACAATTGTACACACTAGTACAATGAAAGCAACTGCCAGAGGAATAAACATCAACCAGCAAACCGGTGATGGTGTTGTTCAATAATGCTGGTAGCAGATCCATCCTGCTGTTATAAGTACATTTTGCTGTGTGAGCTTAAGAGAAGGCATCGGCTGAGTTCCAAGATGGAATCAGTGATTTGAGATCATATGGATGCCATGATCTATTTGCTCTATACACCTACAGTGGCTGTTCAATACATGTAAGCAAATTTTCTCTCCAATATAAGAGCTAAGGACATTAATAACACTCAAAATAATAGGCACAACTTCAGTTTTACAATTTTGCTACTTCTTCAGCAGAAGCAAGAACTTCTAATCTAAAAAGTAATCATCCAGAATTCAATAGCAAGACATATTCCAGAATTGCAAGAAGATACTTGGCTTACTTGGTAATCAATCCAGAGGGTAAGGTGTAAATGATTTTAAAAGTGATGATGAATGAGCAATTGACTGATTGTCAATGCTCTGTTCTAAAGTACATGACAGCATGTATTTTCCAAGCTAGAGATCTCTGTATGTTCGAGCTCCCATTTCTCCATATTCATTAACAGTGGCCTCTCTGCATATTTCAAACTAACTCTGATCCATTTTTGTTGTTAAACCTTGACTTTTATTGCCAGTTTGATTTGTCAAGTCAGTTGGTCGCCGTTTGCCTCACACTATAAATGAGATTAAGTTTCACCAAAAAATATTTAGCCTACAAGTTTATGTATGGAATTCCTTCATCTGCTATTTTGATAAGGTCATGCCTTCTGTTTCAAGATTCACTTCTGCCATTGATAGCATCTCAGCTCAGTGACATCAGTTGCTCCCAAAATGGTATTAAGGTCTTTCCAAGGAGTTGACTTAGTAAGTGCAATATCTACTTATAGAATAGGGAGACTCAGAATGTAGCAGTGTAATTCTCTTGTGACCTAAACAAGATATCTGAGTCTTTCAAATACGTATGTTTTCAGTTTCCCTGAAGACTGAGTTAATAGGATGAGTTTTAGTTTGTATTATTGTTGAAGTGTTTTATTTCACAGTAAGATAAATGTTCAAAGCAATCTTTACGGTCAGACGAATTCACATCCATGCACGCAATTTATCTTCCACATAAAATAATGAATAAATTATGCCACGTCTCTTCAGTGGGACATCCTGCTTGACTTAAAGAGATTTGCATCCTGATCCATAGCACACTGCAGAACCTCCTGTCCCTGCAATAGCCTGCCTTTGGCTGTGGTTTGTGATTCCACCTTCTCTGTAATTTTATCTGAATTATATTGCTGCACTTTGTTTGTTTATCTTTTGTCAGTGTAATGGGGAAAGAGCGTAAGTGCAGAATTTCCCAGTATGAGTCCCAGAAGGTAAAAACAGTAAAACTGGCGAATGAGACAAACTTGTCCTGCTAGACTTGTACAATTCAATGTGGAAGTCCAGTACAGCCAATGTGTTCATTTCCAATTATTAAAAATGTTTTTCTCCCCTTTGTATGTCATTACTTTGGCAGAAGGTTGGGGAAACACTGGAGAAGCAGCATAAACATCTACTTTAGATTGCTTCAAACATTTCTTTGGCAATTCTGCCAATTTTTCAGTTGGAGTAATGATGGGAGAAATGAAGAATTTCCATGGAACTTCCTGGAAATCTAGTGAAATTATGGTAAACAATAACTGCTGACAAATACACCAAGCAATGGACTGTGAATTCAGCTTTATATAAAATGATTACAATTTGAACAGAAAGGATATTTGATTATTGCAGCATACAGCTACATGTTGCCACAGTTAATATATCATAGTGGGAGATGATAGTCATTTGTGTTTTTATGTTCTATAATACTAACAGAATACTGACTTATTCAATATTTACTTAAGTGGAATCTTCTCAGGAATGACTGTTTTCAAGCGTATGGATCAAGGAAACAGATGATTCTTGACCTCTACGGCAATGTAATAGCATAGATTAAACCCTCATTTACAGGCTTGTAATCTCAGGGGCCTTGTTTATGGCAATTTATGATAGGACACAACCTCCCTTTGGTCCAATAGAATAGTTGATCGAATGCCAAGACTTCAGCATTTCCCATACATGTCTTCTTTCGAGAGTTCTGTTCAAATGAAGGGTGCCTGCCCTGTTATGTGCTAACTCAAGATTCTCCTGTATGCAGTGGGATTGATAGGGGCCTTCAAATACTATAGACCAAGACATTATTTATTGCACTCCAGTGCATTGACATATAGCTTTGTTACAAAAAAAAGATTGAAAGTCTAAATCATCTTATCACTGTGACCTTTAAACCTAATCAACTGGTTTAACTGACTGTAAGGACAAAAGTTGAAAATGAAAACAAATTAAGCAATAATAGAAACATATGCACTGTTTTACCCAATTAAGGATGGACTGGTTGACTGAAGGGCAAAAGAAACCTAAAATTCGAAGAATTTGCTTTTTTTTATGTTGGCTAGATTATATAAATGAATCATAGGGGACATAGTGGCATAATAGTAATGTCAATAAAATCCAGAAGTCCAAATCAATGTTCTGGGGCCCAAGAATTGAATCCCATCATGGCAGTTGGTGGAAGTTAAATTCAATTCTAGTAAATAAAATCTGGAATTGAAAGCCAGTTTCAATGATGGTAACCTTAAGATTATCATTAATTGTTGAAATCCCTACTTCATTCTGCAATATCCTTTAGTGAAATAAATCTTGCCAGGTTCAGATTATATACCACTTCAGGTCCACAGCAACGTGGCTGACCCTTAAATGCTGTCAAGCCCAGTTAAAGAATGCTGACATTGCTAGTTATAACCCTGTCCTAAAAATGAATTTATAAAATCACTTTAATTTTTTATTTTTTTTTAAATACTAATGGGTCTGTTGATGTGCAACTGATAGTAAACCTGAGGAAGGACAATTCTTGGTTATAATGACAAAAGCATTGCATTACCTCAGCTTTTGAGAAGAATTCTGAGGGATAGAATATATCAAGGATAATCAGCATGGATTTATTAAGGGAAAGTTGTGTGTTGACAAATTTGATCAAATTTGCTTGAGGAGCTAGCCAGGAGTGTTGATAAGGGTAGTGCATTTGGTGTAGTCTTTATTGAATTAGCAAGATTTTTGATAAGGTTGTTCATGCAGACTGGTCAAGAAAGTAAGAGCCTGGGGCGGAAATCACTGAAGATGACAAAAGTGCAGAAAGTACTCTGGGTGAGGATTTTTCTGTCATTCATTAAGATTGGCTCAGTAGCACCACAACTGACCAAGCTGGTCAAGTCAAAAGATCATAGACTAGGTCTGCAGCAGGCAGTGACACTATGGGATTCTCTGCCACAGAACGTGATTGAGGCCAAAACATTGACTATTTTCGAGGCAGACATTTAGTTCTTAGGGCTAAAGGGATCAAAGGTCATGGGAGAAAGCAAGAACAGGGCACTGCGATGAAAGTTCAATCAAGATCATATGGAATGGCGGAGCAAGCTCAAAGGACCAAATGACCTACTCATGCTCCTGTTTTCCTGTTTCTGTCTATAAAATGCATTGCAGAAATTCACCAAGGCTCCTTACATATCACCTTCCCAACCCACAACTACCACCCCATAGAAGAACTAGGGCCACAAATACATATGAATATAGCCATCTGCATGTTCACCTGTAAGCCATTCACCATCCTGACTCGGAAATATATTGCCATTCCTTCAATGTTTTTGGGCAATATTCTGAAACTCCTAAGGGTGTTCTTTACCAACACCAAAAGGACTGCAGAGATTCAAGAGGTCAAGTCACTACAACGTTCTCAAGAACAACTAAGGATAGGCAATATCTACTGCCTCAGCAATCAAAACTCACATCCCAGAAATAAATGTCAGGCTGTTGATTTTCATTGAATCTGGAAGATCATATCCTATGTCTTATCGTCCTTCACCTTCTTCGTGAGGAGGTCTGTACTCAATCCCACTTAAGCAAGAAACTTCGGTTTCCCTTGCTTGCATAGAAGGTCTAGATGATATCTACAAGAATAAAGTAACATTCTTTGCAGATGTTTTGGGTGAGATAAAAGTGGTTTGAGGAAGATGCTTTGAAGTAACTTGTAGCCAGACTCCATTGTTGTTTGTCTCTCTCTAGCAGGTATTGATTAAAATGCTCACAAGCAAAAACAATATCCTGGCAGTCTTTTTCAGTCTGAGTGCAAAGTCAGAGTCATTCAGTTAATGTTTACCACCAGATGAAAATGCTGTCCTTGCTGCAGTATATTTCCAAGCTCTATGTCGCTGGGGTCATACTGTATTGGAACTTTATCATTAACATTGTAATACTCAGCATGGATATGGTCCTTACTAGCTTGATTCTAGTGAAAGCTGCTTCATGTTCTGTGCCCAACACCTCTGTATATTCTTAGCAGTGAGCTTGCATCAAAGTTCACACTTGGTTAACAAATTAGGCAAGAATTTTGCTAAAAGATTTCAAGGAATCCAACAAGTCATTGCACCTCTTTCACTTCTGTGGTTACTGCAACTCTGTTATCGCTCTCACATTGTCAGACATGAGGCAGAATTCTTTTGTTGTCCATTCATAACCTATACTTCTCTTCAGGCATCATAAACTGCATACTTTTCTTGTTCAGCTTTAGGGTCATTTGGCTGTCTCTCACTCTTTAGCAGACACACAAGATTGTGATTATGGTTTTAGATGGATTCTTCCATTGTGTCTCCATGTTCATAGACTAGCAGATCATCTACAATAGCTTCCATTCTTGGAAGATCCCATGCTGTTGGCATTGATAGTTTTCTGTAGCAGTGTAAATGCCAAATGACATGTACAACCATCTGTACTTCCTGAATGGATTCCAGAATGTCATTAAAAACTGCTGCTTTCATTCAACATCACTTGTTAGTAACTATTCTTTGCATCAAGGGTAGTGAAGACTTTTGTCTTGGCAAGATGTACCAACATTTCTTCACGAGTTGGCATGCAGTAGTGAGATCTCTTCAAAGCTTTATTTGGATCCTTTGAATCTATGCATGCTCTCAGTTTTCAAGATTTAATTACTGCTGATATGCTGTTAATCCACTCTGTCAGATATATCACTTACTTGCTCATTCCCTTCTTTTCCATCTCCTCTAACTTGTCCCTCAGCCTTGAGGGCAGCTGGAACTGTCCTTCGAAAGATATAGAAAACCTGTAAAATACATGTTGTGATCTCTTAGGATCTGTTGAGCAGTCAATGGCTTACTAACTTGCAAAATGTTGCAACTCTCTTCTGGCACAATTGGAATTACTAGCCCACACTTTAGATTTTCTTCAGCTGCAGTAAATGCATTTTGCTTCACATTTTCGACCTGAAAATGAAGATGTGTGTTCTTCCCATTGCATTGGGCTTTCAGCTTCATTTGTCCTCTGGGAGTAAGGATTAGTCCCTCATATATCCTCAAACTTGCCTTCAATGGCCTTATCTTCAGGTCACACTCCTGAGCCACTTTACACAGGTTTGCAAGGCTTGTGATGTTGTATGGAGCACCGGTGTCTATCTGACACTTCAAATTCAAATGATGCTCGCTTTCTGAAGTCATCATTCTAACTGTCACAAGCCAGCTATCACACTTACACCTGACAATATGAATGTCTATGTACAGACTGATTCATCAGGCTCATCAGTTAACATCTCCCAGCAGCCATTTTTTATTGTGTTCCGGATGTAGACATTGTCACGGTTGGGGCCAAATTGGGAAGGCCTGAATGTGGACTGTAGTCCATTGGGGATGATCTGGTTCCGTAGGCAGGTACTAAGAAAGGTGATGTGGCTGTAGTACCTGGTTTGCTTCAGGACGTGATCGAGCAGTTTCAAGGCCAAAGAGATTACGAGAGAGTTGCAGTGGGAGAGAGATCCACTGAGGTTTTTTTTCTGAAGAAGGGTCTAGGCCCGAAACGTGAGCCTTCCTGCTCCTCTGATGCTGCTTGGCCTGCTGTGTTCATCCAGCTCTACACCTTGTTATCTCAGATTCTCCAGCATCTGCAGTTCCTACTATCTCTGAAGCCATTTTTTATTGCTTGATTTGATTCTTTCTAGCTAAACACTTGTTTGCAAATTGATTCAACTTCTTGAATTTAGTGCTCTGCTGTCCCATACTTAACATGTTCATTTTCTTTTAGGCAATGATTTCCACAATATTTACATCCTGTCCTGTAGTTTTGAATTTTTTTGCTGGTTCTTCTGTAAATAGCTCTTCCTTTTATTCCAATACACTGCTTTCATTCAGCCTAGAATGTTTGGCACCATATGTAAAGCCACAGCTGTTCTCCTACTAATGTGCTTTAGCTGATGATTGAAATTCTCAGGCCTTCTGTACATATCAATAGCTTTCTTGAGTGTGTTTCCCCTCTCACAGCAGAGATGTTCTCATGCCAGCATCTCTTATATCTAAGACAACCCTATCTCTCATTCCAACATCTTTCAGTTGTTCAGACTCTCAGAATTCAGTAAGATATATCAAGCTGTCACGTACTGATCAAGAGTTCCCCTCTTCCCTGAGCCCTGATATTGCTGTACATAAATTACATTTATATGAGATACAAAGTTTGTCTTCAAAGCCTCCAAAATTTCTGCAGTTTGGCCTTTCTGCTTGTCAGTGAGATCTAGCTTGCAATGCAGCTTGCAGGACTCTTTGTTCAAAAATGAAAGCAGCGTTACTATTTTAATTTGCCCAGTCTTTTTATTTAATTCTGTAGCTATTTCATAATGTTACCACTGAGAGTGTAGAAATCCAATTCTGTCTCATATCCACTTTCATTTCTATACCAGTAAGGAGTAGAATATTTACAAGCATTTTTCTCACCCAGTAATTCAAAGTTATGGTGTTTTTTTTCAATTCTTTCTTTCAGGAGCTGGCTCTTTTACACTCTGAAAGTCCATACATTTCCAGCTGCACCATTCCTGATTCTGCATTTCCAATGATGTGTTTTAATGGATGTCACAAACTGCACAAAAAACCCATTTAAAGCAGAGGTACAGGTCACATGACTAAACAATTTAAATACAATTGCAATTTTTCAAACAATGACTAAGCATTTTCAATTTTAAAGACAAGTACGTTTTAGTAACAATTTTAAGCAACGAGCAGATGAAAGATTTGCTCTACGTGCGGCTAAAACATTTTTCCAACAAATGGTGTTTTTTAGAAAAGACGTGGCGCTGAATATCCCTTGGGTTCTGATTTGCTGGAGATGCTCTGATCACTCAAGAATCAATGGAGCTGAGGACTGGTGTTGGAATTACTTGTAGGTCTCTATTGTAATCGCATTGTGTCAGCGGCTCAAGAGGCAATGGATGTGAGGAAAGCATTGCGTCCTCTCAAATTGTCACTTTATAAAAGTAATGTTGACACCATCACGGTGCCTGCCATTTTGTTTCCTGATGTCCTCCTGCTATGTGAGACTGCATGAAGTGTATGTGCAGTCCTTTAAGCTGGTGCTCGCAGGATCAGCAAAATGGGAAAAGGCAGTTTCCTTCAGTGCCTTGTTGCAGAGCATTTCAGGAATTGCTGATGCTACAAAAACACCAATTTCTTGGTTCTTTCTCCCTCTGGAATTGAAAAGGTTGTGAATTCTCAATCCTGTGTATGTTTATTTCAAGCATTTTTAACCATTGAATGTGATTGAGTATTTGCTCTCTACCCATTAGGGTCATAAGCATCTGTAGCTGAATGTATTCTGTTGGATTGTGCTATTACAGCAAAGGCTACACTGTGCCAATGCTTGATATTTTAACAGAAAATATTGGAAAACTCATTTGTGTATTTGAGATTCATAAAGTCGACACACTGTTTAATTCCGGTCACAAAATTAAGTTATTTTAGTTTAATTTAATGCCTCCCATTCTTAATATGCACGCAACTTGTTCCCTATTTGTTGTCATATATATTTCAGATTTTATTTTATGCCATTTTGTTATTCATGTTAGTCATAACCATGTGACTACATTGTCCATATTTTCTACCAGTCAAAAAGAAAGCTACTGATCAGTAAGTGATGGTAAATCAGTTTGATAAGAACAACCAATCCTTTTCAGATCAGAATTCAATGCTGTTTCCAGAGTTAGCTGAGGTGAAAGATAAATGAAGGATTGGAATGTAAAATGCCATCAGCAAATACTAAAAACTGCTTACAATCTGCAAGGTTACAATGTTAGTGAATTGCTTTTTGTTTCCCCCTTTTACGTGCATGGGTATAATTGCTTCATTGATTAGTTCTTGGAAAAATTAGAATCAGCCATTTCTGCAAGCTCAGTTCTGATTACTTGCCACATTCAAACACTAAGTACTAACAGCAGCAGAAAACTTCTTAAAGGTCAAATCCTATAATTATGTGCACTCATTACAGGATATAAGCTCTTTAGATGGATCAGGTGTAGTAATAATTCCTGACTATGGAAAAATGCTAATATCTGGTTGGTAACACCCTCCTGAAAAAAAAATTGCATTCATTAGTCGATCTACATGAAATGGTATTTCAGTTCTCTATATTTGATATTTGTCTGTGAAGCTTGGTAGTAAACTTCTATGTGGTACTTATAAATAATGTGATAGCAGCATACCTGGGCCTATCCTAAAGAACTCTGTTCATATCCTTACCCAAGACAGAGAGAGCCATAAAATAATTAAAACACAGGAAGATGTCTGGGCTGTCTTCTTTTCATGGAATAAAAGCCCGTCCTCACTGAAATAATTCACATGAGTTTTTTCTGCACCTTCTCCAAATCCTTCACATCCTTCTTAAACTGTGGTTCACAAAATTGGATACTGAAGTCAAATTGAGACCAACAGCATATCAAAAAATGTTCATCATAACACTTGCTTTTTCACTTTTTACTTCTGTTTATAAGGCCTTAAGAATCCTATATGCCTTTTGATATGATCAGGTGAGGAGCGGTGATCAGTTGTCCTCTTTTTATCCCCATTTCAGTTGGTCACAATAAAAACTTTATTTTTGTATCACAGTTATCAAATTTCAATCAAACTTAGTTAACCATATCAAAAATGAAGAACAGCCAATTCCAATATTTTCTTGAGTGAAAGAGAATGGAGTTTTATCACCTATTAAACCTGAGAAAAAATAAGAAAAGGCCATATCTAACACATGCATACAACACGGCTAATAGAGATAAAAAGTAGAGGGGAAGGAGCATGTTTATGCAGACAGAAAGGTGTGGGCACTTTCAGTTCAAGGTTTGTAGACTCTTTGGGTTGCAAGAGTAAAACCTGAGTCCTAACAGTTTAGCTGTTGTGCTTTATCCTCGGGAGTGACAAAATTTGCAGATAAACTTGATTTCTTGATGATTGAATTTTTTTCAAGTCAATTTTACATGTGTCTGGCTTTCCAAAACTGAGACAAGTTGAAAGGGAGGGAAGAGTTTTCAGTATCCTTGCTGTTTTCAGTTCCTGTTGGTTTCTTTCTCCTTTGTTGTTCAAAGCAAGCTACTGAAATATGGTTTGCTTGAATATTCCTAGTTCCACAATGTTTTCAAACTGACCACTCCACAGGTAATCTTACATCTCCAATACTTGTAGTCATCATGTAAATGTGAATAAAGCAAGATAAGCAAATTGCTTTATGCCTCACAGAGTTTCTGCCTTGTGACTAACATGGTCATTTCAATGCAGCTGGTTTCACATCTTCCATGAGGATTTCCTGAACTTGTCAGTGATCTCAGCAGCCATTTTAACTTAGTGGTGTCCTTTTAAAAATCATTCTTAGTCCATGAAAGTCTTAAGTATTAAAGTCAATTGATGCAAGTTAAATATTGATAGTTCATTTTCACTTGATCACCACACACTTTACTGACTTTCTCAAATTTCACTGCTACCTTTTGTAGCTTGTGCACAAATACTCCAGGTCTCTCTATCCCTTACCTCTGTAAGAACTGTTTGTTTTATTCTACATTGTTAATTCCCATTCCTCTTCCCAAAATATGCCAGTTCTCTGAATTAAATTTCATCAGCCACATGTCAGCCTATTCCGCACCTTATCCATGTTATCTTGAAGTCCATCACTGTCCTCCTCAACGTTTTTTATAAGTTTTGTGTTATCTGCAGATTTTGAAAGTGCACCTTGTATATCCAAGTCTGGTTTATCAATATATGTATGGATATATTAATATGTATGGAAAACCTTGGTTGTAACCCTGTCCCATGGGGACGCCCAGAGTTTATCTTACTCCAGACCAAAAACTATTTCCGTCTCACAACCAACTTCGAACATTGCTACCATTGCCTCTTTTTTTTCATGGGCTTCAGTTTTCAGCTTTCCACATCTGGGAAAAGTCTGCCATTTTTAAAGATCTCCCCAGTCAGCCTAGCACAGCAAAGATCGAAGCTATAATACCTTCAATCCCTCCTCTTCCACTATGACTTTGGTTACTCATTAAAGGATCTTAGCCATGCACGCTGCCTCCATGTATAGATCCCCTCTTGTTCCCTAACTGGCCTTACCCCTTGTCTTGCCAGCCTTCTACAATTTATATGCTAATAACTTGGATTTCCTTTCATACCAGCTGACAGCTTTTACTTATATTCTCTTTTTACTTCTCCTATTTCTTTTTCACTTCCCCTCTGAAATTTCTACATTCGACTTGGTTTTCACCTGTATTATTACATGAGTCATATAACCCAATTTTCTACTTCTTAATCTCTATTGTCCTCCAAGTAGCCTACCTTCGGCTGCCCAACTTATTCGTCTCTTGGGAATGTATCACCATTGTTTCTGATCCATTACATTTTTTTAAAAGCAGCCCCTATTCAGTCCCCAGTGCTTTGTTTCCAGTTATGTGTTGCTCTGCTTCCTTTCCATAAATTGATTTTCCATCCAGCTATTTAATGTAATCTTGTTTAAAATTTTCATTTGTGGGACTTTCGCAAGTAATTTCTGAAAATCTAGTGATATTTAGCTAGAGAACACCATCTTCAGCAATCTGTGATACACCTTTCCAGGAGGCGTAGTAGATTGTTGCATAATCTATATTAATAATCCTTATGATCTTACTATGGAATTGCAGTTATATACCCTGCAATTGCTCTCAAGTATTTTTGAACATTAACGATGATAGCTTTAGCTTATACAGAATTTTCAGGTCAATGTCTCATTCCTTTCCTGGACATTCAAATAAAAATAACTATGATCCAAAACTTGGGTTTAACCCTCAATTTATGGATCTCTTAAAAATATTATTGGATTCTTTTGTAATCTTGTTTTTCTGATCTTGTTGAATGGTTAGATTGTCTTCATAAAGCAGATTCATCTTAAGGGATTTTTTCAGGACTTTCCGCGGAAAGAGAGTTTGAAGGGAGAAAACATTCTGATTTCCGCTCCTGGAGTTGGAATACAGAGACAGGGCACTTTTCAGCTCTGTAAACCTGGCCCAAGGAAGCTGGCTGAAGAGGTCAAATTTTCCTTCTGAATTGGTGGGATTGTCTGGGAGTCAGAACAGGTGACCCCGGAAAAAGAGCAAAAATTGCCAGCAGGAGATGTATTGGGGGTTGGGGAGGTGACAAAGTCAGCCTCCATACACACATACTGTGTTCAATTAATAAAAACAACTAATGAAATCAAGAGCGCACATCTTCTGTTCCATTCATGCTTGAACACACTACCAAACAATTGATTCCCAGTTCCATTGCCAACACCCCCCACACTCTCTATGTCAGCCCAAACCTCGTACCATCCCACACAATGCCTCATGGATTACAGCTCCAATACCAAATTAATGCCAACTCATGCCCTCTACCCACCACATTTTTCCCTTCCCTCCACATGAGAGCTTTCCTATTATCAACCATGGGAAGACTTTAGGAACCATGCTGACATAAATAATTTCTATCAATGGCATCATTATTTTAAAAAATAAGCTCCCATTTATAAGATATATTGTACTGAAATTCCTTAAACCAATTTCATATGAAAACATTTCACTTCAAGCATTTTATTACATATGCAAACAACTTTTTTTTTATTCTATATCATTTTGATTTGTCAATCAAGTTGTTCAATTATGAGGCACAACACAGTAAAATTTGTGGTTTAAGAAATTAGACATGCAACACAAATACTATAATGATAGACAACAGGCCTACATCAATAGACACACTGAAATGATGCTGATTATTTGACTCCGTATATTTTTCTTTTGACTTTAAGCAGAACAGACTTAAATCCCTTGCCAATTTTTTATTTAAATTGACAGTTCTTTTACAGCTTAGATACCTTTGACAGTTCCAATGAAATTATGCACTTTATATGTGTAAGTATATTGGCTTTTGATAATTCCAAAGGATAGCTAATCTCTCCCAATGGGTGACTTGCATCTCTCATAGAATCTGTTCAGTGTGGAAGCATGCCATTCAGCCCATCGAGCCCAAACCAAACCTACGAAGAGCATCCCACCCAGACCCACACCCCCTACCCTATCCCCGAAACCCTGCATTTCCCCATATTAATCCACCTAGCCTGCACATCCCTGGACACTATGGGCAATTTAGCATGGCCAGTCCACCTAATCTGCACATTTTTGGACTGTGGGAGGGAACCGAGAACCCAGAGGAAACGTATACAGACATGGGGGAATCAAACCCAGGTCCCTGGTGCTGTGAGGCAGCAATGCTAACCACTGAGCCACCATACTGCCTTTCGTCCTGCAAAAGTTTCCTGGGACCAGATCAAAAGGCATACTTTACCACTGCAAAGGGGCACCCTGGCTATCCAAGAAAGCACACAAACAACAGACATTGTTTTTCTGTACTCATGCCAAAATCTGATTTTGCTGTGGGTAACTGATCAGTTAAGTGGTCAACTGAATTGCACATGTGTGCTCTCCAATCCATTACATACTCTCCCAATGGAAATAGGTGGTATCTGTTCACTATGATGAAAATTCAGGTCCATGCTTTAAAATATGTAGCATTTTTCAAAAGCAAGAAAAATGTACCTAGATAAAATATAGATAAGGTGCAAGTCTTAATGTTTTATTTTCCTTATGGATTGTAGAAGTGATTTATTTATCTTTCTATGCCATAAAAAATTGGAAAATTTTATACTTGACTTCTATCTGTGAACATGCAGACTGTAAAGGCAGTTGGATTTGCTCAAGGAAATTCATTTGAATTTTTTTGGGTTAAAAGCTAGAAATGCTGGAGAATACTTAATTAGCAGTTTATTTACATGGAATGAGATGACTCATTAATCAAGTAGACTGGCATAATTTTCATTCTGTATTTTTGGGCAAAGCTAAATCATACACATTAAATAAAATGAGCTTGATAATATTGAACGACTTTTTTTAAGGTTGCCTTGCTGTAAGCCTTTGAAGTCTTTTTCTCATCATTATGTTTGCTTAGTTTGGCTTTGGACAGATTAAAATATTTCATCCTATTACAACCTCTGTTGAGAGTGATACATTTTTAAAACAATAGGAATCCCCAGAACCAAAGAAAATCAAACTGCTGGACAATTTTTTTAATTTTTAAACCAACATTAAACACACATTGCTTCCCACACCAATGTGGGACCACATGCAATTTTACAGCTTTTCCAATTTGGTCCATGTTTAGTTGGAATTCTCAATTTTATTTTAAAACGTTTGTCTTTTGAATCTATTCACCAGCAGCTATAATCCATTTAGAAACCCTGGACATGGTTAGCACTGACAAAGCACACATCTGTGAATACTCTCTCAGTCCTGATGGTGCAGAATCTGCAGAAGTCCCCTTCTCTGTCCCCTTTAAACTATTTGCTGGATTCTGGCAACATTTAAGCAATAACAAGTGTTCTTGTCGTATCAAAAATGTTTTGGTCTTTCAGTCTTCAGTATTCTGCCCTTTCCAACTATATGACACAGACTGTGACAAAGTTTAAGCTTTATTCTCACACATTTTTTTCATTACTAGGATCATTTGAAGATTGCTAAAAGAAACTGTTCTGTTTGGAGGAAGCGTGTTGCCTTTTTTCTTCTTATTGCATGAGTTTCTAGTCTGTTGAACTGCAAAATAGAAGAACAATTTGACCTCATCCCATTGCAATTAGCTTCCTACTTACCTTTTGTGTCTTAGCTACTCATTTCCATGGCAATCCAGACACATGGGCATTTCTTGGAAACAGATATTATCACACTCTGGAAACCAATTTATTCTCATTCAAAATGCTCACCAGCATTCAAAAAGGAATAAAAGAAAATAGTCTTTACCAGCATATTGATCATCAGAATTGGGAAACAAGCAAATGTAATCTCCTATGTTGTGCTCCTTGTATATAAATGTATATATATATATATGTAAATTATATATATTGTATATATAAATACATATATATATATAATTATATATTATATATAGATTAATGTGAGTAATCTGCCATATAAGTAAGCCCTTCAGACAACTTTCAGGAGCAACTGGTGCCACTGAACCTAAAAAGTCTACGGTAAATCCAAATTTATAGCAACATGTTTCACTGATGTTTACATCTGTTATAGATTCCTGTGTCAGAATAGCTGACAGGATCTGGAATTTGACCTTAGTCTTCATTTATAAAGCCTGCTGTGAAGAATCAATTTAATAAATGCTCTTTCTTTGATCCTCTTATCCCTTCAAGATATATCTGGCCTTTAACATCAGACTGCTGCTAATAGGGCTAAAAAAATGTCCTATGGTGATGCTGTTCTTATCCACAATCTACCTTTTCTCATTTAACGTAATGTTCATTGTACATGTTCTGAACTAGCTTTTGGAAGGGCCATTTTCCATTACAATGTTACTACGAGTACAAAACATTTTTGTTCCATACTAATGCAAGGTTTTAATATAAATTCAGAGTCAGGGTTCAACCTGATTCCAGAATGATCCTCAGTCTCCTGTCTGGAGTTTGATTTGGTCTTGACTTGGGATCATGTAACAACAGTTGCACCCATGCAAAATAAAACTATTCTGAGGCCAGAATGTGGGCTCAAGTTAATGTCACTGGTCAATGATTGCGCTTGAGTAGGAACACAAAAGACAACTTATAGGATCAAATCATCTGAACTGCCCTTGCACACCATGTGATATTCACAGAAGTGTGTACTGCTGTTATTGAGGTGTATCAAACATTTACAAATGGGCTTTTTATAAGACTCCAGGAAATCAAATGACTTCAGGGTGAATTTATAATACTACCTTAGCGATAGAGATGGGAGTAAAATTGACATATGAAATTCCTGCTTATCAGGGCTACTGTTCTCACACATTTTGAGCTTTTCAATCACCGATTTATTAGGAGTAAGGTCATGACCTACAGCAAGTCGGATCCTCCCTGAGGGATGATCAAAAGCAACTTACTACATCTCAGGGTTGTTGTCATTGAAACCAATGTCCATGAACTGACCTGACTGAAAGGATGTCTGTTTCCTGTCCACAAGCCTGAGGGGAAGGAAAAAAGTAATAAATTTCTGGGACTCGGAAACCTGATTTCCTCATTAAAAGAGAAAGAAAATGGGAGTCTGGCTTGAACTTTATCTTTGGTGGTAAGTTACTGAATTACTACATTTCAGGATTAAAGTCAAATTTTGATCCTTAAGTCCACGAAGTGCCCAAGGTTCTGATGCAATGTAGAGGTATGATTTACAGCATGTTTTATTTTTAGGGTAAGGAATCTGAAACTCCGAATGACCTTCAGTTATTAATGACAGCAATATTACTTGAAACGAGTAAGTGGATGCATCCAGGCTTCGGACCACCCATAATTTAACCAGCTTGCATCTCAATTGACAGTCTAAGGAAAAATGCTTGTATGTTTTTCTAACCATCAGAACTCTCCCATCTTCCGCTGGCCTAAGCTTGGCCATCAGTGAAACTGAATGAATACGTTACTTCACAAAACATTTCTTTATTTGACAAAAAAATTAAATGTGTGTGTGTTTATTATTAATCTACATAAATTGATTCCTGGCAAATGCTGTTTTCAAACACTGGCCTACTTTCTGGTGGATAACCAAAGACTTGAAAAGAAATAGCTTTTAAATCATTGTGAAATGGCGTTCCATGTGTGCCAGATGGTAAACGAACTAACAATTTATTTCTCTGTGTGTATTTTTTTTTGAGAAAGTGAAGTGTTTGGGTTATAAGTTTTCAAGAACATAGAGAAAGTTAATGTAGAGTGAAGAGTAAACTTCAAACTGATTTTGTTCAGGTACATCTGGAGATGATGCAAGAAAAAATAGCTGATACACAGCTTGAATCATGGGCAGAATGTTGTGCACCTGGAGGCAATGAGGTAAGAGACTGAAAGGGCATTTAATTAGTTGGGGTGATGGTGTACCCAATCCTTTACACCATCCCATCTCCAATGGAATTAACTTCTGGATGAGAAGGTCCATAGTTGACCTTCAAGTGAGTTTGATGAGTGCTACGTTATTATTTTGTCAAAATCTTTCCAAAACTGTGGCCTATAACCAGTATTTTTTTTTATTGGGGTAAGAATTAAAGTAAGGTAAGAAAGTAGATTTTATCTAGCTTCTGGCAGAGTAAAAGAACTTCACAAGACAAGGTGCTGATTAGTTCATGATGTAAACTGGTTCAGTCTAGCTCTTGAACTATGCATCCAGTATAAATACAGAGATTTTCATGCAGCTTGCAAGTGGAGTGCAAATTTCAAGCAGTGAGAGTTTGGTTAATGGTGACTTGGATGAAGGGGGAGGAGCTGTTCTTTATCTCTTCCTTTATTACTTAATTCCTTCACAGTTCAGTACTTTGCTCCTACTTCAGAAGGAGTAATTGGTAAGATAATCGACATACAATAAATAGTCAAGTGACAGGTAAAAAAATGTGACAGGGTAACAGGCCATGTGGAATTTACAGCCTGTTGGATATGTGATGTTACGTGTCCAATGCAGAAAGTGTCACCGTCCATTTACCCGAAGGCTTTGGATTTCATGCAACAACTGTAGTCACTGTCATGCACACATGAGGTAGAAAACAGTGGCCTCAGCCCACTGTCACCGGGTTAATCCAGCTGCAAAAGGACTTGTAAACATGCAGTCTCCCTGAAAAAAGAAGAAATGCAGGCTGCTTGTCAGCTAGTGACAGGGAGGGAAGGCATTGATAAAAGGCAATCAGTGCCAAATCGAGGACACGGATACAAGGCAGGGGTGGTGCTTGCTGAGAATCATTCCCCCCCCCACCACCTTCTCCCAACCCTACTTCCAACAGCCTTGTACACTTCTTCCCCCTGACTTCTACCCTTGGAAACAACCCTTCACACACAGCACATATACAAACACAAAACACATACACATATGCATACACACAATGCACACAAACACACAATGCTCATATTCATACAACACACACACACATACACATGCCAATCACGTTCCTCATTCCTGAATTCCTGGACTTTGGGCTTGCTGTCTCAGCAGAACCCACGGCTTTTGACTGGTCGGCAATGACTGGCAAGTGAGACTTCCATTTCCAAGGACATGATTACAGAAGAAGGTCTATCATTGATTTTGGAACTGTCTGATTGGCAGAAGATCCAGCACACCTACCCTATGTGATACACATCTCTCATTGGCTTGGTACACATACGCTGCCAATGGAGGATTCAGCCTGTGGTGTGGTATCCATCCCCCACCACAGCTCCCTAAACCAACTGCATTATTCTTCATCTTAGTTACCACATCTCGCCTTCCCATCACTCACTAAGTTCCTCTCTTCCGCCTACTTACTACAAGTTGAAAAATACACATTGCCAAAGTGAGCTACATTAAAAATAAATGTGACAGGGTGTCCACTTGATTTAACATTGCTGTGCCTCATACAAACATGGGACTAATGTTATGGAGTCAGGAAATCACATAATTGGGACAGATTCAATAATCTCCTTGTGCAAACCTCTCAACATGGATTATAATGCCAACTCTGAATATAAATAAAAAGCAAGGGATAGTCTATTTCATTCAAAATAGCTGGAAGGAAAGAATTGCATGTTAATAGCATGTTGCATAAACACAGTAGTTAGTTCATCAGCGTCTAAAGTAGCTTCGCCCTATTCCTCAGTTGATCTGGGAAATGATGGTGCAAACGGAAAGGAAGAAATCTGGTAAGAGCCATTTTCTCATCTCCTTGCTCAGCATCCGAGTCCTTTAACAACTTGTACATGCAGTGGTAGGCTAGGACTGATCAGTGACAATCATGGCAAAAGCAGCATTTGCAGAGAGTCAAGATGGTCAGGATACTTCAGATAGTTTTATTAGCCAGGATCGTACATTTTTATTGCGTACAGTAAGGACATTTTTCATGGCACAAACGTTCTGTTTTATTTTGGCTGGACAACTGTTTTGATTGAATTTGAATTTGCGTGAATAAAAAAAGCAAGTTTAAGTAAGAGAGGCTGGGCAATTTCTTTCCACCAGTAGCAGGAAAGTATCAAGCAAGCTATGAGTGAACAAATGTAACAGAACAATCCTATCAAGAAACAAGCAGTATGGCTGTAATGCAACAAGTTTAACACATTCAAAAAGACACCAGTGATAAGTTCAGATGAAAGACCGTCAACCTGAAATGTTAAATAAAAATCGAAAGATGTTCGGATGCTGTAAATCAGAGACAAAAACAGAAATTGCTGGAAAAGCTCAGCAGGTCTGACAGCATTTGTGCAGAGAAATCAGAGTTAACGTTTCGGGTCAAGTGACCCTTCCTCAGAACTCATTTCGACCTGTCCATTTATGAAAAATAACATTAAGATTTGCTATAAATAAACTAAAATTCCTTTTTTTTGATGCGCACTTTCTGTAAATGTCACATTCATGTCTAACCTTGTTCAAAGTCACATTCAATTCCTGTTACATGTCAAACTGCACAATTCAGACATTACGCTTGGATTGTAACGTCTCACCATTATGAGGGCCTCAGTGTAGGGCTGGGTCTGTGTGTGTGTGCGTGTGTGTGTGCGTGTGTGTGTGTGTGTGGTTACAGTGAGATGTCTAAGTGAAGCTGCATCACTGGGATGACCAAATAATTTTGTGCTGTAAACTCTACATAATCTTATGTGGAAAATAAATGTAGTTTTATGCTATTGCCAAAAAGTTCTAAAAGTGCTTAAAACAATATAAGCATGCAATAATGGTTATAGGGGAATGATAAAAAACTGCATGTAATTTCACACCAGACTAACTGAACTCAGATTTCATGCATACCAATAAAAATGTTGGAAGTGCAAGGCAGAACCCTCTAGGCATTCACATAATATTTTAGGTTGCATCTTCCTCCTTCCAATTCTATTTTACAGTTTTGTAGGTGGATACCTCAATAATGGGTGGAAGTAATGATCGATTTTGAACTTATTTTCTCATTAAATCCAATTCTACATGTATTAAGTCCTGAAGATAACTATGATTCCAATACGTTATTAAGCATTATACACATGATGACGATAAATGATTTAAAAAGTTGCTGATTTCAATTAGGCCTACAAGCAATCTAAACTTGGAATTGGTCACAGTCTCAAAATCATCAAATTGTTACAGCACAAGAGGCCATTTGGATAGTTTGGGTCTGTGCCAGTTTACCGAATGACCATTGGATCTAGTGCCATCCTCCCATCTTCTCCTCAACCCTGCGCCTATCTTTTCAAATAAAGTACAATTCCCTCTTGAATACTTCACTTGAACATCCGTCCGCCATAAATTCAGTCAGTACATTCTAGACCTTAATCACTCACTGTTTGAAAAAGTTTTGAATTGATTAACCTCAAGAACATTCAGTGTCAAATCTCTGCCAACTGAATACATCCTTTCACCAACTTATTGGGTGGAATCTTATAAGGGCCTGAATGATGCGGATTATAGTGAGAAATATGGCAGGAGCGCTTGAGAAGTCCACTGAGGTCTATTTCATATCAGAGGATTCTGCTTGTTTTAACTAAGACCTGGGCATCGAGGTGAAATCCTCCGTAGGAAGTAGTGAGCAACCTATTAAGGGGGATTATTTATTCTTAATGACATTACTAACTGTATATTTTGCCTCATTAATATGTAGCTTCCCATCCTACCACAAGCCCCAAGGAAACTAGATACCAAGAATTCTTGACATGGAAGTCCATAGTGAAACCACAAGAAATAGGAACAGGAGTAGGCCGGTCAATCTCTCAAGTCAGAGCAGAAATTGGAGACTTCAGTTCACTGTTTGTGCTAAATGACCTCCATTTCCAACATGAGGCAGCAACATCTCTTGACATGCTTCATGGGGAGCAGCCACACATACCCCAGGTTCATGGATATTGGCATATGATTTATGGCAGCCTCTAAAAACCCTTACGCACTTCACCGATCCACTTAGAGTACACTTCTGGAATTCAATGTGCTCCTTATACTCCAATGTACTGCACTGGCAACTTTCATTGCAATGCTCCAGGAAGGACATTGTGCTTAGGGACACTCACCCAGCTCTAGTGCTAGACAATAGCGTTCAATCTGAACAGACCTGAATGGTCACAACATCCCTGCCTTGCCTTGCATTGTCTTTTTGTCTTTGGCCTCTCAACTAGAGACACCAAGCTCAAAGGACTCAGTATTGTTATGCCATTTAGCACAGAGAGAAAGCTGGAAAGGTGGCGTTGGTTGTCAGCAGTCCTTAGGTAAATCAAGGGAGATAGCCTTTGGCCAAGTGATCCCAGCGCAGGGCAGTCTCTGATACCACTACAAGGGCTTTGAAATGGTCACTCAATCTGTTGCAGTGATCAGAGTCAGATTTCTCTCTTCATTAAGGGTGATATCAGGCAGTCCACCAGCCATCTTGAATCTTTCTGACTTTTGGGGGTCCTTTTCCTCCTAAATGAGAGAGAGGCAGCTATGAAAGCAGATGGAAGTGAGTGGCACATCTGTTGATTTTGGTGCAGGTAAGGATGTGTCCCAAATGAGTGATTCGTGGGTGCAGAGGGCATGCAGGTTAAGTGGTTTCAGGGACTGGGCTGTGTGACATCAAGTAACGGGAAGTTGTCACAGGAAATAATGAGAGTGTTAGAACATGAATCTTGTTGGGAGGTGAGTACAGTAGAAGTGATAGAGTGAGTGTGAAGTGTTGGAGAGAAAATGGTGGTACTAAGGCTAGCAGAGTGGAGAAAGTTATTGACTTTCTTCCTATGCTGTTGTGCATTCTCCCAGATGGTTTAGGCTGCACTGACCTGGACCAGGCTGGCATGGTCTTGAGTCGGGTCCTCCACTCCCAGTCCTGGGAGGGTGAGGCAATCCAGCCTCCGCACTATCCCATCCAGCAGGACCTCCAAGTCACTGCCCGTGTAGGAGCCTCCTGGCTGCGAAAACACAGATAGATCGCTAACATGGTCAAACAGCAAGGGATGCTGGGTACATTGGCTGAGTAAAACACTGAAATCACAAAACCCACACACCAGACACAGTACAAACATAGCAGCCAGATGCAAATGAAATTAGCATAATGTAAAAGACAACAGTTATCCTGGTCAGACATAGCCCCAACAACTTATCCACTAAACAAAGGAGGGCCCACATAGAAAGGCACTGGGTCCTGCTACACCAAGTAACGAACTGTAACATGCCATCGAAATGATTGACTCTGTATCAAACTATTCAGTGTATCTCCCTGATTGGCCAGAACTATAGAAAGTTCCAGAAAACCATCTAAAACGAATAAAAACAGGGTTCACCTGCAGACCTCTCTTTTGGAATCTCTTGGAATCGTCTGAGGCCTTCCGAGGAGACCAGCATGGCAAGAGGCAGAGACCAGCTGACCATCCAGAGAAAGAGAGAGAGAGAGAGAGAGAGAGGAAGAAAGCAGCTTCACAGGCCCAAAGACAGAGCCAAACAGAGAACGACTGCATAAGTCTACAAGCTTGGGAAGTATTGTAACATTAAGGGACCAAATAGGATTAGAGATAGTATGTTTAGTATTAAAGGTTATTGTAACTTTATTCCAAGTAAGGTTGGGACTGTTTTGAATTACCAGCTTGTGTTTGTCTTGATTTGACTGCTTTGGTATTGTGGGCCACCTGGGCAAATTCATTGATAATATTCTGGTCAGAGTTGACTAAATTGTTATAAGTAGAGATTAGACAACACCTATGACACCAGATTTCTCTTCTTTGCCATGTTCACATCCATGTCAGGAACTGTGCAGGACTGTTCTGGCCTAACAGTATTTGACCAGATCACAACAGCCTTTCAAAGCCAGTGATGGTGTCATGCACAGCAGTCAGGTTTGGGATATTCTGGAAATGGTGAGTTGTTCCAATAAAGGCGCATGGTAAGATGGGGCTAGAATTAGATAAGAGAGGTGCCATATGGACACAGGTAGCTAATTGATGAGGCACATTTGGTAAGATATAGTGACAGATTGCCCTAGGCCTCAGGATGAGAAATGTTTCTAAAAACCCATTAAACTGACACATCACCAAAAAAGAAGTATGATTCAGTCAATTAATTTTGTTTTCTCTTTGAGCTTTGAGGATTAGGGAGTGTTTATGTAGAAGGATCGCTCAAGAGATCAAATGGCTGAAGTAAAGTCTGGAATAGGATAAACTCCACATGTTCGGTGAAAGGGCAGGATTCACAGCTTGAATTACTTACTTTAATCATCTTGTAAATGCTTGGCATATTCCAGTAGTGTGCGATACAACAAATTCTCCTTCATATCTCTTTGAAGGATTGCTATCTTCTTGAGCACTTGCATTAATAGAAGCCTTGATGACCAAGTTAAAGAGTGGCAAACAGGTCCCAACTGTAAAAACCAAGTCATTTGCAAATAAGCTTTGAACACGAATGTAAGACTTTTTCTAATTTATTTGTCATGTTATGAAATGCAGTGCATTCGTAAGTTTTAACATGTTATTAACTTTTCTAAACATCACCTCACAATCGCTTGCATGCTTGCTGCTTGAAAGTGATCCACTAACAAGCAATAATGGCACATCAGTTACATTGTACATACAGCAATATCGAGTTATTGACCAGAAAATCATTTGCAAATTGGGAGGCCAAAATTGCAGTGCAGGATGAAGGGAGAAAAAATGTTTTTTTGTAATCATAATAAAAGAATGCAAAGAAAAGCTTGTACTTTTTCAATGAAACTTGTGGGAATATGTGTCTTTAAAACATGCAATATGAAAAAATTGCAATTTCATCAGTTGAAAAATAAAGCAGCAGCAATAAAGATGTTTGCAAAAAAATTAAATATTAGGAATGAAAACAGTAAGGGTATCTAATTGCGAATCAGGTTGGAGAGAGGTGTTCTGGGGAAGAATGTCCACTGGCAGAATTGTTGTAATTGTTTCCCATTTCTTCACTTTGAAGGAAAATCTGTGCATAATTGATGGAGGAATCCTGATCTTTAAGAAACTGATTCTACAATATGAAACATTGGTTGTCTTTCTTGGGAGGAAGAATTTTGTAGGTGTTCTGATTGTGAAATTCAAAGATATCACAGTAGATCCTCTCTTATTCTTATTATCTTCCTGTATGCCATTTATCTTTCTCTGATTGAGTCAAATACCACTTGGATCAAGTCCAAATTGGATTCACTATCTGATAAAAATCAAAATGTTCATCCCTATAAGTGAGAGAATCAAATTTCTTGGCTTCTTACTGTCTTAAATTCAAACTATAATCAAATTACCAGAGTAAAAAGCTACGGAGATTTGAATATCCACTTTTAGCTTGCCTGACATCTTGAGGTAGGATGCCAAATCAAATTATAACGTGAATTTTTTTTTGAAAAGATTTGGTGTGATTATGGTGTACTATGTAAAAAAAACTGTAGCCTGTGCTGAAGCCATGGCTGCAACTTAAAAGAATGCAAAGAAAAGCTTGTATTTTTCAGCAGCAATATAAATAATGGTTTAGTCTTTTCTCCGAATTGCAATGTGAAACAGATGGTTCCTGATGAAAGGCTGGATGGTGCTGAAACAATGCTTATGTTGTGTTCTATTCAATTCAGTAAGAGCATTTTCCTTGTTCCTGAGCCAAATCCAATATATGGGTAAATCGAGAATAAGCACTTATCTTTGGGATTATTCCAAACCAAGAATCAAGTGACAAATACTGATTTATTTTTTCTCTACATCAATCCACAAAGATGATATTACAGGTGTATTACTCTATCATAGATACTGGCACTGGTCAATTATTAAATCGTTTTGATTTCACCCAGCAAAATTAAGGAAAGGCATGACTGGATTTGGTCCACGTTTAATTATAATATTTTTCCTCCTAATTTATCTGTGGGTTTGTTCATGGCAGCTTACCCAGGTTACAAACCTTAGATGCACACATCACAAAAGATAAAATTTAAAGTAATTTATTCTACAAAATATTTGGACTGTTTCTGAGTTAAGTAGAGTTTTCAACATTGAACAATAATTAGCTATCATCTTGCTACATAAAAGTGTAACTAATAGAATAAGGTAATCTTCTGTAAGGTAGGCCTGATTTCGGTTAAGTTTCTCTGAAAGTAATTTTGTAATGGGCTATCATTTTGTACAAGTACCAATAAATTCTAATATGATAAAAAAAGTAATTTTGTTTGATTGGCTTGGGACACTAAGATCTGAAACTATATGCAAATTGTTCCATCTGCTGCTGTGTTGAAGAGTTGATTGGGAGATATCAATATTGCTTTACTGAATCAGAGTATGGAGTTATAATTGTTTTAAATTTTTTATTACGATACAGAACATGAATCTTTTTATGGACTAGTGGGTCTTCCAGATTACTGTTCACGTTTAGTAGAAAGATATGTTAGGCAACGGCAGAATCATGAGACAATATATTTACCTGGATGCTGCCTGGTATAAGGAAATACAAATACAAAGAAAGCATAGAAGAAACTGGGAGATAGTAAGAACTGTAGATGCTGGAGTCAGAGATAACACAGTGTGGAGCTGGAGGGGCACTGCAGGCCCGGCAGCATCAGAAGAGCAGGAAAGCTGACGTTTTGGGTCGGGACCTTTCTTCAGCAATCGAAACTGGAGTTGTCTACATTAGCAAAGAGGAGGCAAAAGAATGAATTTGTTTACAAAGAGAGAGCAGAGTAGATAGAAACATAGCTGGAAAATTAAACGATCTCGGACAGAGAACCAGACAAACCTTTATGCTCAAGCAGTAGACAGGTTGCAAAAAGTACCACTTAGTGTTGAAGCAGAGACTATGGTAATAGTTAAAAATAGACTGGGCGTGTGGTTGTGGAAAAGGAGAATAAAGGTATATGGGAGCAGGGTGAGAGGCAAGAGTTGAAGACCTCTGTCCATGTGGTTAGTGAATATCAATACCGTGCGTCTTTTTTTTCCTGTTTTTGTTGTTGTGAGGAGGAGGTGAATTGTTTCCACTCTTTTCATCCTTCCACAGCAAAGAATTTGTTTTAACACAAGGCTATACCTCTCACCAATTAAATCTGTTTTCACCATAAGTAGCCAATTACAATGTTTTCTTGAGTGAAAGAAGTTTTGAGTTTATTATCTGTTGGCCCTGAGAAGAAGAATAAAGATGTGACATCAAACATATGCACACAAAGGTAAAAACTAAAAAGGGAATAGTGTCCAGTCCAAAAGAAAGGTGAAAGTAATTTAAGCCTTAAGGTGTCCTTGAGGCATAGGTTTTCACCTCAGAGCATAGTTGTTTAGTTGATGTCTTCAATCATAACCAGTGGTGAATATTGTAGACATCCTTTTTAAATTATCATATTCTGATGTTTTTCTTCATTTAGTACTGTCACTGGACACTCTTCCTTCATGGGAGGCTGAGAGAGAGCACTTTCTCCAGCTGGTTCTAGTTCTGCAGTCAAAAGTCTCTCTCTCTTTCTGCCACATACATCTCCTTGAAATTCAAGCATATTTATTTAGATTTTCTGAAGAATTCATATATTTTTTAAGTTTTGTTGATTGTAGGTGAGTTTCCACATCCAATATGTGAAAATTCCCATGAAGGTGCAAATTGAAATGGGAGCAGATGACATTTTCATGCCTGTTTGGGTTAAACAGTTTCAGTGCATTCTGATAAAATGTTAATTTCAATTCAGAGGGTTTCATTTATTCCAAGTTAATTTCATAAAACGTAGCTAATCTGGGTGGTCAGGTGATTCCTGTGGCCATTTTAAGTTCACGTTTTGTTCCTTTTTAAAACCGCTTCAGTCCCTGAAAGCCCCAGTTGTTGAAATTAGAAGACGAAGTTCAAAAATACATGGTCCATGTTTTGAAGTGATATTGCACACATATCTTACAATGTATCTGATATGCTCTTTGTAAAAAATCTTGTGATTCATGTAAAAGCAAAGGACTGTGAATGCTGGAAATCTAAAATTAAACAGAAAGTGAAGGAAATCAGCAGGTCTGGCAGCACCTGTGGAAAGAAAAACAAAGTTAACTTTTGAGTCAGATATGACATTTCTTCAGTTTACTCTCTTTCTGCCTTCACAGATACTATCAGATCTATTCTTGTTATTTATGTGTATGTTTTATGGAATAAAAGAAAGTATCTCATTTTCTGCTGCTAATTTTTGAATGTTAATTGACTTCAATCTCTGCCAGAGGCCAATTAGCCTCATATAGATCTCAGAAGTGGTCAGTAATTAAACCTTATTTCTTAGCAAAAAAAGGTACTTGGGCGTAATGAGCAAAAAATATCTTTAAAGAATGAGTTTGTATCAGGACAGAAGTCAAAATGTTAAATGTGAATCACAGCCTGAATTTGCACTCTTCTGGTAATTAACAAGGTTGGACAAGGGGCATGCGACTTAATCTATTTCGAGGATATTGGCCAGTTGATACATTTTAATAAGAGATGTGGGTGTCTATTTTGCAATGTTTCCATTTTTAACTCTTGTCAGCTGATTTTTTTTCAGGCCTCTGGAAAACCATCAGAAGGAAGCACTGCTACAGTACTTGGAGGATCAGATCTCTTTCCTCCTAACTCACAAGCTAATCCTGCAATCTACCCCAAAATATCTGATGGTCTCATCTTCACAATCAGTGATCATTGACTCCTCATACCATCTCTGCTCCACACCTCCTCCTCCCCCCTCAAATCCATGATATCTTTGTTCCATCCAATTACACAATGTCTCCATTCCTGATCTCATTCCACTCTCACAATCTATCTGCAACTTTTCCAACCAAATAAGGAAGAGACAGCCTGTCAGACAGGAAACATGTCAAAATAAATTCAAACTCGATCTGTTGTTAAAGTTTCAGGATGTTCACAGAAATCACATCACCATGCTCCTCTCCCTAATTTCAAGATCACATTTTGGTAAGGATTTTGACACGAGTATGGACAATTAAAATTATACAGTGTCAGAATAGTGATTAACTATGGACGGGGGTCAGTTAGTTTAATTGGCTGGATGGCTGGTTTGCAATGCAGACTGGTTCTAACAGTGTGGGTTTAATTCTCACACTGGTTGAAGGAGTCACAAATGACTCTCCCTCATTTAAGGTGATCCTCAGGTTAAACCACCACTATTTGTCTCTCTCTTTGATGAGAAAGTAGGACTATTAAGCAATATAAGATTATATTATATGATGACTGATCAGTAGTAAATTAAATTCCAATTGTTTTACATGATAGCCTGGATTTTATTCAGTATTTTAGGGGTCAAATTCCAGAATTTTGTCCATCCTTTCAGGAAATCTACAAGGAAATAACTTTAATTATCCTTATTAATGCTTATGACCATTTAAATGCCATGAGGATTAGAGCTTGCTTAGGCCTCAACTATCTGCAACGTATACATCAATGACTTTGACCAAAAATCTGGAGTAATATAGCCACTTTATGACACAAATCTAGAAAGAAGTATAAGTTGTGAGGAGGACACAAAGGGGCTGCAAAAAGATATTGACATATTAATTGAGTCAGTAGCAAGGTAGCAGATAGAGTATATTGTATGGAAGTGATGAGGTTAATAACCTTGTTAGTCAGAAAAAAGAAGTACATCTTTTACAAGGCAAAAAAAAAATTATAAATATTGATGTTAAATAATAGACTTTGAACACTAGCGCAAGGAATACAAAGGACTGGCATGGAGGTACAGTATACGATTATAAAGGCAAATGACATCATGGCTTTTATTGTAAGGAGGTTGGAAAACAAGAATATGAAAGTTTTGATACAGTTGTGTAGCACTTTGGTGAGACCACAACTGGAATACTGTATATATTTTGATCTCCACATTTAACACAAGACATTATTACTTTGAAGGAAATACAACAAAATTTCACTTTACTAGTCTCTTGGATGGAGACTGACAATGAAAGTTTGAATTAATTGGACTTCTTTATCTGGAGTTTAGAGGAATCAGTGATGATTCAATCGAAACAGACATGATTTTGAAAGGATCAGGAACAAAGTTGCTGGAAAAGCTCAGCACGTCTAGCAACATCTCTGAAGAGAAATCAGAGTTAACGCTTTGGGTCTGGTGATTCTTCCTCAGAACTGTTCTGAGGAAGGGTCACCAGACCCAAAACATTAACTCTGATTTCTCTTCTCAGATGCTACCAGACCAGCTGAATTTTTCCAGCAATTTGTTTTTGTTTCGGATTTACAGCATTCACAGTTCTTTTGGGTTTTATTTATGATTTCGAAAGGACTTGATAGAAGGGATACTAAGATGTTGGGTAGGGAATCGAGACATTGGAGAACAATCTCGGGATAAGATCGTAATGATTCAGGTCTGAAATGAGGAGAAACTTCTTTACTGAGACAGTTAGGAATCTTTGGAATTCTCTACACCACAGGTTGCATATGTTCCATTGTTGAAAAATTGAAGCCTAAGAGAAATATACTTTTGATCTCCCAGGAGCAGATAAGAAAGTGGAGTTGAGTGAGAAAATCAGCCATGATTGTATTGAATATTGAACGAGGCTCTAGAAGATGTATGATCTACTGCTCATATTCCTTATGTTCTTGCATTCATTTATGCATTTGATCCTTATCTCTGAATTCTTTGAACACAGGATATACATTTTTTTTGTGACGACAGGTAGGTATGTGATGTTTATCAGCTTAGGGTGAATAAGTGGGAAGTAATTCTACATTTTACTTGACCCATATGAAAGGCAGCAACAGAAGATCTGATTATGAGTGACAGTGAAGCAGATTTACCAGGTTATGTCCTATACCAGTGCTTCACAGGTTAAAAAGCCACATGCTTCTAGGCATGTATGTTAAAATCAAACCAGTTAACTTAAGCTATGTCATAATTCATACATTATTTCAAATTGATTCGATGAGAATAAACAGCCTCATCCATCTTTTTGTGCCAAATCATTTTGAAAACTACAGGGGATATTATTTGGCTCCAATTGGCTTCTACCAATTGCCCCCAGTATCACAGTAGAACAAATATATGGTGATTGTCTGCCATTTCTGCTAACTACGAAAACACTCTGCTGCCTATATTTACAGCTCCACTTTGAATGCAAAAGAGCAGTTCCTGCAAATGCTTATGCTGATGATAAACTTATTTGCTGATATTATGATGGTGATAAATTTATTCAGAAAATGTGCAACAGAACACTATACCATCAACTGGAGAAATAACTACTTATCTCAGTTTTAAAGCATTACCTTTCATTTTCAGAGAAAATGCATTTTTATAATTGAACTTTCTTCAAGAATGCTATTTTTATATCATCTTACGTAAATAATTTGAACTACTAAATAGAAACTGTAATGTTTGCTCAGATGTTCCAATACTTCTCAAATTCCTTTCTAGATTTCACACATTTCTTTAAATGAGCATTCAATCTGCATATATAATTTGGAATTTCCAAGGCATTCCTGATCAAACTATATTAGTGCACATGTGGAATTTCTAAATAAATGTGACCATAATCTTCAATTCTACCACTTAACATTTTGTAAATAACAAACCAAATTGCAAGGCTCTTAGTATCACACTGATCTAAGTAATTTATTGCAATAAAATTATTGCAATAGAAATTGGTTTGGGGAGATATTGCGATATATCAAAATAAAGAAAGACAAGTTTTAATTCAGAAATAGTATCAAAAAAGTATTGTGTCATACCATGTAATCCAGCTGGAACTCCTATTCAGTTGTTTTATTAGAAATTCATATTTACATTTCCTGAATTTAATTAATTAATGTGTTCTAAGTTCAATAAATACACGAAAAGGGGGAAAAATACAGCCCATAGGTGCAGAACTCTGATCAACAATATTGGGCCATGACGAAGGTAATTTGTAAATGTCAGTTGGAATATTGCAATGAGAAAGCAGGAACACACCACTGATTTTTACACTGTTTTTCACATTCCTGTATACGTAAAAAGAGTTCTGCAGGAAATGTGACTGTCACCTCCTGTTGATGTCATCAGTACAGAAAATGTTGGTGCATTTTTTTTTCTGTAAACTACAAAGCAGTGAATTTCAGGCTAGTGTTTTATTATAAGGGAGCTGTCAACATGTAATGGGCAAAGCATTACCAAGTGAATGTTTGATTTGCACATACATGTTGTATATAAGACTCTTATTCCTTTGAAATAGATTAATGTACATATACACACATGCAGATTAATTGAGTTGTTTAATGTTTTTTCAATCCTTAATGGCCTATGGACATTATGTACATCATTCTCAGATATAAGACCAAACGTAGGGCAGACTTCACAAAAATAATCTCTGGTCTCTCAGCTTGGTCTCTCGGCAGCTCATTGCAAGTCCCGGCCTGGTCTCTCAGTGATATATCGGCCCGGTCTCTCAGTGATATACCAGCCCGGTCTCTCGGCAGTATGTCGGCCCGGTCTCTCGGCAGTATACCAGCCCGGTCTCCTGGCGGTATGTCGGCCCGGTCTCTCGGCGGTATACCAGCCCGGTCTCTCGGCGGTGTATCGGCTCGGTCTCTCGGCGGGAGATCAGCCCTTTCTCTCGGCGGTATATCAGACCGGTCTCTCGGCGGTATATCAGCCCGGTCTCTCAGCGGTATGTCAGATTGGTCTCTCGGCGGTATATCAGCCCGGTCTCTCAGCGGGAGATCAGCCCAGTCTCTCGGTGGTATATCGGCCTGTATATTAGTATGGCAGTATATTAGACCGGTCTCTTGGTAGTATATCAGCTCGGTCTCTTGGCGGTATATCAGACTGGTCTTTCGGCAGTATATCAGACCGGTCTCTCGATGGTATATCGGCTCGGTCTCTCGGCGGTATATCAGCCTGGTCTCTCGGCAGTATATCGGCTCGGTCTCTCGGCAGTATATCGGCCCGGTCTCTCAGTGGTATGTCAGACTGGTCTCTTGGCGGTATATCGGCCTGGTCTCTCGGCGGTATGTCAGACCGGTCTCTCGGCGGTATATCAGCCCGGTCTCTTGGAGGTATGTCGGCCCGGTCTCTCGGCGGTGTATCGGCTCGGTCTCTCGGCGGTATTTCGGCCCGGTCTCTCGGCGGGAGATCAGCCCGTTCTCTCTGCGGTATATCAGCCCGGTCTCTCGGCGGTATATCAGCCCGGTCTCTCGGCGGTATGTCAGATCGGTCTCTCGGCGGTATATCAGCCCGGTCTCTCGGCGGTATATCAGCCCGTTCTCTCTGCGGTATATCAGACCGATCTCTCGGCGGTATATCAGCCCGTTCTCTCGGCGGTATATCAGCCCGGTCTCTCGGCGGTATGTCAGATCGGTCTCTCGGCGGTATATTTGCCCGGTCTCTCGGCGGTATGTCAGCCCGTTCTCTTGGCAGTATATCAGACCGGTCTCTCGCCGGCTCATGGTGGTATCTTGTCTTGGCATTCGAGTGGATCCTACCCAGGCATGTTCCTGAGAGAGTTCGGAGGGACAGCAGTTTCAGCAGCATTGATGTGTCTGTGGCGGCGGTGTCGAGAACAGACAGCTGAGCGAAGGAATCATCAAATACTGTTGAACTTTTAACTCATTCCTTTAGTTTCCTGTACTCTTGTCCTTTTGTATGTGAGTATATGTGACAGTAACATCTGAATCTAAATCTACATCTCCAGGGGTATTGCTTTTGCCATTGTGATCAGTCTGAGCAATGAAAACAGTGTGAGTGAGTACAACATCCTTCTCTCATCAGAAAATAAAGAATGTTTGATGACTGCCCAGAATGCCCAGGGGCTTGAAGTGTTTAGAAATTGGTGAAAAGTTTTGATTGAGAACATGCTGACAATTTGAACAATCCCTGGAATCATTCTTGTAAATTTCTTCTGCAGTCAGTCCAATATGTTCACATCCTTCTTACAAGGTGGCATCCAGATCACTATACAGTACTCCATGAGGTCTCACAAGTCTTATACAATACCATTACTGCTGTCACGAGCAAATAATATTACAATTTTTCCAGCACAGTGGCAATTCCCCTTTCTGTATCAACATCAGGCACAAAAGCAAGTTTGCATAATTCTCATAATAATAGTGAAGTAAAATCATATCAGGAAAATTCAACAAAAATTTTTCACATTGGATAATGTCACAGTGAAGATGTTTAAAAGTGAGAAATGTATTCTAAACTACTCTTAAAATGTAGACTGTTGGGTATAATTGATAGATTTGATGCACCTGGCTCTTTACACTCATTGAAGTGGAAAGACAAATAATCCTGAAAGGCATCTACTGTCCTCATAGAATCTATTGAACTAAGAAGGATTATTTTCAATTTAAAAGACTTATTATATATTCTCCCTTGGTGAAAAAAACCCACAAAAATCATAGCCCAGTAAAATAAGATATTAAATGGTTGTGTAAAATTATATCTTTCTCGGACTGCCTACCAAAACAGCCTTAATGCAGACATCTTCAAAACAAGTATCCTGTTGTTCATTCTCCTGAGCAACTTCAAAAGCTCATTGTTTTAATTAATCTTTTTTTTTGTACTATTACGCAAGCTTCCTAAATTTAGCATATCTCTGAAGACGCCTTTGTGCTTCAAGTCATGATATTGAGAAGGAAAAAAAACATTTGAATCCTTAAAACAAGTTTTTGCCTCCAGTTCTTGTCTCATGTTTAAACCCAATCAATTGCAACAACTGGTTATCTACAGTTGTGCTGTTCACATACACTGTTAATATTATCATCAGAATCCTCCACAGATTAGTGTTGTGTAGTGTAGTAAACTTGAACTATTTCACTCTTACTTGTTCTACTTTTGTTGTCATTAAGCTGAGGAATCTATAGTGCAGTCTGGGTAGCTAAGCTGAGTAAAACAGGAAACTGAATTGAATTTAATTGAACATATACAACAGAAAATCCATCCAGGAGCAGAATATTCATAAAGAATATTCAAAAAAGTATGGCCCTTTCGCTAATCCAACCAAAACTACGGAAACGCTACATGGACGACACCTTCGTCATTATTAAATGGACCAAACTAGAGGAAACATACAAAATAATAAACAACACCCTCATTGGAATCAGATTCACCAGAGGAGAGGAGAAGAACAAACAGTTCTCATTCCTGGACGTCATGGTGGAATGCAGAACAAATGGAGGATTCCTAACAAATGTACACAGGAAAGTCACACACTCTGACCAAGTACTGAATTTCAACAGCAACCATCCTAACACACACAAACAAAGTTGCGTGAGAACATTATTTAAATGGGCAACAACACACTGCAGCAGCACAGAGCTACGCCAAGAAGAAGAAGAGTACCTCTTCCAGGTAATCAAAGACAACGGATACCCGAAAAACTGAGTCAGAAGATACTTATCACACGAATGACACCAGGAATATACCACACGCCCTGACACACTCATCACGCTACCTTATATCAGGAAGACATCTGAACTGACCACAAGGCTCCTACGACCACTGGGCATCAGAGTAGCACACAAACCCACATCAACCCTACGACAACTGCTCACCCGAACCAAAAACCCACTACCCACTATGGACAGGGTCAATGTCATATACAAGGTTCCCTGCAGAGACTGTGACAAACATTACATTGGACAAACAGGAAGGAAATTAACCATAAGGGTATATGAAAATCAATTGGCAAGAAAAGGACTCAACCAATACTCACTCATCTCTATCCACATGGATAAGGAGAACCACCAATTCAATTGGGACAACACCAGGCTCCTGGGACAAGCAAAGCAGAGACAAGTGCGGGAATTCCTAGAAACCTGGTACTCCACTAAGAAAGCCACCAATAAACACACAGAGCTCGACCCCATATACATTCCACTGCGAAGGAAAACTGCAAGTGAGGTAATCCAGCTTAACGGACACCAGAATAACAGGCAGGAAAACACAACAGCGCTTCATCGGAGGCTGCACTGAAGATGTTACCCAACAGGGTAATGAAACATCTGTGGAACAACCAACCAGCTCAGTGAGCCAACCAACCATAATATGTTGTGTATGTCCACTTGTTTTGAAGGTCTGTGATTTTCTATAGGATTACTTTGAGCTCAAACCGATATTTCCGGAGCTGTTGCTGCTGAGCCTGATCAATTATGTATTGGTATTATTCTTGATCTCTCGACAAATTAACAAACTGTCCATTGGATTTACGATTGGAGTTGGTATTCTTAAGAGTTAATATTAAGAGTTGGATTTCTTAAATTTGGATATACCCTGAACTGGTAATCAAGATTTTTCCTCTTAAATTTTCATATTTGTCTCTACAGCAAGGAGCTGAGCTTTTAGCCCCATTAGCTCAGAAGAAAATGAAGTATTTTGTTTATCGTTCATAAGCAGGCTTGCAAGTGTTTTTTGAAAACACTACAAAATTTTAAAGAATTGTAGATTGTTAGGAGGACAGTGTAGAACTTCAGAACAACTTCGGCAATTTGGTTGAGTGGGCAGATAGGTGGCAGTTGGTTTTCAATGCACTGACGTGTGAAGTGATGCAATTTGATAGGAAGAACATCGAAAGATAACATAATATGGGGGGAATGCAGTGATTGTGACCAGGTTGATATTGTTGACTGCAAGGTTGTTGATTGGGGTTGTTACCTGGGCCAATCAGGAAAGCCCTAGCTGACCAATATAACCAGGAGACTAGAATCTCCTCAGTTCAGGTGACTGACTCCGAGCTGGCTGGTCACAGCCAGAGGAAACAAAAGGAGATTACAATCTCCTCCTGAGGAACAATTTCTATGCATAAGTAAATAAAGGGTGACTTGGTGACAGGATACTGGCCTTTGTGCAGTTGTTTCAGGACACAACTCTAAGTGTGGAGGATGGGGGTGCAGAAACTGAGGATCCTGGGTGTAAATGTGCACAAATCATTGAAAGTGGCAGGACAGGTAGACGGAGCATTAAGTAAACCCAACACCATCCTCGGCTTCAATATTCTGGGCATAGAGCGCAAGATCAAGAGGACGATGCTGAATATGCTTGAGACACTTGTTAGACCTCAGCTGGAGTATTGTGTACAGTTCTGGGTCTTAGAAGAAAGGTGTGAACTTATTAGAGAAAGTGAAGAAGTGCTTTCCAAGAACGATTCCAGAAATGAGAAACTACAGTTATGAGGATAGATTGAAGAAATTCAGACAGTCCTTTTCGGAGGGAAGAAGGCTGGGTGGAGATTTGATAGAGGCTTTCAAAATCATGAGCTGGCTGGATAGAGGAGATTGGGAGAAGTTGTAGCAGTTCATTAAAGGAACATGAATAAGAGGGCATAGATTTAAAACTGTAAAAAAGACCAGAGTGATGTGACGGAAAACCTTGCCACTTAAGGAGTGGTTAGAGTATGGAATGAACTACCTGGAAGTGTGATGGAGGCAGGTTCAATTGAAGCATTTAGGAAGACATTGGATGATCATTTCAATAAAAATCATGTGCAAGGGTTTAGGAAAAAAGTTGGAGATTGGCATTAGCTAATGATGTTCATTTGACAAGGCGATGCAGACACGATGAGCCAAATGGCCTCCTTCTGTTCTGTAACACTTCTGTGATTCTGTAAATTGAGTGGTGAATAAGGGCCAGGAATAAGGAAAAAAGCAAGGCCTAAAACCACATCATTTTACAGTGGTGAAAGACTTAAATGTGGTGAGTTTGGAATCATCTAAGTTCAATGCACTGTAAAATTAGCCACATTTGATTAAATTAACTCAAGTTTGAAACTGATTATTCCAAATGCAAATAAGTCTGAATGTAACCAACTTGATCAACATGGAATCTATCTGATCTAAAACTTAGTCAATATGTTTCATAAATAATGAATTTAGCAGGGGCTGGAAGTGAAGAAATGAGGTTAGTTTTTAGATTTTTAACTGAGAAATTGCTTCATGAAGAAAAGGGGAGCAAAGTTGGCAAAACAACGATAATACAATGCTAAAGATGGTGACCCAAAGGCTTCCTTCTACTTAGGCTTCTGGCATTTTTTCCACAAAGCAAGTGAAGTGCAGGCTCCTCTCAGAAATTGCATTACAGCACATTGGCTAGTTTGGATGGCAAGTAAACCCACAGGCAGGTCCCGGTTGAAGGAAGCAAGGTAAGTGGAAGGTGACTTCAGTGTTTTTTGTATCTTCTGACTGTTATGGTAAATTTAAAAAAATGCTTATTCTTCCAACAGAGGAATCCAGTGGCCTTTGTAGGCACCATTGATTAATGTTCATATTAATATTATCAATAAATGCTGGCCCAGCCAGTGACACCCTCATCCTGTGAATGAATAAAATAAAAATCTATAACTGGCAAATTAAAACTGAATAGAACCACATGTGTGCCATAATCTATCCGGTTTCTACTAAATTGGAAATGGATGCCCAGGTATTGGCTAATTTCTCCATTTTCAACTCTTTCCCCTCTCCACTTCCATTTATATAACATTATGCAACCATTGAGCATTCTTAATCTATTGGATAGCTCAGTTGGTTGACCACGAGATTAAAGGATTTGATTTAAATCCAACATTGCACCTTTCCCAGCTGAATTGGGTAACATCACCATGTATTTTGGAGGGAAACTAAAAGGTTGAGCATAGTATTTGTTAGATAGTCGTAATGTCTTTCTTTGGTCATTTCTGCTGCTTGCCAGTACCTCGTTCAAATGCATTAATCCAAATCACCTTTAGTACTTATCAATGATTAGTTTGGACAAGGTATGTTATCAATGCCAATTTTCTCACTGGCCTATTTTGTTCTTCCTTAGTTCTTTCACATGAAACAATGTTTCCAGGGTCAATATTACGAACCAGCTTCTTAATTACGAAACAAACAGAAAATGATTCATTCCGATTTCCCCAGACCTTCATTCCAGGAATGTGTTTGTCATCTCCGTTCTCTTGTGAGATCAGAGTTCACAGCATAGCTCAATAGACCAACAAGCTGACAACCTAAGAGAACAAATGCAGCAGGATGAGTCAGCTGGTGTTGGTTTTTCCTTCCCTCACGTCTGAATTGTGCAGCTTGGATGAGTGCTGATGGAAAACATCCAAAAGCAGCAAGTTCAAGTGACTCAGATAATCAGTTGTGGGGTGGTGGGGGAATCAAACCTCTGACTTTCACTGAGTCAATTGGTACTCAAATACCAGATATTGCATGAGCACACACAGTTTTAAATTGGTATTTTGCTACCTGTTAGAAAACAATTAAACAGTCAGCTGTCGGGAGGAAACTATTACCGAGAAGCTGCATATGCAGCGTTCAATTCAAGCTGTATGATAAAATGTCCATCATAATTTAATGGAAAAGCTAATGTGTGAAAATAGGGTGTCAACAACTGTGTACCAGTTCAACTTCAGCACACACAGGGTAAACATTGTAGTCTATTAGTAGAGTTAATGGACAAGGAGCTGGCTTCTGCATTTGGTACGACAGTTACTCACTGCTGCCTAATTTTTAATCATTGATTTTTCTGTAATAGAGAGTGCTCTGATCTGCTGACTAGGTGTCTCCTGATACAGTTGTCTAGCAGTGACTGGAATACAGATGATGAGAGGAGTGTGCACAGACTGGAAATCTGCAATCTATATCTGGAGGATTGTAAAGGTAACAGCCTGGCAACATCTACTTAAAGAGGTAATTTCCTTTTACATAGCAAAATAACCTAGGCTTTTCCAGCACTGCTATCTGGCAGCTCTGCAGACTATAGTAGCACAGATGAATATGTCACAAGAAAAAACATACTAAACTGTGAAATCTAATTTCCTCAGATGACTACAATTATTATAAGGTGAGTTTCTATGTGGTATTATAAATTTTAGGTTTTGAACAATTCACAATCGCCAACATGAATAATTTCCAGTGGATTGTTTTCTGGTATGATATTTGAATCAGACAACATATTATTACAATTACTTGAGAACATATTGTTGGATGATATTGCCAATTTCAATTTTTACATGCAGCACAGCCTTTACAAGTGCTTGAGTAAAGTTATTGAAGGAGATGTTTTACATAACTTCTCTGTTGAAATATCAAAGTATATTCACATTTCACTAAATTAGAGTCTGCAGTATATTTCTGCCCTGTAAAACGCCTCCTGGCTTCAATTGCATTGAATGGGTCACGTGAGCCAAATAGTTGATGGCCAAACTGCCAAAGACATTGTCTGTGGTTAGGTTGTCACTGGTATTAGACTAACAAGTTGCTCACATCTCTGCTATAAGGATGTTTCATAAGTAAGACCACAAGTTGACCGGTATTTGAGTCACTGCAGGGGTAATCTTTGTGAATGACCTAAGTGTCTGGAGTCAAGTCATGAAAAAAAAGGGAAAGAATTACCAGATGGCAGGACAGAAAGAAAAGAGAGGGCAGAAGAAAAAAAGCATCAGTCAACATCAACTTCAGCCGACCTGATTCATATCTGCTGGCTGTAGAAGGACTGCCATCCACAAATTATCCTCTATAGCTACAACAAATCATGCTTGATACAGAACTGACATACATCCCAGGTTCAGAGCACCATCTTCCATGATAGATGGATGCAACCGTCACCATCTCCAATTGGTCCTCTTCTGCTTGTACTGTTGGGTCATTCAGTCTCCAGATTTGAGAATGATTTTATTTTGAAAGAGGAAAAACGTTAAATTTTCAATCAGAGTTCAGCAGTTCACAACATAGGCATACAGCTTCGGACTCTTTCCTTACAATTGACAGACCAACCCTGTTTGACTCACATTTTCTGTTTTAATTCTATTTCTGTTCTTTCCATTATGTTTCTTTGGTTCTTCTTTCTCTCTTTTTTTTTGATTTCTCATGCTTTTGTTGCATGTAGACTTCTCCTGTGTACTTTCACAATGTTTTACTTCAATTGTCAACATTAATGCAGTGCTTAGTTTATGTCATCCTGCTGTCTTTTATTAAAGAATTTTGCAAGCCATTTAACCCATAAATTGCAGCTGTCACTGATGTACCCCACTGGATACTTCTCTCACTTCTTTTCCTCTTTCTCTCTATTTTTCAGTCTTTGACTCCTTTACTTTTAGTCTGATGAAAATTTGAGCAGCTGAAATGTCAAAATTTTCAAAACTTTTCAAAATTTTTCTCCGGTGACAGACCAGAAAAGGCAGTGTATGACAGGCTTCCAGTTATATGCAATGCCTGAGATTTCATTGCAGTGAATGGAAGTAAATATCAGGAGCTATGGATACTGGTAGCTAAGTTGACATTACCCATTGTGTACCACTGTCCAAGATGAATTTCTATCTCCATTCACTTCTCTTTATTAGTATAGGTAGTGTCCAGTTTGCATTCTGCATTCTGTTCCTAAGTTGACTTGTACGCAGGTTAGAACACAATGCAGGACAATGTAAAAGAGCTGTTCGTAAGTACAGGAATTGTTCATATGTCGGGTCTTTAAAATTACACCCCTATGTGGAATCATATTTTTAAGTATGAGCATTCAAATAGAGTTCATAGAGTCCCTACAGTGTAGAAAACAGGCCATTTGGACCAACAAGTCCACACCACCCCTCCAAAGAGCAACCCACCCAGAACCATTCCCCTACCCATCGCTAACCTACTTAACCTAAACATCCCTGACACTATGGGCAATTTACCTACCCCTGCACAACTTTGGACTATGGGAGGAAACTGGCTGGATGAAACCCATGCAGACATGGGGAGAATGTGCAAACTTCACACAGTCAGTCACCTGAGGGTGGAAATTGAACCTGGATCCCTGGTGCTGTGAGGCTGCAGTGTTAACTGAGCCACCATGGACCTTTGTAAATCAGAGACCTTCCTGAGTTGAGCAATTGTTTATTCCAGCATTTTCTATTTTTATTTCAGCCTATATTAGTTCTTTGCAAGGATTATATATGAGCAATGCTCACTTTACTGCCCATAGATTATGTTTTGAAATGCTATCATTCTTGTTACATAACTATATGCCAGTCAATTTGTAAAAAACAAGAGCCACCACACAGCTCTTCAGTGAATGACTAGTTAACCTGTTTCTGATGGTGTTGGTTAAGGGAAGTGCATTTGTCAGTACACTCAGTTCTTCAAAATCACGCTAAAGGATCGTCTGTGTCTGCTGAGAGAAGGCAAGCTGTTTAATCTCTCATCTGAAAAAATGTCCCTTCCAACAAATGACACTGAAAAGTCCACTTGGTGTAACAATCATGTGCCTTGAATGCACAAGTTTCTGTCTTTTGTGTAACTGAACCAAACTGCAACTGCTCAAGTTATGTTGCCAATTTTAGGTGGTGCAAAAGAGAGTGTAAGTGCATTCTGAATTGATGGTATTTGCATATTTTTCAACCCCTTTGTTCAGATCAGGTTCATTTCCGATTTAAGTACCTGAAAGTTGAAATAAGTGCAATTCAATACCTACTCCCAAACCTCCATGAGGGACTATAGCTTTGATACTTAGTACCTACAGCATCCACTGCTACAATGGGGAGGCTATGGCCTGGTGATATTATCACTGGACTGATGACCCAAATAATTTTCTGGGGACCTGGGTTCAAGTCCCGCCACGGCAGATGATGGAATTTGAATTCAATAAAATATCTGGAATTAAGAACCTAATGATGACCATCAATCCATTCTTGATTGTTGGAAAATCCCATCTGCTTCACTCATGTCCTTTAGGGAAGGAAACTGCCATCCTTACCTGGTCTGGCCTACATGTGACTCCAGACCCACAGCAATGTGGTTGACTCTGAACTGCCCTCTGGGCAATTAGGGATGGGCAATAAATGCTGCCTAGGCAGTGACACCCTCATCCTGTTAATGAATAAAGGAAAAAAAATGTGAAGTTGGCTTTGACAGCAGTTTCAATGCTACAATGTCTCCTGTTAAAAGCAAGATCATGAGAATATTATCACCTTCAAGTTCCCTTCTAATTTGCACACCATTTTGACTTGGATATCTGTTGTTATTCTGTCAAAATCGGTGAATCAACATTTGGAAACTCACGGCCTGAACACCATGAGTACTGTAACTGCTGAACTTTAATAACTGTTCCAGGAACCGCTCCCATGTTACATGGTAAAAGAACTCTGAATAAAGTTCAGTTGTGCTGCTTAACACCGATATCAAGACTGCTCTTTGATAACTCTACCCAGCGTATAACTTAAAGACAGTCCATCGGTCCTGAGTCGGTTTATCATCAATGACACTTGCACCGCCAACCCTCCTCCAACATCTCGCCACTATCTACACTAGACCCAACCAACGTTAAAGTTGCCATTTTTTTCAGGCGCCATCTTTTGCTGCTGGGCCAATTCTGCTCTGCCACCGCCTCACTGCCACTTGTGTCAGACCCACCAATGTCAGAGTCGCATCTCTCACTGCTGTGTTCACTTCGTCAATGTTGTCATGATGCCCTCCCACAGTCGCCAGTACTGGACCCAACCAACAATGAAGTCACTGATCCTCAGGCGCTATCTTATACTGCTAGCCCTACCTCACCAATGTCAATGTAGCAGCTATTGATTCTGATGACAAGTTCCATGCTCGCTCCAGAAAAGTATGTAAGGGTTCATTCAAGTCCACCCTGGGCCCACTCACCGTCGCCAATGCTGTCTTAGCTTAGGTTGAGAGGTAAGTACAGGAAAAGAGAAGAAAAAGAAAGAAAAAAGTCAAAAAAGAAAACAAAGGGAAGGAAAGCGGTCAGAGCAAATGAGTCCTAGCTCAGGAGACCTACTCTGCTGCCATCTTGGTGTTCTCAAAATTAACCTAGCTGATCATTCGCTGCAGTTTAAATAAGTTTATCCATAGTTCAAGAATAACATTTAAATATAAAAGCTGCAGTACAGGTGCACTCATTCAAAAAACATGTAGCTGTTCTCTGAATTTAATCCATCGTTGTCTGAATTTAGTAAAAGGCACAGCTTATTCCCCTGACGAGCATGATCAGTAATGGTAACCATGGGGGAAAAAAAAACTTAGTGATCTGAAACAGCAATGTTTTCAGGAGCCACAGTGCATGACTGCGAATCTGAGAATGTCCCAACGTACAAAGACAGAGGCTGTAATCTGGAGTGGAAGCTCAAGGAGTATTCTTGGTATTGCTCTGGGACTGACAGCACAGTACAAGCAGCATTAAGATCATGAGTCCATATGTGGATGGCTGTACTAATACATATTTTGGTGAAAAGAATCTGATAATAGAGCAAACCAAGGACCAGAATGTCTGTTGGTTTTACTTGCAATTCCCCACTGGAGGCGGGAGACAGTGCCCTATGTATTCTATTAACAGGTTCCCAGTGAATACCTGCTGCAAGTTCACAAGCAAATCATGATGCTAATCAGCTTCAATAATAGTGTTTTGATACCAGTGGTGCCATTTTGGGCTTCAGTGCTGTCACTGATGGTTTCTCTTAATACATGTTCAGCAGTAGGAAGGATCTTCCATCACCGAATAATTTAAAGAGAACATTAGCAGTTTACAGGTTAGTTTTTGGTTGATTTCTTCTAGTTCATGCTCTGATTTTGTTAGTGTTTGATGCTTTTTATAGTTCTTTATGGTTGCAAAAATCTACAAGGAGTGGAGGGGAAAGTCAGCTTTTGGCTGACTTCACAAACCTCAGTAGCTGCCAGAAACAATTGTGCTGTTGGCATTACCCTTAGAATACAAGATAGCTGGGAGAATGAGTAGAGGGCACGAAAAGCAGGATAGCCATGGAGCGGAGGAGGATAAGGGCCCTCTGCAGTTGGCAATTACTGCTCGAAGTGATCAGCATGCAATTATATGACCTGACATTGCTGAGGAACAATGACCTCTACTTCAGTAAGGATTTCTTCCACTGAAATTTGCCACCCATTTCAACCATAGTGCACTCTCAGGGAGAGGCAAGCATTGCTGGCACCCATCAAGGTGATGGTGGCAATGAACTTTTAGCATTTGGCTCCTTCCACGTTGTATCAGGAGACATGGCCACTTTTTTGCAACTGTTGTGTAAGGGAGGTCACTGAGGTTTTAAGCAGAAACTTATGAAATGCGTAAATATTGAGACATATTCTCACTAATAATTGCATTTTCTGATTTCTCCAAAATGAGCACACTCAGGAAATGACTTAATTCAGCCAGATTATTCCTAAGAGAAAATATTTTTCTGGATTTTGTTTCCCCAAGCAGAATCACAGATATTATTTACTGGGAATAGAAATGCAGACGTTATTTATTAACGTGTGGTCAGCACCTACTCTATTTCGTTATAGCATGGTCATAATGTAAGAGGAAAACATTCTTAAATATATTTCCAGAGCTATTGACACCTTGTTAACTGGGTCATTTGTGAAAATATTGTGATTTTCTAAGCATCATAGATGATCAATAATAGCTTTGTTTATTCAATATGATCAATGCTTTGATTAATTGAACCAACAACATTAGCAAAGAAGAAAGTAAAGCTACTTATATCGACATTCTAGAGTAGTCAATTAATATATAATTTTAAAATTCAATATAATGTTATAATCAACTAACCAAATAATGATTGATTTCTGGTAAAGATGACCAAAGCCATGATTCCATTGAATGGCAAAGAAGATGTGATGGGCTGAATGGCCTACTTCTGCTCTTCTGTTTTATGGTAAATCTTATGGTAAAAAGACACTGTGAAAGAGAGCCGTACTGCTCACATGGTTAGAATGAGGCAGGATTATGGTGACGGCATTTCCTCCCCTTTAAGAAGATAAAATCGCCATAGTCCTACTAAACCATAAGCTGCTGTCTCATTAGAGAGAAACGACTGGTGGTGGTTTGTCCTGAGGATCGCCACACCTCAGGCAAGGGGAGAAGTTGAGAAGGGGTAATCTTTATGGTAACCTCAGTTGGTGTGAGAAATAGGCCCGCACTGATGGTATCACTCTGCATCGCAAACTAGCCAACCAGCCACTTGAACTAACTGACCCCTTAAAGCAGGGTTGCCATAGTTCCAGATGACTATAGGGTTGCCCTCGCATTAGAGAGAGAGACATGACTGGTGGTGGTTTAACCTGAAGATCACCACGACTCAGAAAAGGGGTGAGATCAGGAAGGTGGGAACCTTCATGATGTCCTCAGCTTGTGTCAGAATTGAACCCATGCTGTTGGTATTATTGTGCATTGCTAACCAGTCATCTGAGCTAACCAGCTCCTCTCTTCTCCCCTTTACCTTGGGAGAAACAGCAGGAGCACATTCAGCAGTCTCCTTCACCATAAACAACATCACTTCTAACTACATCAGGCTGTTTACGATAGAATCTGAGGGCAGGATAGTGCAGGCACAAATCTGGAAAGCTGAGTCTATTCAAAATAACAGGGGAGAGGAAACTTTCCATGAGCACTATAATATTTTGGGTATTCCTGGCTGCCAAAGAATAATTGCAAATTCTGTAAAGAAAAATCTAAAATAAAAGTGCCAAAGAAGAGTCATAATTGGACTCAAAATGCAACTTTGGGCTAAATCGTATGGATTTTTTGGCTAATCCCAAGTTGTGTTGAGTTTTTTGAAGGGTTTTTCTCTGCAAGGCCTAGTGAGTTCTCTCACCATACCTTACTAAACTCACCTCATTAATTAACTTCTATGCCCTTAGGGTGTTTCTCACATCCATTTTCCACTGCATCTTACCATGCACCATTCCCAAAACAACTCAACTGATATCGCCCATACCATCTTTGAAAACATGTGGTGCACCCAGACAAGCACTGTCAGTCCTGAACTGTCCTGTATGGTTCCTGGCATTTGCCCTGGACATAACAGACGGCTGGGGGAGTTCTTTGTCAGGTGCCCCGCTCTGCAAAGAGGGTTCTGGAGGTCCTGCTGGATGGGGTGGTACAAGAATGGGACATCCTTCTCCCCCAGGATCAACAGTGGAGGCCATGGTCCGAAATTGTCACCTGGGTTAAAGCAGTCTCAACCATTTGGAGGAATGCCCAGCACTGTAAGAAGACAGTCAATATCCTTTTCGGCTCTGCTAGGGTAAAAGTCACTACCTTCAATCCAATACCTCACAGTCATTCTATACCCTCTACTTTAAAAGATGGAACAAATTGTTCCTGACATCGCGATGGCCTCGCTGCACTTGTCATCTCATTTTGCTTCACAACTTGCTATCGCTCACCATCGCTCAGACCCTTATAAGATTCTGCCCTTCGTTTTTCTCTCCACAAATGTTGCCACATCTGCTGAGTTTCTCCAGCACCTTTTGTTTGTATGAAGGAAAATCTATCCTTGTTTAACAAAGTACACACAATGGTTTCATCTTGTTTTGAGGCTGCAAGAGAAAGCGATGTTATATCAGTTCCCAAAATGGTGTCGACATTTCCTAAACATCCTGTTCAGTGATGTTATTTACACATCTCTGGAGCATGTAGGTCTTGAAACCAGGCAGGTCTCTTGGCTCAGAGGTAGGGACACTATCACTGTACCACATGAGATGTCCTGTCATGGTGTATACTGTGTCTTATTAGCATATTTCACAAACACATTATTCCTCCTATCTACAAACTAGTTCTATCAGAAGTCTGATATATTGCAAATAATAGAATATCTTCTAAGGAAGAGGATAGAAGGCCACTCCAGTATTCGCCCAGGTGCATACAAATGCAAATCCCTCTGCAGAACAGCAGTTTAATCAGGGTCTGACCTATCAGCAATAAAGACCCTCGACCTTTTTTCTCCCTAAACCTGTTTACCTTGTCAATTTGTGCTTGTTGCCCGGAACAAAATTCTTGCATTATCCGGTAAGCATTTCTACTAACACAAGCATGTCAAATGATTATTTGCAAGATGACATGACAGTACAATAACATAAGACACTGCATTGCTCATAATTTCAGTTTATGTTCTTTGAGTTTTCATGATGTGATTTTGTTTCCATTCTTAATTATTAATTTATTTATATGTGATTTTAAATGAGCCAACGATGTAGAACAGTGAATTTTTAAATGGACAATAAAATTGAATTGAATTGAGGTTGTAAACTGTTACAGAAATGCAAAAAGGCAGTTATATAAAATAATAGCATCATTCAGAAATCTTCCTTTTTACACAAAACTAAATATATTGCACCTACCAATTTATTGGCTTTCAAATCAGAACCACCTTTACTGTAAATTCTGTCACGGGGTGCTGGTCAAATAACACAATATGGGTAGCAGTTAGTCCTATGTTCACTGCATTTGATACAGTGTCACTCAACCTTCAAAATGAGCTCTTAAGCTAATAGATTCTAAAGCTGCTTTGAACACTTTAAGCTCCAATTTGCTGGATAATTTTTAGAATTACCCAATGAAAATCACTCTGCAAATTTGCATTCACACAATATCATATCTCGCTGTCCCGAGAGATCCCAGAGCACTTAACATACAATCAATTATTTTTGTTACAACGTAGGTAAATGTAGCAGTCATTTTGTGTACAACCAGGTCCCGCAAATAGTAATTGGGTATATGACAAGTTTGCCTGTTTGCAGTCCTGTTGATCGAGGGAAAACTTTGCTGCTTTACCTCACACAATGTCTATTGACTGGAATACATCAAATATTAGAAAACCAAGTAAGTTGGAATTCCTGCTTGTAAAAAACAAACGTCATTTGATTTTCAATCTGATGCAATTATTAAGAGCAATCACGTGGATTCCTTTAAAGATGTGTGCTTCAAGCCATCCAATTTTCCAAGATTGATTCAACCACAGGTAATCAAGGAATATCACCAGCTAATCTAAAATAAAGCACTTCCGACACAGTATCTCCTCCGTATTTACACTGAACTGTGTGTTTAATTACTAAAGTGTAGTATGAATCACAAGTAGCTGAAATGGTAAGGTTCAAGATGGACAGCAGAGGATAAAGAGTAGCTAATCGGCGTGGCAGAAGGTGGAAAATGAGCTTGCAAAAGGATCAGCTCTGTAACTGTTGTTCACAATTTATATTAATGATTTAGACCTTGGAATCAAAAGCCCAATTTCATAATTTGTGGATGACATCAAATTCTGAAGAGATTTAGATTTAAATTTAGGTTTTATAGTCTCGTGTACTCAAGTAAAGAGGTACAGGATTACAGTGAAAAGTGTACAATATTGCCATTCCCAGCGCCATGTGAGGCACAAAGGTACCAAGGTACAAAATCTTAGGTACACAAATGGAAAAATAAAGAAATAAGTTAAAACGTTCATCACTGCAGGGTGGGATAAGAGTCAATATAGATACAAGAAAAACTGTGACAAATTAAGGACAATGCTGGATGTACATATAATTGGCATATGAATTTCAACACATTTAAGTGGGAAGTTTTACACTTTGCTAGAGAAAAACTTAAGTTCATACATTGCTGGCAAAATAAGAACCTAAATAGGTACAGTAACGAAAGAATCTGAGAGAACTGATGCACAAATCACCAAATGTGGTGATATCATTAACAAATGATATTAAATAAAAAAGAACAAGATCCAGGATTTAATTATGAGGGTATAACGTCTGTGAGGAGGGGTCATTGGTTGTTCTCTTTTTAAACCACTCTCAGTCAGTGGCAATAATTTTTTTGTATCAGGCTGATCCAGTTAGATAAGGAAAGACAAATGGAACATAATTTCTGGCAAGGATTGATTGGGCCAAATAGCTTGTATCTGCATTGAAACCTATTCTATATAACCCTATAAGCCTGCTAAAAGCCCAATAACAATCTGGCACTTTGGAATAAACAAAAGTATTGGATCATATCTTTCGCTTTACACACAAGCTGTTACATGTTAGGGGTGATACATATCTTTCTGACACTCAGGGGAACTGCTAGATTTCTTTCTGTTCTTTTTAGTTGAAAGATAAAAAAAAAAGTCTCCGCAATCTGTCCCTTACCTTCTTGTCTGAAAGGCAAGGTCAATGGTAAGGAAAATGCAAGCAGATAGGAGCTAACTAATGGCAATTGTGTTACTGTTGTGTAATAACTCCACAGAGGTTAGTATCCTGGCACCAAGTCACCCTTTATTTAGACATGGAGAGTCCTTGACACTGATGCAGGTCCTTCAGAGCCAGATGTCAGAGTGAAGAGGATGTCTGATACGCCTGTTTCTATTTGTCAACCAGGGCTCCTTGACTGGACGAGATTAACAGCCCCAATCAGGGAGCTCATATTCTATGAGGTCCACCTGGCTGCCCTTATTACAATCACTACTGTAGGACTAAGCTGGGGAAGGGGATCATGTGAGTGGAATGTATGGAAAATATTTTTGGGATTAGAAGTAAGGGCTATGAGATGTACGAATATTTGGTTTGGGTGATGCAAGGGTTTGCAAGAACTGAGAGAACATAGCAACATTGGGAGCTACGTTTTGTTGGTGAGAGGGTGCCCTGGACTATGGTAGTTCTGGAATAATAGTGTGAAAGCAGAAGGTACCACTTACAAAAACTCATAGTTCTCACTGGGCTAGAACAGGTTGTCAGTGAGGGAAAGGCATTGGTGTTTGACATAGGGCATGGAGCAAGGAGAAGAAGAAGAAAAGGTTTGAGTGTGCAGCAACAACAAGGGAACCTTTTATTTCCAGTATGTAAATCAATAATTTTTCAGGTAATACATTTAACAATCCCGATGTCATTTTCTGCATCCAGATCTCTTACCTGACCAGCTGCCTTCTGAATATGTCAATAGCATGATTTAATGTATGGAATTTAAAAGTGTGAAGGAGTGCTTCAAGAACTGCAGTGATTGGAAGCATGCTGTTTATCACTGTGGGACAGGGGCTCAATTATGAAAAGACAGGTGAATGCCAGGCAGTTTTGCTCAGAAGCATCTAAGTGGTATCGCCACCGTGATGAAGACTAGACAAAAGGTTAGGAAAATAAACAGAATTCATAATTATGACAGAAAGCAGCCAGATATACAAAAAAAAAATTGCAGGGTAATAAGAAGGGTCCCGACGCGAAACGTCAGCTTTCCTGCTCCTCTGATGCTGCCTGGCCTGCTGTGTTCCTCCAGCTCCACACTGTGTTATCTCTGACTCCAGCTCGGCAGTTCTTGCTATCTCTGGGTAGTATTCTTCGCCTTCTTAAGCAGTCCCTCGAGATCAAGGATGATTTGATTAAGTCAGGTTCTGAGATGGCTGCTAAGTTCAATGCTCGATCTGAATATCTCTGCCAAATGCAGGGCAGGTTGTGCTAGGATGGAGAAGTAGATGAGTTGTTTGTGGGTTTGTGCACTCTCTTCAATGCATGAGAGATTGCATCTCTGCATGTTTCGGATGAAGTCTTTTATTTTGCTCACTTTGCTTTCCCAAAAGGACCTTCTCCATTTTGGTTGATCACAAGTCATGGACTCCCACAACTCTGAGGGTAGCATTACAAGGGCTAAACCTGACACATATGTGCCAATGTAATAGAAGTGAGAGGAAGAATGTAAGATAGAACCAATTTAAGAGTGATAATGTGGAGGTGCCGGTGTTGGACTGGGGTGGACAATTTAAGAGTGAGTGACATGGTACAATGATTACAATACAATGCAACTGATGCACCTCTCGAGGCTAAACTCATAACTACCATCCAATGTTATTGAAGATCAGCGATTCAAGCATATCACAGAGACCTGCATATTTACTTGCAGTCAGAAAAGCTTCACTGCACATGGCAATACCAACAAAGTCTTCCCATGTAAGAACAGTTCTACCGGGCAGTGTACTTTGGCAATCTCACATCTGTAAACCTCAATGTCACTGAGCTGAAGCATGTATCAGGAAGAAATCTGAATGCTCAGCTCTGTTATTAATATACTGAGTTAACTGATTCTGAACTGCAATTACTTTGAATGGCTCCATCTAAAAAAACTGCTCAACAAATTTTTATTGTTGCAGGTTCATTGCGTTCTAGATATGTTTTGGAATATTGCAGTAAAATATGGCTGAATATTATACATTTTTGGCTAAGTCCGAGTTGCATTGGGTATTGAAGGAATTTTCACAGTGAGACCTGACACGTTTTCATGCAATATATTACCAAACTCACAACATTAACTACCTGTATCGCACTTCTGGCTCAGGCACGTCAAGTTCCAGCCCTGTATTAACATGCACCTTTTCCAGATCAACTCGACACTCAGCAGATATTCTGGAATTCACCGGCACCTCTTGTGTTTGTTTTATTTTATGACAGGCCACTGAGCACCTAGATAAGTGTTGGCAATCTGGCATTGTCTTTCTCCAGCAATGTCATGGCACAGCATCCACAAAGCCATGCTTCCTATGACACAGAGCTGGCATAGTTGGCACTTTCTCACACATACAATCTCATTCTCTCTCCCGTGTCCTGGTTTAACCACCACACCACAACTTTACCTGTCCATAGATACATCCCATCTGAATACCCCATAAATCACTGTTACCATTGTTCCTACTGTAGTCCTGCAGCTTGTCGTTGTTCAGGAGGGGAAAATTACATAAAGGCAAGCACTCAGGGAAGTCCGAATATGAGCTTTTATTTACAGACAGAAGCGAACACAAGGAAACCAATAAAGGCTTAAGTTCACACTCACAATGCACTATAACCAAAACAGTTCACAGTCCATGACTATCTGCTGCACTCAACTCTCATCTAATGTCATGAAGAAGGGAGAGCCTGCAATCTCTGACACCCATCTGATTCCAGACTAACATCAAATGCTCAATGTCTCACGGCATTCGGTATAGATGACCATTACACTTGAAGCATCGTTGCGTGACTCATGCAGGACTTTGGGATGTTGCATGAATAGGGGCTCCCCTCAGTTGTAACATTTTGTAACATCATTGCTGCTAACCTCAACGTCATCGAGATGCCCAAGTTCAATTTACAAGTGCCAATGGCATGTCGCAAATCACCTTAACCAGCATCTGACCCCTAATTTTTTTTTTCTTTATTCATTCACGGGATGAGGGTGTCGCTGGCGAGGCAGCACTTATTGCCCATCCCTAATTGCCCAAAGGGCAGTTCAGAGTCAACCACATTGCTCTGGGTCTGGAGTCACATGTAGGCCAGACCAGGTAAGAATGGCAGTTTCCTTCCCTAAAGGATATTGGTGAATCAGATGGGTTTTTCTGACAATCGACAATGGATTCATGGTCATCATTAGATTCTTAATTTCAGATATTTATTGAATTCAAATTCCACCATCTGCCATGGCGAGATTTGAACCCAAGTCCCCAGAACATTATCTGCGTCTCTGGATTAACAGTTCAGTGATAATACTACTAGGCCATCACCTCCCAATGTCCTTCAGTCTGCATGTATTGCAAATCAGCAACAAAATAATTGCAAATTCAATGGAGCTGGGCTTTACAAACAGTTGATTCCTGTATCCTTCAATGTCCTAATGCCCGGAAAATATAGCTTTTAACCAAGTCGTTAACTCGCAGCACTTCTCGTCAAGAAAATGAAAGTGATGGCAGGGAACGCAGTTTGCGGTGTAGACAGTCGGCATTGTCCCTCAGCTGCTTGCTTTGTACATTCCCCAAGCCTCTATGACCCCCATTACTTTGTATTGCCCAATAGCCCAATTCCGCCCATTTGTCTCAAGTGGATACCCATCCATTGAGCTATGCTTTCAATAGACCTCATTGCCCCTGAACCCCACCATTACACCTTAAATTGCCCACCCTGCTCCCGCTTTGGAGACCATAGTTGTGATCACTGCCACTAAACCTCCCTCCAGTATCCTACTATGCCCTCTAATACTTTTCTGCATTCAACTTAAGCTTTTCCCCCCATCGTCATCCCTGTACCCACCTCCAGAAATTCCTCTATTTTCTTTAATCCCATGCCTTGACTGCTAAGTCTCCTCTGGCAATTATTCCCCCACTGCCCCATCAGGCCACCATTGGATTCTGTCAAAGGTTTGATGGATAGACCCCCAGGATTGTATTCGACCCAGACTTGTTACGGGATTTGACAAGCAGACACTAAACATGACAGACCAGACCCCTGACTACTGTGTTTACTGTTCCATGACAAATGATAGGTGATTCCACTGAAGGACTTACCGCTTCATTTCCAGTGAACTGTACAAGGACAGTTCCATTGACCATGGGCAACCCAAGGAGATGACTGACTGTGGCAAAGTGTCTAGACTGTGGACAGACTGTACCCATGGCTGATGGTACTGGGACTCCCTCAATGGAGGTGACAACTACTTGACTAGACTGAGGACTAATCCCAGAGTTTCCAACATGGCCATTGGGTTTAATGAGTGTGTCGTGTGTTGACTGTGTAGGCAGCTTGCACATGCTTTAGGTGTGAGAATGATGCCTCGGTGTGCTGTCCATCAATATGTTCTCCACTTCGGCACAGACAGATCCCTCCAGAAAAGCATGACAAGCAGTCTGTTTGTATGTTTGAGCTGAAGAGTTTGTCAATATGGTAGTCCTGATAGCCTTTGGTTCTAGCTGAATCACCAACAGGCTACCAGACATGGCATGGCAAGAACAGGGCAATGCAATTGAAGGCATGAATATTGCAAGCATCAAAGTATGCCCTTGGTGAGCGAGTGCTAAGACAGTAAGTGAGAAGTTCTGAGATGCAGTTAGGGCAATCTGTGAGCTTGGTGCCTGTCACTGTGTGCAAAGTTCCTTGCTGTAGCCTTTCAATGTTTGTTGCTATTGTTCCCTGCATTGCAAGTCTACACTTCCAGAGCAGCCTGCATTCACATTGGAGAGGTTCCACATTGGACATGAAGGATTAGGGAATGTCAGATGCCAATGTTCATTGTTGCTGGCTGTGTGCATGTAGTTCTCAGGATCAGTTTGATCATGTACATCATTGAAGTTGTTTTGGAGAAAGTGGTGAACTGAATCCACCAGGTCCCTGGTCTGGTTTCCATGTCGAGTTTTCTCAATGTCTAGTTTGTTTGTTGTGTCCAGTAAGATAGAATGTTGAATGTTAACGAGGCAAATTGGCCTCGTAACAAGGTGTGTAACAAGCTATAATTGGCAACTCACCATTGCCCAGCCAGAAGCTCTCCATGCTGCTTGTCATAAGCATAGAAAGTGGAATGAGATGCTCCTGATGTTGAGATGGACCTTCATAGACATCACTCAGACCCTTAAAAGATCCCACTGTCACGACTTTTACCTTTTGTCTTCAATTTCAATTGTATTTAATAACCTTAAATACAAATCTTGTAAAAGGAAAATGGTCTGTGGAAAATAAATTGGAAAGCATGTTTACTTTCAGGTAATAAGGTTTAGTGATTTTTGTTCTGTAAAACTAATCGCATAATCCCAAATTTCAACAGAATAAATGCATTGTTATATTACATTGTAACCTATCCAGTTTGGAGTGCTTGGGACCAAGTTGTATCTAGATTTTAAATTGTCTGGATTATAAAATTAGATTAGAATACCTAACCACAATTGTGAAATGGGTTACACAATATAAATATTTACCAGAAGCATAAAACTGAGATAAAACAGTATACAGCAATGATAAAAATGTTTTCTTTATCAATCGCTCTAGCTCACATATTTCTACTCATAAAGTATTGTACTAAAATGATGTTACTGGAATAAATTGATTGAGTCTGCCCAAAAAAAATTCAGAGCAATCATTGTTTCTGAATAATGAATTGTTAGACTCAGGCGGTTGGAGTGCATTACCTGTGTGAAGAGTCAAGTATAGTCTTCTCTGGTCATCTTTTAGAAAATATCTTGTTTATTTTTGGAGATGTCTGTTGAAACACATGAATACAAATTCTTCAACTATTGCTACATATAATTTTACGTTTGTTGCCTGCAAATTAGTTATTTGTCTGCTTTTAAATGAAGGTTTATTAGTTTAGTTGCGGATAAAATTCTTCGGGGCATAATTTCTCTATTTGTCTGTAAAATAGCCAAACCAGTGTAAGTAAGCATGGAATTCTAAGTACATGTTATATGCAGCTCAAATTGAGTTTCTGAAATCTTTGAACTAATATTGCTCTGGAAGGCAGTACTGCCCACAAAGCTTCCCATGCATCCATACCAAACTAATGAGCACAGCATGTTTTCACTGATCATGTCTATTTTGTGTGTCACTGATGAGGCTCTTCAAATTGAGCTTCTTTCAACTACAAACAAGTTAGTAATCCATAATGCCAGAAGAAATAGCAACAAGGGTAGGCTGTTCAGCCCGTCGAGCCTGCTCCACCATTCAGTAGGATCATAGACTGATCTGACATTTCTCACTTTCCCTTTCCTGCCCTTTCCTTTTAATGTACTTATATTTTTCTTTTAATTTATGCATGAAACATGAGTGTCGCTGTCTGGCTAGCATTTATTGCCAGTCCTTGGTTGCCCTTGAACTGAATGGCTATAGCCACATCGCCTTTCTCAGTACCTGCCTACTGAACCGGTTCATCCCCAATGGACTCCAATCTACATTCAGGCCATCCCACCTTGGCCCTAACCGCGACAACCTCTACATACAAAACATTCAGATCCTCCGAAAACGGTTTTCTCTGCGGATCCTCAAGCATACTCCCATTTCTGAAGAAGGGTCCCGACCCGAAATGTCAGCTTTCCTGCTCCTCTGATGCTGCCTGGCCTGCTGTGTTCCTCCAGCTCCACACTGTGTTATCGCCAGAGCACTAGCTGAGTTTCTGGATTAATGTTCTAGCAATAATACCACTGGACCATTACTTCCCCAGATCAAATAATATTTATCACAAAACTGACTATTGTACACCATAATGACTCTAGAAGACTTTTTAAATTGTTTTTAGTTTTATGAGATCAGTTGTTTACAAGTCTGGATGATACACTTGCAAACATCTATGAGTGTGTGGGATCATGTTTAATAATGACCAAGATTGGTGAATGGCGAAAATAAACCTCTTTATTGAGCATCCACAGTAGCACAGTTCTAGGTGATGATGGAATCCAATGTACAGTTTTGCAGTAGCCTCTTTTATACACAGTTTTTGCATACATTAAAATTTTAGCACCATGGTGTCATATAGTTGTATCTATTGTACACCAGTTTGTGAGACATCTATCCTGGGGAAACAGGCGATACTTTAAGCACTTGCTATATGCTGAATGTGGCCGGTCTGAGCTTGCATAATTAAGTGGTGTTAGTCTTTTTGTCTTTAATGTTAGTAATGATAGTAAAAATACTAGACCTATATGATCTAAATACGTGAGAAATTATATGTGTACCAGATAAAAGTATAGAGGTTATTAAACTGATCTCCCACAGCTGGTTATGAGATTTCATTTACTCTTGCCGGTTTTGACAGTTCTTACAGATTCATTCACACAGTTTCATAAAAGCCCTGTTTTGGTAGTCGGTTTCTAAAAGGGGGTATTTAGAAAGTATAAACCTAATGTTGGTACAACATGGTAGTCCTAAATAAACGTTAGAAATAGGAATTACAGTGTTGTAGAAATAGGTAGTGTATAAGGAAATTTCAAAGAGATAAAAAGCGGCAGACTGTGGCGACATGCTGACGGAGGAAATTGTTTAATGTCCTGCAGCCTATTCAGGTCCCAAGAGATGGTTACAAAGGGCTAATCAATATTATAATCTTTCCATAGTTTTGAGTGAGTTATGGAGACACGATGGTGAGGGTAGCATTGCTCCGAGTAGGTTATGGTATTAACAGTTATTCAGGATTAGCCTTTGATATGGAAACAGGTCTAAATACTGCTTGCAGCATGGGGCCGATAAGAATTGAAAGGTGTAAAGAAACAATAATGGGCTGGCAGCCTAGGAAGGGATGTTTAATTTAGTTTCTCTTGTAAGAGTAAAATGTACTACAAAAATGCAGTTTTATGAATGAATGAATGGAAACGTGGTATAGTAAACATCGAGCGCTTGTGAGTGAGTTAGTGAAGAGAATCATAATACAATATCTCACAGTGATAATGCTAGTTGTGTGTTCTTCCATTTGTATCTTCTTAGTGTAAGAGTTCTTTGAAGGCTTTCCACCAAAACGTATCTTCTCACTTCCCTTCACATTGAAATTCATCTGCGAGATAACTGTCCATGTCACCTAACTTGTCAATGACCATTTGTCCTTCTCACAATTTAAAACAAGTTTTGTGTCAGCCCAAACTTGGAAATTTTCCCTTGCACACCAAGATCTAGATCACTAATATTAACCATAAACAAGTGTCCCAAAGCCAACCCATGGGGTAGCCATCCACAAACCTTCCTCGAGCTTGAAAAATATCCGTTATCCATTATTCTATTTTCTATTCTTCACTAAGCTTTGTGCCTATATTGCTATGTCTCATTTATTCCGTAAGATACAAGTTTTCCGACAAGTCTGTTGTGTGGCATTATACGGAACACCTTTTGAAGTGTTTAGCTTGCTGCCTTTCTGCTTCACCAATGACCTTCTTTCCATCATAAGATCACAATTAGGATGTTTGCCGATGATTGCACAATGTTCAGCATCGTTCACAACTTCTCAGTTACTGAAGCAGTCCATGTTCAAATACAACAATATTCAGACTTGGGGTGACAAGTAACATTCATGCCACACAAATGCCAGGCATTGACTATCATCAATAAGCAACTATCTAACCACTGTCCCTTGACATTCAATGGTGTTACCATCACTGAATCCCCTTCTATCAACATCCTTGGTGTCAGTATTGACCAGAAACTCAACTGAACTCGCAACCTTCTTTAATGTTCTAAAAAAGGGTCATTGGATCCAAAACAATAACTGTGCTTTCTCTCCACAGATGCTGCCAGACCTGCTGAGTTGTTGTTTCTGACTTCTGGCATTCCTACAGTTCTTTGTCTTATTTTGTTCAGAAAAGGTTCACCTGGTTGATCTTGGGTTTGGCGTGACTATCTTACGTGCAGAGATTGAGTAGGTTGCGCTTGTACAGATTAGAGTTTAGAAGAGTGAGAGGAAGTCTTATTGAAATTTGTATGATTCTCTGGGACTTGTCAAGGTAGATGTAGAAAGATAGTTTCCACTTGTGGGAGTATCTAGATCAGAGGCCATAATTTCAGAATAAGGTGTCACCCATTGAAGACAGAGAAGAGGTGGAATTTTGCCTCTCAGAGGGTAATGAATGTGTTGAATTCTTTATCGCAGACAGCTGTAGAGGTTGGATAGTTTCATAAATTTAAGGTTGAAATAAACACATTTTTAATCAGCAAGAGCGTCAAGTGTTCTAGGGAAAAGGCAAGGAAAGTGGAGTTAAAGATTTTCAGATCAGCCATGATCTCATCAAGTGCCAGAGTAGACTCGATGGACTGAGTTGCCTAATTCTACTCACAGTCTTACACTCCTACAAAGTGAAGACAAACAAGTCAATTAGTTTCTGGTTGATAGGGTCCTTATCCTCCACAAGGAATGAATACTTGCCTTGTCTAAAGAGGTCTGGGACAGGTCCTTTAGGAATGCAACTGAGTAAGTACCACTTAGAGTAGCATTGAATCGCTAATACTTACTGGTAATACTTCTCACCATTGATGATGACACCTTCTGTCTCACAGCCACAGCTACTGTGCTGAGAACTCCAGCCAAGAGGCAGCCACCTCCCCTTGTGAAGAACAAAGTTGCTGGAAAAGCTCAGCAGGTCTGGCAGCATCTGTGGAGGAGAAAACAGAGTTAACGTTTTGGTTCCGGTGACCCTTCCTCACCAAAACATTAGTGGCCTTGATGGGCAAAGGAAGCATGGGATGGGAGGCGACTGAGGACCTTACACTGACAGTTGCACAGATGGGTAAAGGAGAAACATCTCAGGCCACTGGTACTTGTAGGAGTGTCGGTGTCTGTGCACCAGTTTAGCCAGTGGCAGGAGAAGAGCCAATAGTCTCAGCGATGAAGGACGTCATGGACAGGTTCAGAAATGAGCAAGATTGGCAGACGTTCAGGACGCTATGGCTCTGCTCACTGAGAGGCTGGAATGACACAGCCAGTCCAGAGACTGTCTGACTGCATCCATTGTCATGTTGGCAGCTGTAAGGGCCAACACTCTCGGGGTACACTGGAGTATCATGTATACCTGCACTCCATCGCCCCACCCATTTGTCCTTAGCTCTGAAGTCCAGGAGTCTCCTTCTTTCATGGAGACACTTATCTTTATTGTCTAGTTGCTTCCTCAAAGCAGCAATTCTGTTGATCTCTGAGATACAAGATGATTTTCCATTGTCAAATGTCACCTACCATTCTTAATTTGATGGGGAAAGTATTCCCTAACCTTCAGTTGGCTAAAGCCTGGAAAATTGAGATGGTTTCGTCTAAAGTTGTACAATGTTAAGACCCAGGAGTCGCCTGTTAATCCAGGTCCTGAGCCTCAAAAGAAAATTCAGCCTGAGCTGTGTGCTTGGCATGCCTGTATGATCCTCCTCCATGCTTTCAGCATCCTGTTTATGAGAGTACAGAAATCCATTATTTCTCTCAAATGAATTCACCACTAACTGCTGCTAAATTCAGCAAGAATCTTTTCACACAACATTTTTATATCTTCTCTCTTTTCTATTGAATTTTGCTTCCAGTTAAAAGAGAGCTGCAGAATGACCATGCCTTGTGACCTATCTAATCTGTGCAATACTGGGCATAAACAGCACTGCCTTTGGAATGTTGGGGTTTTCAGGAGTAAAAAGAAAATGGGCAGGAAGTCAGCAAAATCCCAAGGAAGATTTAAGTCATGACATCTGCTTCAACAAACAGTATGGTTGCTGAAAAGCCAGGCAAACTTAAAAGACAGGAATTTGCCTTTCGGGTCAGGACAACAATGTTGAGGTCAAGTGGGTCAACCTTACACTATGTGGGAAACAGGCTGATGGTGATTTTCCTGAATTGGCTAACTCGTGGCCAAAGGGGAGGCTTACAAGCTAATTAAGGAGCATAGGCATGTTGGTGGACCAACAATAGCACCCCCCCTCCACCCAAATAGGAAGAGAACTCACAATCTTGGGAAGACAGACAGGGTTTGTCATCTGTAAACAGATTCCAGGCGGTAGTCCTTGATGCTTCAGAGTGCCTGCAAGCGTACTGAAAACTTCCGACAATAAACTAAAGCTATTGCAGTAATGCTTTGCAGCAATAAGAAATAGAAAATCACATTGTGAACATACTAAATTATCAATATTGAAAATCCAGGTGTTAGCAAAAGGGTAGAGTCATTGTACTCTAACCAGACTGTAGGATTGTTTCTCGTTAGAGAGAGATGACTGGTGGTGGTATAACCTGAGGGTCATCACACCTCAGGTGAAGTAGAGGTTGAGAAGAAGAGCATTGTAACCTTTTTCAATGATAGAAATTTTATCCTTGCTGTTGGTGTTACTACACTTTACAAGCCAGCTGTCCAGCCAACTGAACTAACTGAGCTCCTAGACTTTAGTGCATTGTAACATTTGATTGAGAGAAATAAAAAAATATTTTCATTTAAACTTTAATTGAATTAAAGGGGCATTTAGAGGATTATGCACAAAGTATATGCATACATGCAAGTACAAGTTATTTTACGCTGTACATAAAATTTTGATTTAGCTAGTTATCAATGCTAGCAGTTTTGGCAAGCTGACCAAAGTTCCCAAAGCTGATAGTCATGATGAAAATCTTTCTAATTGGCTAGACCAGCAGCAACAACATCAAATAACTATCTTCTCTCCATGTTTTAATCTCATTAGAGAGAGAGAGAGAGTGTTTGTGTGTGTTTGTGTGTGTCTGTGTGCATATGAGCGTGCATATTGGGGGACTGGCATGTGCGTACTTGCCTGCTTGCATGTGCATAAAGATCTAAACCTTAGTCATCTAGCTAGTATGGCAAGAGCCATTCTTCTTTGGAAACAGAGAAGGGGTTGCACAAGATTTCACAGGCATTATTCCTGCTGTGCTGTTTGGCCGATGGAAAGGGCTGTGCTGAATGCTCAGTTGTGCTTGTATTTAATAATAACAGAATGCACAGTTATTTCTGAGTAAACCAAAGGCCATCTGCATTCATATACAGCACAAATTTTGCTGGATCAAAACAGGTCCAATTTTTAAATTTCTACACCTAAAATGTGGACACAAAATTAAATTTGTAAGGTCAAATTGCAGGCCTTAAAGGGTGGTCATTTGGATTTTGTTGACTTAGGATGCTAGTCTGTGATTAGATTTAGTTTGGTTTGAGTTAAATTGAAATGATTCACCAGACTGAGAATAGGTTTTTCATATTCCTCATTCATATATCTGATACCTGTCTAGTGTTGCTTCACATTACATCCTCTTTAGTCAGTAGCTCTTTGTACTTCTGAACAGGTTTGACATCACTCTGATGCACTTAGCTCACAATTCCCACACCTGGAAATGCCTTGAAGTTGATTAATATAGACTTGTCAATAATAGAACCAGTTAGAGACCTATCCTATTTGTAACAAGCCACATCTTGTCTGACAGTTGTATAGCCCCTGGCCATTACTTTTTTCTCAGTTAACAAAAAGCTGTTGTTGAAATACAATGTACCCAAGATCTCTCAACACCACATTCCTGTCTGCACGAGGTCAGGATCTCACAAACGAACCTGTGTCTAAACGTTTTTATAGAAAAATGTGAAATATTTTCTCTATTAATCTTTATAGGGATTTCATGAACAATTGTCCTTTCAGCACCTCGGTGATAATACCTTTTGATCACTTAGAGCTGGCTGTAACAGGGTCCGACATGCACTGACGTAAATATGTCTTGACATACCACAGACATGGTTTACCTCATAGCCCTGTAATGTGGGTCCTGTCATTTAAGTGTAACTGTGATCAGTTGCTTTTGATTAACAATAACTACTTTGATAAAATACATTCTCACACAAAAGTCAGTAAAAATATCAGGAAACTTGTCCATATTACGCCTGCAGCATGATGATGAAGTTTAATTTCAGTATAAGCACTTGACAATAATATCCCATTGTTTTGTGTCTTTTCCCTATGTACCATTATTCTGATAATGCACTTGCAACAAGCAAAATAAATACGAGGGTCTTAGAACACAATTGCTTCCGTGTTTAAATATCTGAAAAGAATCAGATGTGGTTTGACAGCACTTAATGTTGACATAGACGACCATTTCCGGCCTTAGGACTGCTGCCTTTCAAACTAACTTAGTTAGCAGGTCAAGTTTTTCTTGATATTTTGAAAGGCGCTTAGAAATACAATAAAATGTTTTGAAATTAAAGTTATTATTAATGCACAATGCACATTGAATTTATTGTTTGAAAATTAAGGCATAGTTTAATATTAATTAGCAAAACAAATGATCATTAAAATTGGAGAAAATTCTTTGTCCACTATTTCAGTCTGGCCTTAAGAGCTTGGTTGATTTACATGAGAATAGTGCCGTCCTTTATTTTTGTTGAGTGTGTCAGAGCTGAACATTAAGGCACAGGTACAATTCCTTTACTTAGGATCAGTAAGGGAGCCCATTTCTTTTAATGATGATATTTACAAGTGTCATTTCAAACTAAACAGATAGGTAAAATCACAATCACAGGCATTCACACACTTATTGAATTCAGTAATTCATTAGGATACTTTTAAATTGTGACAGAAAGCAATAAAAAATATTCCAATAAGGCTCTGAAATGTTTTGAGCTGAATTTATTTAACACATTAAAACTTGTTGATTCACTGTATCATAAGTTTTTCCTTCGGATGCAGGATCTTTATAATTTCAAATGGTTGCTGTACATTAAAATTCTAAAGTGCCTTGCTCTGTTCTCTTTAGGACAATAAGCGAAGATATTCAATATCCTGATTTATCCAGGTATAAAGGGCTCATACTAAAACATTGGAAACTGTGGTATTAGCCCACTGCTGTTACTGGCATCTCTTGGTATCTCCACCTCAGCTAATATATGGTTCTGGGAAAGGGTTGTTTGAAATAGCTTGTTGCTACCAATCTTCCTTTTGTCTACACTTTGTCCAGGGCCTGTCTAATGATCAGTGGTAAATGATACCCCACCATAGAGTATGAACAGAAGAGGCACTGTTCATAGTTAACAATATGGTTTATTGTATGATAGCAATAATTACAACTACATTACAATTCAAGTATAATTATTAGGATTCTTGGGAATTGTAGTGATTACGCAAGCTCCCTATGAAGGCTGCTGTAAAACTCACTGTCTTCGCCCACAGATTGTGTGTGATATCAGCAGGCCGGGAGGAACAAATGCAAACTTCAACATTAACTCTGTCAGGACCATTAGCGCTTATAACAGAAGCAACATGGTTGTATCCGTTGGCTGAGAGATAAGCGTTAATGACATTAAAGAAAGCGAGGTTTTCACTTACATAGTGCCTTTAATGAACTCAAGACAGTCCAAAGTAGCTTACAGCCAAAGAGGAACTTTTGAAGTCACTGTTTAGTGTTAAATTGTGGGTAAGGGAGTTCAAAACTAGAGGGCTTAATTTTAAGGTGAGACAGGAAGGATTTAAAAGGGCCCTGAGGGGCAGCTTTTTCACAAAGAGGGTGGTGCACATATGAATGAACTGCCAGATGAAGTGGTAGATGCAGGTACAGTTAAAACATTTAAAAGACCTTTGGACAGGTACATGAGTAGGAAAGGTTCAGTGGGGTATGGACCAAACACAGGCAAATGGGACTGGTTTAGTTTGAGAAACCTGGCCGACACGTGGACGAGTTGGACTGAAGGGTCAGTTTTCTTGCTGTATGACTGTATGAGTATGTAACCACAGGAACAAATTGCACAGAAAACATTCACAAACAGAAATGTAAAAATGGCCAAATAATCCAACTTTGTAGTGTTGATTGGAGGATAAAGATTAATCAGGATAGTCGGTCTGGCTCCTGCTCCTTTTTGGAAAAAAATGCTCTCGGATCATTTACATCCACCTGAGAAGGCTGACAGTGTCTCAGTTTAAGTTTTCATTTGAAGGATGACATCCAGTACTACAGCATTCGATTAGTTCTGAACTGAAGTGTTAACCTTGATTTTACTGCTCACATCTCCAGAGTGAACACATAGCTCTCTGACTCAAATACAAAAGTATGACTAACTGATCCATGGCTGACACTTAAACATAGGTACACATATTAGGTTATCAAAGATATGGGAAAGCCATTAGGAACTGAAATTTCTATTATCCAAAATGGAAATAAAAATGTACATGAAAATGTTTCAGAATCATTTTTGGACAATTCTGCGACTCTTCAGGTTTATGAGATCCTAGTGCCCAGATAGTGCAATCTCAGCACAAAATTTCAGACCAAATGATGTATCAAATGGTGTGAAACATTTCATACAGAAAGTACCCATCACAGCCCCATGAATAGGATGAACTGGCAGTTTTTAACGAGTTTTCAATGAAACATACATCTCATGTACCAAGTTTAATATATCATAGCCATCACTGATGAATCATTAGTAATAGCTAATCAAATATCTTTGGTGCTAAACCTCATTTCAGATGTAATTTACTGCTGACCTACTTAGTCCACCAAAGCACTAAAAATGGCAGTTGACAGAATCGATTTTAAAGAGGCTCTCATTTATATATAAAATCTTAATGTGTCACTGAGAAATGTCTCAAAACACTTTACATGAAATGAATTTTGAAAGTTACCCTTACGTTAAATAAACACATCATGAATATAATGAGACACAAAGATTGGCAAGGACATTGAGACAACTTCCTGGTCTTTTCTGGAGCAATAACATAAGATCTTTAACAATCACTATATTGGCAGCTATAACTGAAATGCACCAACAATCTGATGTAGACAGAGAAATCAAATGACCCATGTTGGCATTAAGGTTTTCATTATTCCTGGAGTTTGCAATTGTAATGATAGTGAAATTGCTAGCTCTTGGCGTCATTACTCTGAGAAACAGACAGAAACTTCTGCCAGACATGGATACGGAGTTATGTTTAAATGCTGGCAGTAATCTCACTGCTCCTCCATAGGGTACATTGTTCAATCTCTCACCTAGAAAACAAGTAGAAATCACAGAACTGATGAAAACTTGCACTTTTACTGGTATTATTCACACTCTGAAAGTCTTTGAAAAATAAAGTCTTGTTGGATAAGATTCAATAGTTCTTAGACATTGCAGTAAATCACAAATATTGCTGAGCAACTTCTCTGGCCCCCCAAAATGGATTTATGTCTGTGTGAGTCAAATTTCAGCATTCCATGATAAAAGATCTTTGATGTTTTTTATGTGTTCATCATTATTTGGTGGAATTTGGATGTCACTGGCAAGAACAACATTTATTGCACATCCCTATATACTCTTAAAATGTGTGGTCTATTAGATCATTTCAGATGCAGTTAACAGTCAACCACATTTCTATGGGTCTGCAGGTCATAAGAGAACCTGATGGGTTTTTTGTAACGATAATGAATGATAGATACATGGTCCCCATTACCAAGATTTACTCTCCATTCCAGAAGTAATTAATTCAATTTAAACTCATTTGTCTGGAGCATAAGACTAGGTTGTGGATTACTTATCTAGTGATATGATCAATATGCTGTCATCACCTACTACCTTAATCTCATGTACATGCCATAATCTTTGTTTCACTTACTGTAAAACTACAAATAAATGCATGATAAAGCTTGCTTGCTATTTCCTGGTTTACTGTCTGTGAGAATTCTTTAGCATGATTGGCTGCTTAATGAGCATGTTGATATCACTGTTGGTGGAGATCAGAGACTTCAAGAAGCTGGTGCCAGAATAGGATTAACACTGGGGAAGTGACATCTGTGCCATAGAATTTGTATATCTCTGAGGTACCTTTCCTTAAGGGCTGGTTTGGGTGCAGTCGCTTAATCACCGCTTGCAAAATCCAGGTATTATTCATGAATCCATTTCATTTGGCCTTAATTAAATGTAGAAATTTCATACTTGCAATAAGCACGATTAAAGCAGAAATATCAATAACATGTTCCGACTGTAAGCAATAATTGGGTAGCAGTAAGCACAGTTGGCATGTTTGTGAACATTTGAAATTTTTCAAAGTTGATTCAGGAAGAGTGAGGAAAGGAAAACTTTAAGATCAGTTGCCATAGGATTATTCAAATTAAGGGGAACTGGCTCTTGTCCACAGAAACTGCAGAGCCAATTCACTCTAATTGTTCAGCTGGTAAAGAGACTTCTTGTTATCCATCTTTGTCACTGTATTGTCTTTCTAATTCTACCTTTTTGTAAGTCAAGCAAAAGAAAGTCACCTACTTAAGTAATCTCAAAAGCACTGGAGTGTTCATTTTGAGATGCCCAGTCACTGAAAATCCCATGTTTGACTTACTATGAAAACTGATTGTACTTCAAAATGCTACTTGCTGCCTGACATTGATCTGTGGCAATCTTTCATTATAATTGAAGTGTTGGACTTCTTGTGATAATCTATTTTTAGCTGTAAAAGAATTCAGAGACCAAAAGTTGGCAGTTATGTCAGCAAAAACATGGATTATTTTCCACACTACTGCCTATGGATTTCAAACCACCTTATAACGAAAACAATAATTCTATAACCACCTTCTCAGTCCATAATGTAAAGATCCTAGACTAAAACGCTCCTTCCCAGATGTTAAGCATTTATATCTATAATTGAAAATAGTGATCCATAATTACTCATATATTTGGTCACATTTTGGTGAAGTACTTCATTAATAACATAGCATGATAAATTAAATTAATTTTCAAGTTAATCTAACGCAGTAATCTAAAGAAGTAACAACTCTCATTGGCTTCTTGCATCACTAATCATAATTAACCAAGATTTAAAGACTAACCAAGGATCCCACCTCCGATCATCATCCTTTTCCCCTCACATCCCCTGTCCCACCATCAGCCCCCCAACCACGCTCTGCCACCTCCCTCCACTCCCACCCACAAGGCGAATGACTCTCTCCTGCCATAGTTTAAGAATTGATGAAAACAATGTTGAGCTCTGTGAGCTCCCAGTATGTAATGATATGGCAAAATGCACCATTTGGGCTGAAAAATGGAGTTCAGATGCAGAACAGTTGGAATCTAATTGCTGGAATTGAATGTAATCTTGTATATATGTCAATCTCTGTCTTCCACAGTCATGTGACCTCTGCCATGATGCAAACACTCTGCAGGCAGACATCCTAAGCTTCTTTTCAGTAAAGTTCTCATGTCGAGTATTCTGCTTGGTTGTTCACTCAGAAGAGTCAGAACAGATACAGAGGTCAGTCTGCAGAGATGAAGTTAAAAGCTCAACTACAAGGCTGTGAGCTACCACTGAAATGGCTACACCTTTTCTCCTACCAGTTCCTAATCAAATTGCTGGGAATATGAGACAAAACTGGGAATTCTTCCATGAATAATAGCAAAATTATCCAATAGCCACAGATTTATTGAGCAAACCAGAACAAGTCGCTATACTTTTCGCACTGTTAGGAAGAGACTATTTTAAAATATATTTCTCCTTATATCTCTCTGAAGAGCAGAAAAACAAAAGATGGCAGAAATTTAAAAGCTTTAAAGGCTTTTTTAGCTCCAAGTGAATATCACATATGAATGATGCATTTTTAACATTTAGGAAACGAATTGAAATAGTCCATTGTGCAATTCATAACATCATTAACATAGTTCACAGAAACCTGTCAATTCACAGAATTAAATGATGAGCTAATTAGAGACATAATTCTGTTTGGCATTGGGGAATCAGAAGTGAAAGCAGTTTCCTAAGAGAAGTCAAACTTGCTTTCAGGAGAACAATTGGCCTACACACAAATGCAGAGGCTATGACTGAATAGCCAGAGTGGATTCATGGCATACAGACTAGGACTTGCATTATGCTGACAGATACTCCAGACACAAGTGGCAGAACAATCACAGATATGGGGCAGAATGGAAATACTGAAGAAAACATCATATCAAAGCATTGGGACACTAGTGTTCTCACTGAAAAAAAAACTCAATCATTTTGCACACAACTGTATGATTAAAAAACAGGAACACATCAAGCACATACAGATGGCCGCCAGCAAGATAGGAGCTGAAGGTTCTGACAAATCACTAGGTGAGACATGGTTTTTCACTATTAGAATGAGGACCGAAGAAGGTGAGCATCAGGTCAACATAAAATATTAACATAAGGTATCTGTCCGACCCATCTCCCTCACTTCCACCCTCACTCCCTCTCTTCCCTCCCACAATGCCGATAGGGTTCACTTATCCTTACCTAACATCCCACCAGCATCCACATCCAGAAGATCATCAAATGCCATTTCCGCCACCTCCAGCGAGATGCCACCACCAGACACATATTCCCCTCCCCTCCCTTGTCCGCCTTCCACAGGGACTGTTCCCTCTGGGACACCCTGATCCACACTTCCTTCACCCCCAACACCTCCCCACAGCCCTACAGCACCTTCCCCTGTAACTGGCGAAGTTGTAACACCTGCCCATTTACCTCCTCCCTTCCCAGTATTCAAGGGCCCAAACATACCTCCCAGGTGAAGCAACACTTCACCTGCACTTCCCAGAATCTAGCCTACTGCATTCGCTGCTCACAATGTGGTCTCCTCTACACTGGGGAAAAGAAGCCTAGACTTGGCGACTGCTTCGCAGAACATCTACGTTCTGCTCGCAAAAAAGACCCTGAACTACCTGTTGCCTGCCACATTAATGCACCGCCCTGCTCCCTGGCCAACATCTCAGTCTCTGGCTTGCTGCAGTGTTCCAGCGAAGCCCAACGCAAGCTGGAGAAACAGCACCTCATTTTCCGCTTGGGGACCCTACAGCTCTCTGGACTCAATATCGAGTTCAATGATTTTAGGGCCTAAATTCTCCCATGTCCCAGCCCCTTACCCCACACACTAGGCTTGTTACCACATAGCCTGCCATTACACACCCCCTGTTGTTAGTCACTAACAGTCCGCATTAACAACTATTCACCCTCCCAGCCTGATCGTTAACAACTCCTTTGACTGTCCCACTGTCCTATCCTATTGTTTACTCCCTACCCCACCCCCTCCCTATTTTCTGCATATAAACTGATGTTTTCCCAGCCACCATCAGGTCTGAGGAAGGGTCACCGATCCTGAAACGTTAACTCTGTTTTTTCCTTCACAGATGCTGCTGGACCTGCTGAGCTTTTACAGCAACATTGTTTTTGTTCCTGATTTACAGCATCCGCAGTTCTTTGGTTTTTATAAAATATCACTGTTGTGTCATGCAACATCTTGATCTTCACAGACCTGTGAAAAGTGATTCTATATATAGATCCAAAAATGAAGCATTAGAAAGTAAGGTTAAGACTATATAATGACATTTGACTTGTACTGACAGGTCAGATTACCCGTGAGCCCATTGCAATAACATCAACGAGGATCTGGAGTTCTGGATCATATATAGCAAGCGAATGTCACTAATTTCAGTTTAGAGCCTGCACTGGTAACCCTCAGTGTGCCAACAGTGACTTGCAACCTGTGACACTGGCACACTGACTGTTGAACACATCCTAACTGAGCGCAAAGATGTGTTCAAAAGCTTATGATATTGTCCAGGTAAGTATCATCTCGAAGTAGATGACAGTGTTTAACAAATTCAGCATCTGCTGAAGAAAGTGTCAACCACCTTCAAAACCTGAAAGACAAGATAGAAGAGATGATAAAGAAGGGAGTAGTCAAGAAAGTTTCTGTAGAATGGATTAGCAGCTTGGTAACAATCTTGAAAGCTGAGGGTACGCACCGACCAAAAAAAAACCTCACTACCCCATGCTAACCATTGAAAGAATTTGCCACAATCTGCAAGGATAAAAATCTTCACCACCCTAACCATGAAGGATGGTTACTGGGAAGTGAAGCTAGATTGAAGCAGCATCTTTCTAATTACATTCTGACCCCCTTTGGGAGATACATTTGTTTGCATGCTGTTTGGCATTTCAGCTACTCCAGAAGAATGTCAATGCAGGCAACATGAGATAGCTTGGGATCTTCCTGGAGTGGAAATAATTGTGGGTGATCTGCATGTGTATGGATGTGGAGCTACAATAGAAGGACCCATTAATGGCCACGATCAAAATTTATTGTGACTGCTCGACAGAGCTCACCAAGTGAACCTGAAGTTCAGCATGAAAAGATTATAGTTAAAAATGCCTGTGGTCAAGTGTGGTCAGAATGTGAGGCAGCATGCCAACTTACAGTTAAGGATGTGCAGTAGCAATGGGGCACAGAAGAAAAAGCAGCATTTGCTAAAATCCAGCAACTAACTTTGGCAATGCTAGTGCTGAAATTCTACAATGTGAATGATGAAGTAATTCATCCTGCAGTGTGATGCCAACAAGCCATGCCTGGGAGCAACCCTAACACAGCAAGGTTAGTTGGTTGTGGTTGTGTCTAGGGCATTAACATAAAGAGAAAGATGTTACGAATAGATTGAGAAAGAGTGCCTTGCCATTGTCTTTGCTTATGACCATTTTCATCATTACCTCCTTGGAAGAGACGAGCGACTGCGTCAGACCACAGGCCATTTCAAAATGTTTTCCTTAAGCTGCTAATATCTGCTCCAAAGCACGTGCAAAGAATGTTATTTCGGTTACAAAAATATCATCTGGATGTGACATATAAGCAAGACAAGCAGATGAATAATGCAGAAATGCAGTTGGGAGCAGCCCTCCAAAAATGAAAATGGAATATGCTATAGAAGAATGTGAAATCTTTCAGATTCAATGTCAAGCAGCAGCTTACCATGCTCTGGAAGTCATCAATCCAGCAGAGACAATGAATCTAACATGCAAGTGCCTTACTCAAATTAAGCAAACTACCCTACAAGATGTAAATCTCCCACTGTTGCAAGATGTAACGATAGAAGGAAGGCTAGAGATCATCAAGGACACACTTGGTGCTATGAGACAGTATTGGGCAAAGAGAGATGAATTGAGCCCAAAATAGCATATTCTACAGTGGAAATTGAGTCATTATCCCAAAGGAGTTAAAAGGAGTGATGCTAACATGCATTCATGCAAGCCCTGAAGAATTGAATCAAGTCCACAGAAGGCAAGAAATACGCTCTACACGAACAACAAATCAAAGGATCACACCAGCTAGTGTAGTGCTTGGAATGAGTGCCACACTTAGCAAGTGAGAAAGCTGCTGATGACTAACAGACTAGACAAACCATGGACGAAGCTGGGAATAGATCCCTTCACACTTACAGAAACTGATTATCTTATCACAGTAGACCACTATTCTGCTGACTGGAAGGTGGACATGTTGACTTCAATGACTCACATTGATGTTGTTGAATGCCAAAAAGCATTCTTCTGCCGTTATGCCATTTTCCACATTGTAACGAGCAACTATGACCCTCAGTTCATGAGTGAAGAATTTAGTTGTTTCATGAAAGATTAGGAAATTCAAGACCGCACATCAACACTGTCCTCAGCCAAATGGAAAGATTGAGGCAGCTATGAAATTTATTGATTTCTTAATCATAACAAAATTGAGCAAATCCCACACAGACGTATATGAGACAAATTTTGAGTGGAGAAATGTACAGAAGGCATGGAAAGTAGTCCATAACAAAGATCAATGTCATACTACAAATGCTAAAATAGCAAAAAAGTTAGAAGCAGTAACAGATTTGAATGAGTGAAAGAAAAATTGAAATAGTGGAAATCCAAATTTCATTTCAACAAGACTGTTAATTCTGCATTTCCAGAGTTGAGTATTGGAGAACAAGTCAGTGTATAAACATTGAACGATCTCAACAAAAGCCAGCCTGAATGGCAAGTTATGACCTGTGTGGTGTAGTTATCACCTTGATCATAAGCAGCAGAAGTTGTCAGAGAGATACACTCTTGCAATCGCAGACGCATATGGTCAAGTGTAGACGCTGTTCCTCAACTGCAGGCAGCTGATCAGGCAGAAGTGAATCCACCGCTGTCAGAGAACTCACAGCAGCCATTAGACCCAAAGGTTCTCAGCAACCAAACGACAGAACAAGCACAACAACAGCCACCACAGCAACAACAAATGACACAGGAACGACTCTCTCTGGTGAAACAACATCATCCCAGGTGAATAGCCAATGACAACAGCACACACACTTACGATTAGCAACATCAACAACATTTAAACACCGTGTGTGCAGTGCAAACTCAGAGACTGGTGATTTAAGAACAAATGTGAAAGCAGGAGAACAGTAATCATTTACAGTTGGTAACTTGTGTCATAAAAATGTATCTGATAATACACGTGTAGTGATTGGAACCAGGTGGATCCACTGACTACGAGATCCTTGATTGGGGTTGTTAACCTGGGCCAATCAGGAAAGCCCTGGCTGACCAATATAAACAGGGGATTTAGAATTTCCTCAGTTCAGGAACTGACTCCGAGCTGGCTGGCCATAGCCAGTGTACTGTGCACATGTAAATAAAGAGTGACTTGGTGACGGAATATCAGCCTCTGTGCAGTTATTTTTGCAATTATTTCAACATGGTACTTTTTTTTCATGTTCTTGTACTAAAAGGGGAAAGTTTGGATTGAAATGCCACAATGTCTATTATAGTCTGTAGGAGTCCTGTGACCTCGACCTTGTGGCACACACCTTGTAGGCAGACAACTTAAGCTTCACTTTATTGAAGAACCTCATGTTGAACATGTTGCTGCATCGAACACTCAAAACACTAATTCAGTGGGAATGCTAGTTCAATGGTTGGAATGGTCTACTCATCTTTCCACTGTTTCATTGCTTCTAAGACTGATCATTTCAATGAGTTCTTGGAGGGCTAATTCCATCAATGTGACTGTACTTCACCATGTATGAAAGAGAGAAAAAGGCAAAATAATAAGGGGATGAACTTATAAAATGCATTGACACCAATAAGCTTTAATGGGTCCCAATGCTGTAATTTGTAATCCTTAATATGTGGAACTCATAATAGGAAATTTATGATTTATTCAGCTTTCTGTTACTCAATGTTACTGCAGGGCAATTATTGGAAAGGCATAGTGTTGCCAAGTCAAGTTTGGGAAATTCTGTTTAAGCTGCTATTAGTTTTCCGAACCATTCTCAAATGGATGAAGCCGAAATGATCATAGTGCTGAACAGGCCATCACTGACACCCCCTGACAGTATTCAACCTTCCATAACTTCCAACATTGTTTACACTCCTCCCTTTACCCCCGATTGTATTCACCATCCTCCTTAAACTCCAGCATTGTACATCCCTCTCCTTCACTACTGACTGTTCAATGTTATCCTCACCCCCAACAGTGTTAGAGACAACAAGGTGCAGGGCTGGATGAACACAGCAGGCCAAGCAGCATCATAGGAGCAGAGAGGCTGACGTTTCGGGCCTAGACCCTTCATCAGAAAAGGTTTTCTGATGAAGGGTCTAGGCCCGAAACGTCAGCCTCTCTGCTCCT